>NW_025335761.1:62526113-62588677 GCF_004798865.1 Varanus komodoensis
CTCTCTCTCTCTCTCTCTCTCTCTCTCTCTCTCTCTCATACACACACCTTGCTCTCTCTTTCTGATACCCCTTTGCACCTCTTTCTCTCTCTGCCACCCCCTTTTCTCTTCCCATCTTTGATATCCCCCAACAGACCCTTCCTTCCCTGGCTTTCCAGCATCTCCTTCACACTCACCCCTCCTAAAAGACCTCCAGAAAAGGAACATCTCTCTCCTCACTTTTCAGACACACGGGGCCCTGCGGACAGAGGCCAACGGGGTGTGGCACTCTAGGGGCGCTGGTTGCCCTCTCCCACCCTAACTGGGCACCCCAGATCCGTGGATGGCAGCCAGCCTAGCACCCTTTTTCTGAGCCTGGTGAATATGCCCAGAGGCACCCTTTCCTTTCCTTTCCTCTCCTCTTTGCCTTCCTTTCAGACAGCAGCACCAGCCGGATGACATCCTTGGGAAACAGCCATTCCAAGGCAAGCAGAAGCAGACGCTATCCTGCCCTCCACCTTTCCCCAAAGGGAAATTTCCAATCTTTAAATGTTTTCCAAAGTTCAGCCTAGCTGCACATTTCCCCCATTTTCTCTGTCGCCGCCCCCCCCCCAGACCCACACACACACACGCACACGGTCCCCCACCCCCCGCTGTCAGAACACAGCAATATAAATGCCACTAACTCCGTGAAAATGAATTATTGGCCATTTTAATACATGTTGCACAGTACATATTAATATAGAAAAATACATGTTATCAGCACCGTACTGTTGACTGTGTACTAATCCATTCCACCTGCTCAAATATTAGTGCAAATAATTATATATTTGTAATGCATCATTGCTGTCTAGTTGGAATCCATGCCGGCGGAATAAAGGTCTCTTTGGAGAAGCTGTTTGCCATTACGGGCACAATGCTCCACATTCATTCTCAAATTGACTTTGGATGAATAAGTCAGTAGATTGAGCAACCTTTAAAAATCCACTTGCGAGAGACTTAGCAAGTTATTGTGATGAATTGTTTGCAGCCAAATGACTGGCGCCCCTCCCCCGGCCCCAAATCACCTTTCGTACAGGGTGCCCCAATCTACTAGTTTGGCTCCTGATGCTCAATGGATGTACGGAAAAGCAGCCAGGGTTCACGGTTGCCGCAGACAGTTTGTGCCGGTTAGGACATGAGCCGATGCGTATTTAGGCAGAAAAGAAAGTCCTGCATGTCCCAGCATTCCTCAGCCAACTACTTCCTGGTGGGAAGCGCATAGGATCGCACTCTGATACGATCGCCAGTCATCCTGCAGCTGTTGGCTTGGCTTCTCTTTTCTATGGAATTATTATTACATTGCATTCTTCCTCTTGCAAGGAACCCCAGGTGGCTTACAAGCTCTCCTAATCTCCATTGTAGCCACGGAACAAGCTTGTGAAGTGGGATCCCCCAGTCCAGCACTCTAACCACTAGGCCACGCTGGCTGTTGTGAGTACTCTTTGGGTGGGCGGAGATGTTCATATCCACAGGAGTGCTTTCCATAAGGTTGTTTTGGATTCTATTTCCATGACATTTCTCTGCATTGCTGTGCTAACAGTCGTGCCTATTGATTTGAGGACTGCTTGCTTCTCTTACGTAAATTTTTTAAGCTGTGTTGGAAAGTGTGTGACTTCCTCCTTCTCCTCGGTCTTTCCCTACTGGAGGATGGACCTCCCTAGAGCTAGAATTCCCTTTCAGAATGAGTCCATCCATGATAAACATACTCAGAAATTACAACGGAGCGGTTTTCTGTTGCCTCCAACATCGCAGTGCTGTGTCAATTGCAAAGGTTCCCCTGATCCCAGAGGCAGTTTCAGTCTTCGGAGATCCACAAGTCTCCCAGTTCAACCCCCTGCACCCAAACCTGTTGGCTTTCCCACAGGTTGGATTATTTGCTGGGATACTTGCCAAGGGCGCATTGATGTGGGCCACCAAAGTCAACCCATTGGCCAATCCTAGGAATGTTCAGGCAGAAGAAAGTGCTCAGCTCCCAGCATGCCCCAGCCAGCTGTGCTAGGAATCATGGGTATCTCAGAAAATGTGAAGGGACGACATCTTCCTGGTGATAACAGCACCTTTAAATGAATTTTCATCAGGACCACAGGAGAGGAAACAGCTGAACTCCCCCTTCCAGCCTTCCATGATCCCAATGACATCCTGTTAGCATTTTTATTAAACTGTTAAGTGCAAGGACGCATTTAAATCTAGTCTTCTCAGCTGAGCGATGTATTTTCTCTAATACTCTAATAGGTTAGCGTAATTTTCACTAATTCACTAATTTTCATTCATGTTCTACAGCAGATGGCCGCTATGGGAAGAGAACTATTTAAGTCTCTGGTCTGATCAAGTTGGCATTGCTGGGGAATATCCAACAGGGAATTTTCACCCCATAGAGTTGAGCTTTGCTGGGTTCTGCTTGGGCATCTTTTCTATGCCACCAATTCCATTGCACAAGCCATGGGTCTCTTCAGCTGCTTTGCCCAAGCAGAACCCAGCAAAGCTCAGGGAGCCAAGGTTCAATTTGGATGCCAGGACGTAGTTCCTGCCAGTCAGGACCCCGAGGGTGTGGAATGGGCTTCCACGAGAGGTGGTTGAGGCCCCATTGGGGAGGGTGTTCAAGGACAGGCAGGACATGCACATGGTGGGCACGTCGTGAGCGAAGCCAACTGGAGATGGAGGCCAGACAAGATGGCCTGGGAGACCCCTTCTGACTCGCTCTGTTTCTATGATGCCAGGAAGCACTTCCTGACAGTCAGGACCCTGACGGTGTGGAATGGGCTTCCACGGGAGGTGGCTGAGGCCCCATCGGTGAGGGTGCCCAAGGATAGGCTGGACGTGCACATGGTGGGCAAGTCATAAGTGGAGCTGGTTGGAGCCAGGGGTCAGACTAGATGGCCCAGGACAGCCCTTCTGACTCGCTCTGTTTCTGTGTTTCCATCACTCAGTCACTGAGATGCAGCCCTTCCCAAGGGAAGCCCCCATTTCTTCCTTTTAATATTTGATTTTTGCCATCCTTCCACAAAATCAAACATCAGCAAAAAAAAAAAAAAACACCTGCTGAGAATACAAAACAAAAGCACAGACATGGATCCAGGAAAAAAAAGGGGGAAACAAAGCACACACGTACACGATATAGCCATACAATAAAGATCAGAGATACGTCGAACTGGTCTTGAAAGAAGTATTAATAATATGTATGTATGCTTACAGCTATGGAAATATATATCCAAAGTTTCTGTTCCACATCACTGATATAGGTTGAGGCAGGTGGACCAAATGTCGGAATGAGGTGAAAGGAGTCTGTTCTCTCCTAGGACGCCAGGGCTGCGAGGTCTTCGGCCCATTGCTGACTGAAAGTCTTTCCATCCCCGTGGTATGAGTCTCTTAGCCACCAAGGGCTCCTGTATCATCCATGTGTGGTGGCCGAAGGACAGCTTCCAGGAGGTGGGAATGGAATTCAGCGATACATTGACAGCGATACATTACCGCCACTCTATGCGCCTCTGGTGCGCCCGCAACTGGAGTATTGTGCTCAGTTCTGGGCCCCTCATTACAGGAAGGATACAGCCAGGTTGGAGTCAGTGCAGCGAAGGGCCACAAGGTTGGTGGCCGGTTTGGAGGGGATGCCGTATGAGGCGAGACTGAGGGAACTGGGTCTCTTCAGCCTGGAGAAGAGGAGACTCAGAGGGGATCTGTTGGTAACATGCAGGTACGTGAGGGGGTGTCACATGGAGGTGGGTAGAGGCCTGTTCTCCCCTGCAGAGGAAGGCAGGACGCGCTCCAACGGAGCAAAGCTCAGAGAACCAAGGCTCAATTTGGGTGCCAGGAAGCACTTCCTGACAGTCGGGACCCCGAGGGTGTGGAATGGGCTTCCCCGGGAGGTGGTTGAGGCCCCTCACATCGGTGAGGGTGTTCAAGGATAGGCTGGACGTGCACATGGTGGGCATGTCGTGAGTGGAGCCAGCTGGTGCCGGAGGTCAGACTAGATGGCCCAGGAGGCCCCTTCTGTCTCGCTCTGTTTCTATGTTTCTATCTTTAAACAAGAATGACGCATTTGAAGGCCCAAGTGAGCAAAACTGGCAGTTTCTGGAAGGAGGCAGATCAGGGGCTCTTCCAAAAGCCCACCTCTT
The DNA here is from genome assembly GCF_004798865.1 of Varanus komodoensis. NCBI lineage: Eukaryota > Metazoa > Chordata > Lepidosauria > Squamata > Varanidae > Varanus > Varanus komodoensis. Next base: position 62,530,247 of record NW_025335761.1, read on the forward strand.
CCAGAAAAGAGCATTTCTGCTTGCTCCAGGTTGTCCCAGCAGCACTCAAGTACTGCTTCATAATAACGTCATGGGGCGTCCGAGCTTCGCCCAGGATGGAAGAGTCTTGTTGAATTTTGCCCTGAACCCTTTACCTGACCTGAGCATTAAGAAGAGGCGGGTTGGTGATATCGCAGCTGCTGGCCGACACGGGCACGTCACAAACGGAACACCAGCAATACCCAGAGGAGATCAGGTCGCGCAGAAACGACACTGAAATCTGCAACGCATTCCCTCCACCCCAGGGCTGCAGAAAGTAGAATTTTGTCGCCTGTGTGTCGAAGGCGACAAAAGAGCCATCAAAGTGCTTCCACTGTGCTCTTAAACTGTTACGGCTGCCTTCCCCATTTATGGCTCCCCGTCAGCCTGTTTTTAAGCATTTAAATATATCTTTCTTTTTTTCCTTTCAGTCCTCCTCCAGTTTCCTTTACAATATATATTTTGTTCAAGTTGCACGGTGGAGTAGTAGCTACTCAGTGTCCTTCCCACCATCTCCCTCTTTCATTATTATTAGTCCTTCTGCCACAAGGCAAGCCAAACACAAAGTTGTGCTTAAAAAAAATTATAGGACTTGTAAATGGGGCAGGGAGGGGGAGCCCACATACAGTTATTTTCCACCCGATTGGCAATTTCCTATTTTAACCAATTGGAAGGCATATAATTACGCACGCCCCCCTCTGGATTGCCACTCATTAAATGCCAACGTTGGAAGAGGGAACCTTAGAAAAGCAACACTTTTAACTCATTACCTGAACAGAAAAGGCCCATTTTAAAAATTTAGTTGTCGATAGTATTTAAATTATATTGAGGTGCTACTGGAAATATTTTCCTAAATTGCATGCCATAATAGCTATAATACACGGAAATGCACAGCAGTGGAAACGACCCACCACCCTGAAATCCACATTTTATTTTCCAAATCATTTGTTCGTTCAAGTGGGGAAGGGTGGTCCGTGTTCCATCACTGGGAAGGCACCGAAGTGGAAAAACGAAAGTTGGCCGGTCAGTTGCATCTGCCGAGGGGTCCCTGGTCTTGCGATGAGTCCTGGTGTCCCGGGATTCGGACCTTCTCCCTGGAGCTCAGTCACAGAGGGCGAGATGTGAGTGATGCAAAAAACTGAATAATAATAGTGCACTAGCCCACTTGGGAGTGGGGAGATACTGGACACGGTGAGGCCTATTCCGTCTTAACAGGTATGGGACTGCAACCTCGGCCCCTGCAGTCCAGGCCCGTCCACACTGGCTCTCCCGGGATCCAGGCAGGATTTCCAAGCTCTGCCTGGGGGTGCCAGGATCGTCAGGGGCCTTCCTGCCTTGCTCTGGAGCAATGGCTTCCCCAGGCAACAGTACGGCTGGGCAGTTCTGGGCACCCTTTTCAGCACGACCGACCGGGCAACGTCCAGGATGAGAGGGCCTGAACAATTGACAGCAGCAGGAGGGGACGGCAGAGGATGAGGTGGCTGAATGGGGTCACTGGGGCGGTGGGTGTGGGCTTGGGTGGACTCCGGGGATGGTGGAGGACAGGAAGGCCTGGGGGAGTGTTGTCCATGGGGCGCGACGGGCCAGACGCGACTGCACGACTAGCAAGCAAGCAAATCGCATCCCTGCCTCATCAGGGCTTGGGAATTTGGCCATGGGGGTAAAAGGCCTAACCTGGAAGTTTGGTATGGCGCATCAGGGCCCGCTTTGCTTCAAGATACACCCTTTTTGAAACCATCAGGGTGCCAAATTTCAGCAGGAATGGCTGGTTTTTCCACTCGGGGAGGCAGGGCCAGCCCTGCCGGGAGGCAGAGTGAGGCAGCAGGGGAAAGAAAAGGTACCACCTTATGGGAGCATTCTTCAGGGGCCATTTGCCAACTTGCAACGATGCCCAACATTTCTTGCTTGTGATTCCGGAATCTCTACGAACTAACTTCTCCCCGCCGCCCCCCCTCCTTTAAAAAAAAGAAAAAGCGAAAAGGGATAGGGGCAAGCCAGCCACTGCTTTAAACTGCTGGCTCCGAGATTCAGAGGCATCAGAGAGGAATGCTTGGAATGGACATCACAGCATCAGAAAGTGGCAGCTGCGCAACTCTGCGCTCCTTCGGTGCCCACAGAGCCCTTTCTGCCTCTGCCATGGCCAACGAAGAGAGCGATGCATCCGAATAAAGCTCCTTTCCCAGAATGCTCGAGGCAGCTTGGCACGCTTCTCCCCTCTCTGGTTTATCACCCTAACACTGTGCTCATTTTCTTTTTAACGGAAGCAAAAACGAAACCTTCACCGGATCAATCGGGCAGGACTTGCTGGGCCTGTCGACACTTCAAACTTGCAGGATTCTTGGAGGCTGAAACGTCAACGTTGGCCTGCCCGCTCGAGCAGAGCCAGACAACACCCCGTGGGAGACACGCAGAGCCGCGTTCTCCGTGGGGACAGCCCAAGCAGGGTTAAGTGGTGCACCTTAGCAGGAGCACCGCTTGGATCTTGGCCGTGGGGAACATTTCCTCTCTCCCTAAACTGCTTCAGTTCCATTTGAGCTTATCCCCTGCTGGAGCCACCTCGACATCGGTTTGTGGTTTTGCATTCTCAAGACGATCCATGGTTTTCCCGCTCCCCCCGTTGCCAAGGTCTACCTGCCCAACACCATCTCAATCCCACCACGGAGCTGAGAAGGGACCCATTTCTAACCCATGATGCACAAGAACTCATCAAAGACATGCCTCGGAATATCTGAATCACAGGCAGCTCTTAAAAATGTAAGTACAACACTGAGCTTACAGCGTGATCCTAGGCAGGTCTACTCAGAAGCTGCACCCTTGGAACTCAGTGAGACTTACTCTTTAGTAAACAACTACAAGACTGGACTGTAAATTAGGAGTAGCTTGCCATTCATACCACCACCGTGCTGCCCACATCAACTCTCCCCAATCTGATGAAGTCCAAAACATCTGGATGACAACTCCCATCAGCCCCAGATCAGGAATCCTGGGATTGCAAGTCCAGAACTTCTGGAGTGCCCCAGGTTTGGGAAGGCTGCAGATATTTCTCCGATGTATTTTCACATGTGACTGTTCTGTCCTCTCAAAGCACAAAGAAAAACAAGCTTTGTGTCATTTCGAAAACAGAAGTGGCTAACCCTTCGTCTATTGAGCTGGAAAAGGCATTCCAGGGAGGCGGCTTGGTGTAAATGTGCGCACAGGATTCCTCAGTACGGCATCTGGAGGCTACATCCCAGCCTGCTCTGCACTGGCATGGCAGGGAACAGGAAAAGAGGTTCTGCCAGCAAGAGAGGATCTTAAAGGCATTATCACTGACCTCAGGAAGGGCACCCCAACTCCACGGCACCCCATCTGCCCCTGCTCTTCCAACGGCCACCTAACGGGCACAAACGGGGCGCGTGACGTTTTTCCCAGTCCCATCAACGTGGCGCGTCGGCACGCTGGCCGACTGCTGAGTTGCCGCCTATTACGCAGGTGTCATGAGGAGTCCCGTCAGGAGAGAGGGGGCTACCCTACATGCAGTTCCCATACCCGGCATCCCAGTATGCCCAGTACACCATCGCCATGCTCTGCCAGGAGGATGCAAAAGCCATCACAAGCACGGAACTGGCAGGAATGGAAAAAAAGCTGGCTGTTCTGCAGGACCAGGTGAGAACAGACTGGGCACGGGAAGCAGAGGGCAGAGGATGCCCCGAAAGCCAGCTGCGGTTAAAGAGGGGCGCTACCATCGTCGCTACATTATTCCCATTCTGCATTTATACCCCACCTTTTTTCCTGTTGCGAGGAACGCCAGGTGACTTACCCAGCCCCATTACATCCTCACAACCACCACCCTGTGAAGCAGGTTAGGCTGAGAGGGAGAGACTGGCCCCAAGTCCCAGGTTCCCAGTCCAACACTGGGACACACCACGCGGGCTCTCAGTGAGAGGCTGCCACACCCCACCTCGTCAAAAGCAACATTTCTCTCTCCAGGGAACACTATTCCTGATCCTTCTCAACCACAGCGGATTCCAAGTTTAATCAGAGTAAATGTTTATATGTGGCAAAAGCACGAAGCCATTTAAGGAACACCCATCCACACAAGGGCAGAATCAAAGGGTCATTTCCCTCTGCCTTCTACTACGGAGGGGCTGTCAAGTGTGGAGTTTGTGGTGTGGGGAAAGGAAAAAAAAAATCGGGTAGCATGAACCCATGCTGTTTACAACGGGAAATACCGAAACGCAAGTCATTCTGTTGGGAGAAAAACTGGAAGCGGCAGCACAGTATCGTCATGGACAACAGGAAGAGCTCTGGCAGAACCCCCATCTCCAGACACCGTCGGTTTCACAGGGCGGATGAGGAGAACGGAAAGGCTCAGTTTTAAGGGATGGCTGCTCGTTTTGCCCCGAGCCACCCGGCCCAGCTCATCTCGTCTCCTCCTCGAAAGCCGCCGCCACTGTGCTGCGTCGCGCGCTGCGATGCTGGCCTCCCCATCTTCCACCCGCTCAGCTGAAGTGGCGGCCGAGGCGGGCGGATCGGTAGTCCAGGCGGAGTTGCACGAAGGAGTGGAGGATGTTCTTCTCCAGGATGGCCAGCTGCTCCCCCGAGCAGACCTGCTTCAGGTTGTCTGGAGCGACGACAAGAAGGTTGCAGAGGGAGTGCAGCGTGTCAAAAAGCTGCAGTACCAGCGCTATCTGCAGGCAGGTGGAGAAAGAAGGGAAAATCGGGAGTAAACATCAGATGACGCTCCGGAGACCACCCTGGAGATCACAGACAGAGAAAGCACAGGGGCTTTTTCTTCTTGTTTGCCAATGCCACAAACCTGGAAGAGAGGTCACTCAAACGGCAAGACCACCGCTTCGAAAGGCTGCCTGCTCTAGCGCCCGCCCAGGGGCTCTGCCGCACGCCGCCCCTGCCCGGCACAACTCCGGCTTACCCTGAACTCTTTGGCGCACTTCCGGTACTCGGCCACATCGCAAATGGCCAGCATGCCGCCCATGCAGCTGTAGGAATACTGCTGCAGGTGTTCGTAGATGAGCCGGTGGAAGCGGACGCCAAACTCCATCAGAACGCTGTCCACATTCTTGCCGTCCATGGACTTCCTGATCTTTTCCACTTGCTTTCTGACGTAGGCACAGACTTTGGCACAGGCCTGAAAGGTAAGAGGGGAAGGTCCAGACTTTCTCAAGCTTGAAGGCCCCAGAAACAAAACACTGGGCATGGGGGGGGGGGTCTAAAAAGAAACCAGTACGACACCAAGAGTTTGTTGGAAAGAAGGAATAACCTCACTGATTACAGAGGACCACAGATGGCAAGCTGTACTTATGACTGTTTCGTGTCTGTTTGAAGTGGGGAAAATATTGGCAATCTAGCAACTATTTGAAGTGTATCCTGTCCAGTCTCTGGCTCCAGAGACATTCCAAAAATTTACAGAGCCTCTGTCAGTGGAGCTCGACACGGGGTAGAGGGTTCTATCGATTTCCCTGCCTGGGGAGGTTCCCATGGCACAAAGGGAACGTGAGCCGTGGCGGCTTAACATAAGGACCTCAAGAAAGCACTGCTGGAGCCGTCGAAAGACCCATCCAGGCCAGCACCTCACACACTTTCCTCCCCGTGTGGACACGCTGCAAGCTACCGAACAATTCGTGTAATTCCCCTTGCTGGGTGCTGGCTTCCAAATCAGGCAGGGCTGGACAGCTCTGGAGGCTTACATATCATCCCAAAATATTTCAGAGAAGTTTGTAAACCAGCTTGGCCAGGTTTGGAGGTCACGCTAAGCAAAGGCAGAGAAGTTGCTGGCTCCCACTCGCCGCAGCAAAGGAAGCCGCCAAGACTCATTTTCCTTCCAAGGCTATGTGACCCCACCCAGCCTCAGTCTCAGATGAATTCCCGTGCAAGCTGGAATACTCACACACAGAGTAAGTCACAGGTGCAACAGAAATTTCACCTGGCCAGTATCCTCTCTCCTATAATTTAAAAAAGCACTCTGGCATCCCATTACGTATTCCGATTGCCTGCACGGAACTCCCACGGGCATCAGTGGATTGTAACCCCAGCTAAGTATGCTGAAGAAATAAATGTGCAGGCCACACACTGGCGGCTCCAAAGGCCCTTCTGGATGCCGAATGCTTCTTAGGCACTTGCTCCTTGTAGCACACGACTGGTGTCGCCTTTGCACAGGAAGGCAACCGCAAGCCGCTGCTTGAAAACCGCTTCCGGGCAATTTGGGCAGGGTTCGTTCGGGATGTCCAGCCATGTGCCTGTACAAAGCAGCCGCTGCCCCCGCCTGTGCCAGGGATACACAACCCCTCCAAGGGTTGCTGGAATGGCTGACACAGTGGTGGGGGCCACACTGCACACACACTGACACATCCCACCGCCACGTGCGACAGGAAGTGCGTTCCTTGCTGGTAGCAGAGTTTGAGAAAGGGCCAGCCACAGGGGGCTCCTTGGGGGAGATTGCCAGGAGTTTGGAACGCCGTGGCGAAGCTGCTAGGGCACCCACGGAGGGGCGGGGGTGGGGAGGAGGCAAAGGCCGGGGGGACACTTTTCTCGGCCTAAGAATAGGGGGCACGTTTCTGCCATCGCTCTCGGCCTAAGAACATGGGGCACATTTCTGCCATCGCATTTCTGCAGCAGGTGATTGATCACTGCGAGGCGAGAGTTGCTCCACAGGGTGGTCTGGCAGCGGCGGCTGTATAAACGCTCGATCACAGCAACAAATAATAAGGCTTAGCGCATGAGAGACAACGCGGCCCTTATCGCAGAGGGGCTAAAGTATCTGCAAGGCCGCCCTGGAACCACGACCCGCTTTTACAGCGCACAACAGGAGCACCGCAACTCAAAACGCCAAGCGTCGAGAAGCAACGGGCGTTCTTCCTGGCTGAAACGGCACAAAGGAAGTGCAGCAGAACTGCTGGAAGGGTGGGCGACAAGTGACCATCAAGGGAGACGCACACGCCATCGAACGCAGGTTCTGAGCAGAGCCGGCGCCTGCAGGGAAGTGCGCCAGCGGCAGCCCCGGAGCACGCTGTGCCCCTTGTCCCTGGCTGGTCTATATACAGCTACTCACGTTAGTGTATTGAATGAGGACGTTGTTCTCGTCTTCGGGTTTGAAATCCGTCTTCTTTTGTTCTGCCGTCAAGATGTGCCTCATCTGCCCCAGCACGCAGTTCAGCGTCCTTCGGAGTGAAAGAACCGGGGGCGGTGTAAGAAGGAGCATTTCGAGCCCTGCAAAACGCCACCCTCGCGACCTCCCACCGGAGCAACCGCTCGCTTGGAGCGAGGCGCTATCAAACGCCCATTCCCATGGCCTTCCAGACGTGGCGGGCCACTAGATCGGACCCGCATCTCTTTAAAGTTCACTGCGCGTTTTACATTCGGCAAATCCGCAGCCTGGAAACAGTCCCTGGCCACGGGGTGCCACCTGCCAGAGCCATGCAGGAGAGCTGCCCACGAGCCCCTCACTTGCCTGTCTATGCCCAGGTCCAGCTTCACCTCCATTTGCTCCGAGATGTCCTTCTTCTTCTGCAGGCATTCCGAGAGTTTAGGCGAAGAGCTGCGGGAAAGAATGGGAAGGGATGCCGTTAGCTCCTGCTGGACTCTGAGCGCCCGCTTCCCGGCTCATCCTCCCCCAGGCGGCCTCTATGCTCTTCTCTGCATGCTCAGTCCAACCGCTGTGAAAGAGGGAAGCTGCAGGGGGCAGGGAGGACTCGAGGGACCAGCCGGCTGCCTCTGGGAAGCCGAAGAGGAGGACTCTGCCCTGCTGCACCTCCCCAGCAAGCTGCCTCTGGCCCCAGAGGCACCACTCAGCCTTCCCAACCCGTTGCCATGGGCAGCTCTACTCTCCGGGCGTGTGCCTAATCGCATTCCAAGGCAGCGCTTTCAGAATATGGGAAATCTCCACCAGGAAGTCAACTAACTTTGACTGGAACACAGGAGCAAGTTCCCAGCCCTCAAGAGGGATGCTCACAAGTCATTATGGAATTTTTGGTAGGTCAGGGAGCAAGAAATACCATGGTACAAGTCTCCAAGCCATCCGCCAAAGCCACCGCAGAATTCTTGCCTGTTTCCAGTCAGTGCTCCAGTTGCTTGCTACTTAAGTTTGTGTAGGAAAAGAGCATAATCACTCTTGCTGGTTCAGGCTTTCGTGGCAAAATCTTGGAGACGACTGCCAGAAAATGAGAGCTTGATGCGCATGCCATGAAGCACAGCCTTCACGTGCCAAGGCCAAGCCCACAAGATGCAAGAAAGTGTCCCGGTGCATCTTTACAACAGTACAGAGGCTTGTTCGGCATATTTTCTATGGCCTAACTCGTGGAATGATAAACCCTTTTCCTGCAGTGAAAGAATATTTTGGGGTACGGAGGCAAATTCCACATGGCTTCTCAACTTAAAGGCGAACCACCTACCTAACCAGCGGCATCAGATGGTCATTGAACTGCTTGTCAAAGAGATGAAAAATGGTATTAGCCTGGTTCACAACGTCCAGGAAATAAAGGTTTGCGTTCTTGGCATCTGATGAAGGAATGCCTAGAGGCAAAAAAATCACAGAGAAAAAAATGCAGGCACCCTAGAGTTATTAACCCCCAGGGTCAGAATAACGTGCGCTTACCGGTGAAATGCTGTAGAGCCTATTGATTTTGAAACATTATTGTGGAAAACCGTCATCCCCACAGAGAGGGAGGAAGTGAAAGAGTAGAGAGGGAGGCCTCCAAGGCATGCCTTTCTGCCCCACCCATCCAGAGAGGGAAACCCTCCAGCGTCTCCTTGCTGCAAAGAGGAGGCCGGGTGAGTTCGGGTGGAGGGGCTAGAGGTATTTGTGCTTTATCCACTTTTTTTGGGGGGGGGAGTCCTGCTCCCCTGTCGCTCATGAATGTGGAGGGCTGGCTGATTCGTGATCCAGATTACATACACATTCAATTTGAAGACAAATTTCCATTTTCGCAGGAACAGAACTTGTGCATAACCCAGAGGCTGCCTGTATCTGAATGGGGCTAAGAAAACTTTCCACCCAACTAGCATCAGCAAGCTTGAGCAAACTCACAAGAAAATTAACTTCAGGCTATACGTATACAGTTTTGCTTCACTCTTTTTAACCAATATGCAGGTGATGCACATAATACAGTCCTCAAGACAAGCAAAATGATCACCAATAGCTCACCCAATTCAAATATATATAGGATCAAGAAAAACGTTCTTAAAATCTTAGAAAATTTCACAGCTCTAAAATCATTTTTTAAATTATACAATATACTCCTATTTGTGACTGAAGTTGGTATTTTATACATTTCAACGTTTAAAATCTATTTAAAATGTTATATAAAGATAGTTAAAGAACTTTTAATTTTATCCAATGCCTTAACATTTTTAATTTTCAAAATGTCAAATCTATATAAAACATATAAAGTAGATGCACTATCGGTGGTACTTCTGCTTTTTTAACTCCTTCTAAAAATATGTCAGGCATGGAAATGGCCTAGTTTATTCCTTCAGCATGGTATATAAATAAAATATGTATATAGAAACATAGAAACAGAGCAAGTCAGAAGGGGTCTCCCAGGTCATCCAGTCTGACCCCCGGTTCCAGCCGGTTCCGCTCACAACATGCCCACCATGTGCATGTCCAGCCTATACTTGGGCACCCGCACTGATTGGGCCTCAACGACCTCTCGTGGAAGCCCATTCCACACCCTCAGGGTCCTGACTGTCAGGAAGTGCTTCCTGGCATCCAAACAAAACCTTGGCTCCCTGAGCTTTGCTCCATTGGAGTGTGTTCTGCCTTCCTCTGCAGGGGAGAACAGGTCTCTACCCATCTCTATGTGACATCCCCTCACATACCTGTATGTCACCAACAGCTCCCCTCTGAGTCTCCTCTTCTCCAGGCTGAAGAGACCCAGTTCCCTCAGTCTCGCCTCATACGGCATCCCCTGCAAACCGGCCACCAACCTTGTGGCCCTTCGCTGCACTGACTCCAACCTGGCTGTATCCTCCCTGTAATGAGGGGCCCAAAACTGAGCACAATACTCCAGTTGCGGGTGCACCAGAGTCGTATAGAGTGGCAGCAACAACTCTCTCGATCTGGAAGCCACACTTCTGGCTATGCAACCAAGGGTGGCATTTGCCCTCTTGACCACCGCATCACCCTGCTGGCTCATGTTCAGCCTGCAGTCAACCAGCACCCCGAGGTCCCTTTCACAAGTGCTGCTCTCCAGCCACTTGTCACCTAACCTGTACTTATGACAGCTATTCCTATGCCTCAAGTGCAAGACCTTGCACTTATCCACATTGAATGCCATCCTGTTGTCTCCTGCCCACTTCCATAGTCTGTCCAGATCCTTCTGGATCTGGAGTACCTGCTCCTCAGTTGTGGCCACTGCTCCAGTTTTAGGGTCATCTGCGAATTTGATCAGCAGACTGTTCACCCCTTCTTCCATGTCGTTAATGAAAAGATTAAACAGGATCAGCCCCAGGACAGAGCCCTGGGGGACCCCGCTTGTCACTGGCCGCCATCCCAATGATTCCCCGCTAATGGTTACCTTCTGCTTTCGGTCAGTCAACCATGCCCTAATCCACTGGACAGTGCTTTGGTGTATCCCAAAACTCCTGTTTCTCCACCAGGATATCATGGGGCACTTTGTCAAAGGCCTTGCTGAAATCCAGGTATACCACATCCACTGCATCCCCTCCATCTAGCCATCGCAAAACCGTGTCATAGAATTCCACAAGGTTTGTCTGGCAGGACCTGTTTTTGCGGAAGCCGTGTTGTGTGGCTGTCAGCCTCCCTTCCCTATCTAGCATCACTAGATCTCTCTCTATTATGAGCCTTTCCATTGTTTTTCCTACAATGGACGTAAGGCTAACCTGTCTATAATTCCCCATGTCCTTTCTACTACCCTTATGATACATGTATCAGCAGTTTTAAGAAGGGTGCTTGCGGATTTGGTAAGGTTTATATGGTTATCATTTGCTTGAGGTCCAATAAAAAGGGTAGGTTATAAATTAAATAAACTGCATTAGAATATCATGCGGCTTCACACTAAATGTTCTTTTACATTCATTCCAAGATGTACAGTTATGTCGTTATGCTCTTACTATCAGGAATTAATTTCAAGAAATGAGCATGCACTGGCTAGTTCATGCGCATGGAAAAAAGGCATGCACTTACCAGCCAGCCCCGTTTCCAGCGCATAATCAATGTGCTCCATGCACAAGAATTCTACGAGCAAAGAGAATATTCTGAAGGCATTCTTCGGCAAATCAGATGGATCGGAAAGCTTTAAAAGTGAAAAGCATTTGTTAGCACTTGAAGTTACGAAGAATTCTATGCAACCTGTTTCAGATCCTGCTGTGCATGGTTTCCATAATGCTGGTATAACTGTGTAGAGCATCATAAAGCAGCACATTCTTGTTTGTATCTTGAGTTCCCCAAATTTTATTTATGAAAAAAAAAAATCCCGTCCTTGACAGGACTGGAAATGCTTGACCCATGTGGGATGCATTTATTAAGATGCAAAAATTCCAGTTCTCCTAAAAGCCTTGGGCAGCTCCCTGCCTCTAACCTCTAGAGGCATAACCTCTAACAAAATATTCCCCACCCTTCCTCTTGCCCATCTCTTTAACACCTTTGCACTAAGGATATGCAATCAGCAGAAACCCAGGTTGCTGATAAGTTCTGCATTTGATCTCATTGCTCATTCCACGTTGCATCTGCATCAAACTGAGGGTTTATTTTTTCATTTTGCATCATAATCCATGCAAATTTTCATGCATGTTTTCCAAGCATGCACACCTTTTGACATATGCACATTTTCTCCCATTAATTAAAGAATATTTATGTGCATTTTTCAAAAGTATGCATTCTTTCATGCGCATTTTTCAAATTTATACATGCCGTTAATTGCCTCTGCGCGCTGCAAGCTCAGAACTGTATGGAGTTTGCAGATTGCATCTGAGTCCATGCTCTATCCAAAAGATGCAAATTGGGTAAAACCTGATCAAAAATGTCTAAGAAATTCATTCCGGTTCATCCTGCTGTGCACTTCCTTCTTTCCAGAACCCATACTCTCAGTCTTTCCTTTAACAACTTCTGAAAATGCTATCAAAAGCCTGTTTAAAAGGCTAGAGTACTTGAACTCTTGACTTCTGGAAGCTCTTGCATTCAGTTTAAATGCAAGTCCATAAAGCTGGGGAACGGGGACACAACCATACCACAGAAACACCCCTAAAACAAATGACTGTTTTGCAAAATTTGAAATATTTGTCTACTAAAACTCAGTTCACAAAGCAGCTTACAAGTAAAGCGAAAAACAGGTGATGAAACATGTAAGAATTTACACAACCAAAAAAAAAACCCCTCCAAAATAAAGCACGCGATACAACTGTGTCCCCTTGCGCATGCATCTGTGCGCATACTAGTATACCCGGAGGAGGGCCTTCTCTGCAGTGGCGCCCTGGCTATGGAATGCGCTCCCCAGAGAGGTCCGCCTGGCGCCGACATTACATGCTTTTTGGCGCCAGGTCAAGACCTTTTTATTTTCCTGTAATTTTAAAGTTTAAATATTTTCTGTTTGATTCTCAGTAGTAGATTATTATGGATTATTATAGGCTATTATATGCATTTATTGGGTGTTCTGTTTGTAAGCCATCCAGAGACGTGTAGTATTTGGATGGGATAAAAATACCCAAATAAATAAATAAGTAAATTACACACCCTGTGACACCTTTCAAAAGCTTGCTTTGTTTCTTGTAAGAGATTAACTACGACATCCTGGGAGAGGAAAGTTTCGCCGTGGGTATCGATACTGGGGCCCAGTGGCAAGTTTGTTCGTTGCCGTATTCTCTCTTTGAGGTCTTGGATGCTAGAAAGAAATGCATCAAACAGGAAGTGACCCAAGTCAGATATTACTTTGCTTAATTTTTCAGCCACACGAAGAGAGCGATTTTACTCATTATATACAAATTAACACAAAACACCTTCCCCCAACAAAGAAAATCTCCAACACGCACCAGCCACTAAAACCAGCCACGTCCCGCTTGTGCTCCATCATGGTGCCCTCGTGACCAAGAGCATCCTTTACGGCTGGAGACAGGCTCTTAATTGCTTTTAAGGAATGTGGAGGTGGAACGGAATTGGCCACAGTCAGTGGGCCACATACCCATTTCTTTGGTCCCACTGTCATACTTGGTCCAACAGGTTGTGTAGGTTTTCACAGTGCAAAACCAGCCATGCCTGTTAGATCAGAGATAACCATGGGATAAAAAATGCAGTGTGCCCACCACAGACGTTTGCCACTCTCTTTGCCCACTGCCTGACTCCAGTCTTGTGTTCACCATCCAACACGTGGGCCAAGCCATGTCTACACCACCAGTGCGGTAAACTCTTTTTTAATGGCATTTGCTGGAGCCCCAGTCAAAAACCCTATAGCACATACGGGCAATGCACAGATGGCTAAAAAAGCGGGGGGTGGGTGCATGGTAAACATGTGTTATTCCTACTAATTTTCACATGCATAAAGAAGGCTTTATTCCCCTTTCTCTTCCCCCTCCACAGATACTCAAAAAAGTAACCAGAAAATTGGAAGTAGACCAAAGAAGGGGTTAGAGAAGGATGAGCTCTTGTGCCGCTAAGTTATTGCACCAAATGTCTCTGCAGAATTTTCAGCCTGGTTTTGCAGTGGCAGATCAGACACTCAAGCAAATGTTACAGTAGGTACACATCGGTAATGTTATTTGCTAACATCTTAAACAACAGATGAGCCCGTGAAGTGGCTGTAGAACAGCGAGCACAGAGGAGTCGTACTGCAGGTCGGAACTCACCCTCCACTCCCAATGGCTCTCTTCTGGTGGTTTTTTGACTCATAGTAGCGCTGCAAAATCATGGAGCTCCTGCTTCTCAAATAACCGATTTCCACCTCGATGTAATTCTCCAAGTAGGAAACGAAGATGGATTTGATAAGCTTAGACAAGAAAGTCTGCTTATCAGTGCCCAAGTTAAACTCCATCAGTTTGCTTGAAAGATTTGTAGTCCTTTCAATTAAAGTCAGGCCAGGAGAAAGCAAGAGAAGGAAGCAACAGATTTGCAGGTGTTAAAATGCAGGTGTAGTGTTTACAATGTTCCCTTCTAACAAGGTGCAGTGCGGGGTCTGGATGCACCTAGCAAATGGGGACCTACTCAGTCCCTTGGACTGGGAATTACTGAGATGGTCCCATGCGAGAACCGGAGACGAGTTTAAGAAGGGCGTAATCCTACGCATGTTAGACAGAACTAAGCCCTACATCACCCGGGAGAGCCGCGCCAGCTTTGGGACTGCGCTCATAACCTCTCTAAGAGCATTTAGGGCACGACCCTAAGGCTCTGCAGAGCCTAGGTGGCCACGAGGGCTATTTAGCACCCCAGTTCTCAGCTCCGAAATTGGCTCCACGCTCAGAGCTGGGATGCTGAATGCGGACCACCCACCTGGAATGCGCCACTCTGGCTGCAAGGCTGGGGTTCTACTCGTAAGAGCCACCTCAGAGAGGGGCTTGAGGGGACGAGGAGCAGAGGGGTTGGGGCACCTTGACCTCACCCCCTCATGCTTTCAGGCAACACACTTAAGACAACCCAGGTCAGTGATTTGTGGGGGGGGGGGCACAGAGGCGGCCACCTCCGTGCACCTCCTTCCTTCGATAGGAGGCCCACCGTCCTCCAAGCCCAGAGTTACGGGCCGCCTCACTGGATCACACCATTCTCCATGAAAATTTGGAGCAGAAAAGGCTAACAACTTCCAGCCGGCCCCAGCCAGGTCATTCTAAATTTGCATGGGATTGCAACCTTCGGGAATGCCGAGAACAACACTTCCCAAATCATTTGCATTTGGCTGGAAGATAAATAGCTTGTGCTACAGTTAGGGCTCAACTATGAGTCTCTTTGGCGCAAAGGTTTAACACAGGCAGCAGCCTTCAGGTGCAGAATAGTGTGGTCATCACTCAATCTAGTCTTGTCCCTGCCACTCCTGATCCATCATCCACATCCACCACCCTTCTTTGGGGCAGATGTAGTAAAACCTGCGCTGAACATATCCACACATTAACCTGGGGCTACTGGCAAAAGGGGTGGTGTTTGGCGCACTTCTTCTGGCAATGAACTCCTTTTAAATGACTCAGTAACGGAGGTTCCTATTCTGACTTTCTCTCTCTTAACGCAGCGCAGTCGGGCGCGTGTGGGAACACACCGGTGTGCAGGGGTGTGTGCACACAAGACAACCCAAAGAGGTGAGGGCACTCGAAGAACCGCTCGCCGTTCTGAGGGAAGGCAGCATCTACTGACAGGAGATCCCCAGAGGGACTGACCAGCCAAACGAGGCAGGCATAGACCTCACATGATTTCTCTCCCCGAAGCATCACACAGCAGCACCAACCTTGTGTAGAGGTCATAGAGGCTCTGCAGGTACTGCTCTGCATCTGACTTCTTATGTTCTTCCAGCTGCTCTTTTATATAACTCTGTGAAGCAAAGGGCCAGGTGCCCGGTTATTTCCATTCCACACGTCTTGTACACGTTCCTATGCATTTAGACCAGTGTGGGGAACTTCTTATCAGAGTCAGCTAAAGGTCCAAAAACACCCTGTTCCGGTAAGAATTAATGCCAGTATTCACATCGCCTCCATGTGTACATGCTGCCTCCAGAAAGGCTGTTTAATCCCCACGAAACTTTCACCCTTTCATGTAAATTAACTGCAACTACTTATTCTATTTATATCTTTACATCATTCTCCTCCTCCTGCCCACAATCTTATACCCTCAAGAATGACCCTGTCAGGTAGGTTGGGCTGAGAGTGAGTGACTGGCCCAAAGTCACCCAGTCGGCTCCATGGCCAAGCAGCGACTAGAACCCGGATCACCTGTGACCCAGCCATGTGCTCTTAACCACAACACCACACGGAGCCTCTCGCCTTTGTTCTTCATAGTGGCAGAGGTACCACCGGAGGTGGAGGAGGAGCTGTGCCTTATCCTGACCTCCCGTGCATTGTTCCTACCAGATCGGCTGCACTGAACCATCTATCTCCCCAGCACAAAGGAAGAGCCAGCTCAGCTGGATGCTGCCCCCAGATGTTAGTTCACACCAAAAGAGCACCCTCACAAGCACCCAGAGAGGCTCCATTTTTAACAAGAGAACACTGCTCCTTCTCCTGCCCATCCCCACAAAGATTTTGTGCAGCCAGTCACCACTGTGTGTAAAAAAAACGCCGTTTCTGCGAATTGCCTAAGCTGCCTGGCAAGACCAGGAAGCAACACTATTCTCTACACATGGCTACCTGAGCATGCAGGGAGCCGAGGGGCAGGCACAAAACAGAGCCACAATTACATGCCATATATCCAGCACAACGCACCCTGGCATGAAAGACGCTTGAGCCCTTAGTAATTAAGGTGTGAAAAGTTGGCACAGGTAACGGTGGCACAAAGGTAATGCATTACATAAAGAAGAAAGCCATGAAAGCCAGAGGGATTTCTGTATTTTAAAAAGAAATACTTAAGTAGTAGCAAACAGCTTCAAGTTCCTAAGTCACCTGAAGTCTGATTTCGAAGATATTCTGGATAAGTTTTGCCATTACGGTCTCTGGACTGCTAAATATCTCTCCAACTTGTTTGTTCACATTTTGGCAGAGAACAGCCGTTTCTTCAAAGATATCCATCCTCAAGAAGGCACCCTGGAAGACAGAAAGGTCGAAAGAGTGTTTCTTCCCTGAAAATATCTGTACCTGTAAAGCCACAACATATCCAGATGCATCCTTCACCAATCTGACAACACACACACACACTTCCAAGTCAAATCCTTACCTCTTGGCACTGCTTTATGTACACATCGACACAGTGAGAATAGCCCTGTGGGGGGGGGAAGATGTTGCAATTCAGTCATATTATTACTATTGTTCACAGATTCTTCAAATTATACTGTGGAATGCCAAACATCCTTCCTCAGCCTCTTGGGAGCTCTACACTGCAAAGATTCTGGTTATGACTCAGGATAAGGCCTTTAGTATGAGTTTCCAAAATGCTTTACCTTAAGAGAGGTGAGAGCAGAATTCACACATGGCCTTAAGTTCACATGCCTACTTCATCTCCCTCCCAACAAGGTATAGCCACAGCCAACAAACCAAGCCCAGATCTTACAACCTCTCCCAAAAAATGCTCAGTTTTGAAGCTCAGAAACCTTCTAATACTAATGGGACCTTACTGGACATTCACTGATAATTTTTTTCTACAGGACTTGCAGGAACGTATAGCCAGGGGCTAAATCCTAGGGAAAAATCCTGCAGAAATTTGCAGTTTGGCACTAAGGAAAGAATCTCACAGAAACATGTAAGTTTCTGAAGCCCTGAACTGACACAGATTCCCAAGTGGGTGCGTGAAACTGCAACCACGTACTTAAAATGAAATCCAAATTTGGAAAAGGGCAGTACAGCAGCACCTGTCAGGACAGAGCTCTCATGGATGCCGTTCTTCTGAGACAAGTGCCACTGTTCAGCTCTCGCTAATGGAAGAGAATACTTACAGCCACAGTACATGGCACTTGCTTCAATTCAGGCTGAGTGTTTTAGGCCTATAAAGGCAGCTCATAAACTAAGATTTGGGTGTAGAGACGGTCTCTAAGGCAGCTATCACAGTCTGATGCTGTTACCCACAAAGTTCACTGGCAACCACAGAGAAAACCCAGCCTGAAATCCTGCAGAGCTGCTGCTGAAAGTCAGTGCCCAGCATACTGGACTCAGAGGACCCGTGCTCGGACTCGCCATAAAGCAGCGTCCCGTTTTCTCATGCACGCATTTGCGCCCGACTGAAAACATACTGGGAAGAAAGCACTGCACTGCTTCTGAGGCGGGACAGAGGAGAAGCCAAGGAAATGAAAGTGCATGAAAGAGGAGAGAAGCCAGGCCTTCACCTCTGCCCATGAGCACAATGCCACTCCCACCCACAGGATGAACGTCAAGCTTCGAGAGGCAGAAGAAACCACTTTTTACAACTGCAAAAGGGATGAACTGGCACGCCACGCAACGGCCTGCAGAAGACACACGGTCTGGGCGGTGGAACGGGGGCCACACTGTTGCTGTTGACCCACCCCTTCCGACCCGGGGAAAGCCGGCACTGACGGATGGCCAGAGTCTGGGATGACATCAGGCAGCTATTCAAAGGGCGGAACCCTGGCCTCACACTGCGCCTCGTGTGGCTTCTGCTGCAGCCCTCCGCAGGTTTGTGTCCAGCAGGCCGGATGCCCAGGTGAGGGTACCCAGGACGGCAGCTGCAGGCACGGACTCCTTACCTTAAAGTGAAGCAGGACTGCAGCGACTTCTCTCATCCTGCAGATCTGTCCCCTTCTCTGTGCACTGGTGAACTCCTGGATCAGTTGGCACTCCAAATCATGGTACTTACCTGTGTGCAGGGGGGAGCAGGCAGAAACAAAACAAGGGGTTAGCGTTCAGAGAGCAGGAGCAACAGGATTCTTTCCCAAGAGATTAAATAAGTGAAGGAGAGCAGAGAGATTCTTACTTGCGATTTTGGATTTTACTTCAGAAAACCTGCCAACAGAAAAGAAAATATGTTAATAAAAACCCACATCTCAGCACTACAACCCTCCAGCCAAGCACACATTATACAAATTAGTGGCCACACCTTGGAGGTTTTTAAGGCCCATCCCAAAATGTAAAGCGTAAAAGTGACTAAATCGTGCTCCATACAAGGATGCTTTTAAGAAGATCATAGAATCGTAGAATAGCAGAGCTGGAAGGGGTCATGAAGGCCATCCAATCCAACCCCCTGCTGTTGCAGGACAAAACGTCATACCATCCCACTCAAATGGCTGCCCAGTTTCGCCCTGAATGTCTCCAGTGTGGGAGAGCCCATCACCTCTCCAGGCAGCTGGTCCCACTGCCGTATTGCTCTGGCAGTGAGGAAGCTTTTCCTGATGTCCAGCCTGAATCTGGGTTGCCACAATTTGATTCTTCTGTGTCCTGCACTCTGGCATCAGCAAGAAGAGATCTTGACCTTCCTCTTTGTGCCAGCCTTTGAGGTCCTTACAGAGGGATATCATGTCCCCCCTCGGTCTTCTCTTCTCAAGGCTGAGCATGCCCAGTTCTCTCAGTCTCTCCTCACAGGGCTGTCTTTCCAAATCCCGGATCATTTTTCTTGCCCTCCGCTGGACCCTCCCTGACCAAATGCAGGCTTACTGGGCCCAGTGTGTGAAGCACGGAGTTAGCAGGGTACAAACCAGGATAACCCACCGGACCACAAGCTGCACCTCGCAGGGCACTTTTCGAAGGTGCGATCCACAAGGGAAGACTTGAGGAAGCGGCTCAAGCAAAGCCACTCCTCACCACCTCCACCATTCCTACCACAGGCCCAACCTCTCCACCAGCCCTCTGCAGGGGGAAGTGCGTGTCAGCGCAGGCTTGGAAAGACTGCTGAAAGATGCACAAGGCAGAGAATCGTTTGCAGCCGAGCGGAATCCCAGTCCACTTCAAACATGCAAGTTTTCCCTTGGGGACAATCCCACCTGAGAACGAGCTTCTAGAGCACAAGCGCCTGGAATGTGTTTTGTCTTGCCTTCACTACAGTTGTCCCCAAAGGAGAATTCCCATGCTCCAAATATGTCAAGAGTCAGCCTGACCATAAAATTAGTTTCAGTGCATGGCCTGTTCTCCCTTTGGCATCTTCGTGCTTTCTCCTCCTGTCTGATGCTGAGGTTTTGCTTCCACAAGTAGCCTCAGCTACGAGGAATGCAGTCAGTGCTCTGAATCGGCGCTTGGCCTCAGTCATGGACTGGAGGAAGCCTGATAAACGAGACTCGGTCCAGACCAAATGAAGGTACATTTAGGGAGTGTCTAGCCTGCCTGGCTAGATGAAGCTCCAAATGCTCTGCAGGGGTTCGGACGGCTCCTGAAGGACCAAAACCACGGCCTGGGAGCACTCCTGAATCCAGCTGCCAAGCCACAGTGACTGAGCGCTTCTCAGCAGAGACGGTTTCGTGAGGGTTCTGCACGCCCCGAAAAACGTTCTGCTGGGCTACTGCCATTCACCATACGTGGCGCTGCCTTTCAGAACAGTCCGGAAACTTCAGCTGGCCCAAAATGGGCTAACCAAAATGCCGAAGCTTTGCCATCCACGCTGGCTTCCAGCCAGTTGCCAGGACAAACACACCATGTTGCATCGACCCCGAAACCCCTGAACCTGGCCTGAGGCCGCCTCCTCCTGAGTGCCTCTCTCTGAACCCCAAGGTCACCTCCTGTGGCACTTCTTGGAAGCCTCCACCAAAGAGGAGAGAGGGGTGGCGACTAGATAAGGGGCCTTTTCAGGGGTGGCACCCTGCTTACAGAATCCCCACCCAAAACAGGACTGCCTGGCACCGGTGCCATGTCCTCTCAGCACCGAAGGAAGGCTGCGCTGTTCTCTCCTGCTTTTTAATCTTCAGGCTTGGTTCTGGACGCTTGTCTGGCTGCTGTCCCCCTGGTTTTATTCTGAGGCTGTTTTAATTTGTTTTCGTATTTGGTTTGATTACATTCAGGTACTTTGTTCTTGTATTTAGTGAACCACCCAGCGAGCTTCAGCTAATGGGTGGTATAAAAATGAAAGAAATTAATAAAGTAGGATTAAAAACGGTTGGGCAAGGTGCCCCTCTCACTGGTGGAGCAAGGAGCTCTGCAGACCTATGCATTTTCTTTGCGCGTTAGCCCCATGGACATGGCAGGATGTCCATCTAAGCATATCAGCACAGGACTGGACTGCCCACTCTTGGCTAGGCTGCCGCCCACCACTAAAGTAAAAATGCCATTATGCAAGGTGACTGGAACAAGGGCCACTCATGCCAAAAAAGAAGACGGTATTCTGCTAATCAGGTTTCTTGCATAAAATCCAGCATGCCTCCAAGGTTTCAGCTCATGACGCTTTCCCTCGCCCCACCCCACTTCAAAACTCCATCAAAAGCGCCAGCTGAAATCCAGCAGAAAGAGGCAGAAATCAAATACAATTTACAGTTGTCTGTTGCTCTTCACCTGTCAAAAGGCAATTCCTGGGCGATCAGATGCAGCTTCTGGATGATATCAGCCGCTTCTTCAATCTGTAAGGAAAAGACACACAACTGACTAGAATGAAAAATGGTGCCAGCTGGTCATGTGCTCCCGGAAACTGGAAGCGTTTCCCAGTGTCCTCCCTAAAATGCGGCAGCAATATCTGCCACATAGTTTCTGAAAGTCTGCAATCCTTTCAAGAAGCATTTCCATAATGCACCGTGCGTCACTCAGAACCTTCGTTCGTAAGGGCAAACTCTTCCTCAAAACCAAGTTGCAAAGAGTACATTCAAAGCTTCATCCAGCGAACCTGCCCTCTCCCCGAGAGCCTGCAGGCGAGCGGGCGAGCGGGCTCTTTGCCAGACCCACAGAATCCAGGGGAAGCCCCCAGCAGCTCCTGCAGTGGGGAACAGAGCGGCTCCTTTTGCGCAAAGCCTGCCTCACTGGCACCATGGCGCACGAAGGGCTAGCAGGGACTGCGATGGCCTCCCGCAGCCCGAAGTCCAGGAATATTGTCGCCTGTGCACACAGCTCAAGGCCACCCCGTGCTCTGGGTGGTTCCTCCACACCTAACGCCAGGCCAAGCGCAGCACGGGACTTCGAGGACGGGGGTCCCGTTTCAGGTCCCCATGAAGCCGTTTGGCACCTGTTTTCCATGTGGCGGGCCACGGGCCAGCCTCCAGCACCTAAGTACAGAGCTGTGAAGCTCCGGGATCTGCTGCCAGTCAGGGTGAGACCCCGCGAAGCCAGGTGGGCCGACACCTCGGCTTGGCCTGAGGCAGCTTCCTTTGGGCCCTCGGGGCATCGTCTCCCTCTGCCTAAGGTACATCAAAGGCTTGTGGTGAAGTACAGCGCCGCCCACCCTGAGCTCCTTCAAGGAAGGGCTGGATTTTCTTAAAAGAGGAAACAAACACACATCATTTCAGTCCTTTGGGAAGGAGAGACTGCCAGCTAAATTAAGAGTAATCCTCCAGTAATGCACACCATTTGCAAAAGGTCCTGGCCCTTCACAAAGGAACGCTTCAACTAACGCCCGAGCAACACTGTGGTGACCAGACCTTCCGGGTAAGCAAAGAGGCTCTGCTAAATTTTAGTCCGGTGGATCCGAGCCAGAGCCAAGCCTGACACGGCGAAGCGAACAATCTGTCCGCTCAAGACCGCCTGCCCTGACAGGCGAGGACGGCTGATCACCCAGGCAAGTTACTTGCAGGGAGATTTCTCAAAGCCTGGTTAAAAATAGGCAAAATTACGGTTTTGAAAACTGCTAAGATTAGTAAGGCAATCAAAACCCTTTGAAGTATAAAGCAGCCCTGTGAATACAGTGAGGCGTCTGCTTGCGGACATGGACCTCGGGGACACCCTGCTGGAACCAGCACACGCCGAGTGCACCCTAGAAAGCCACCCAGGTGCAAGGCAGAGCCGATCCCCAGCCGGCCACGCTTGGTCTGGGGTCCAGCATGTTTCTTCTGCCCACAAACCCCGGGGGGGATGCTGGACGAGAAGGGGGGCTCACAAACCTCACAGCCCTCCGGCCATCCCACTACGCTGCCAGGGCAAAGGCCCGTGTGGCAGGCTGGGGTTCGAATAAGCCCTGCTGAGAGTCTCTGCAGGTGGGCACCAGGCAGCAGGACAAGCAGCTCTTCCCTGCAGTCAAACGACACACAGAAAATAATGCAAAATACTGAGGAAGGACAGAGATTTCTGGATGATGCCTTCAAAGGCCACCTCCTAACTTAGAGTCAGTGGGGTATCCCTGCATGAAGGCCCCCCGAGCGCCTTTCAGCAGGACATCCAGCATGCACACGCACCGCTTACGCCTTGGCAAGGGAACGGCAGCAGAAGCGCGTGGCTGGCCGGGCACACCGGGGGAGTATGTCCCCAGTGCCTTCAGGAGGCGGCAGCCGACATCGCCAGAGCAGGCGGGGGGGGGGGGATGCCACCTTGGCCCCTGCACGATCAAGGTGCTCGAGCTGCCTCGGCTGCGCAAGGCGCCCCCGTGTTCCTCTCGACAGTGGTGTTGGTGGGGGGCCCAGCAAACCACAAGGAGGGCCTCTGCCCCCTGCTGCAGCTTCCACGCGGGGAGAAAGGCTGCCCGGGCGGCAGAGGGCAGTGCCGCACTCCCCCCCGCGAGCACAACTGTTGACGCCTTTTTGCGGCATCCAGCTGCACCGACTTCCGCACGGACACATCCGCAGTGGGAGCCTACGCTCTCTCTCTGCTTTCTGAGAAGGTTGTAAGGCAGCAGCTCTGCCTGGAAGACCACGATTATACTTTTTCCTCTTGTCCTCATGGATCATGTTCCAGAACTTACTTTTTATGCACTACAGAATGGCACATATTAGAAAAATTAGAAGTATTACAGATTCCATCTCGTGGCAGGCTGCTTCAGCCTGCCTTGCCAGATTTGCAGATGGAGCATGCTCAGTCCTCACTGGGTTGCTTCTGGGAGGTTTTGCCCCATTAGGACTTTTCTGGAAGGGTTTTTGCACACCACTGGAAACCATGGGGTGCCTCGTAGGCAAGGATGGTGCTCTTTTAGCTGCACAAGGACCAGAACTCAGGAAATGAATTCTCACTAGTGCATATGATGCAGAACAAGAAAAAGGAATTAAACCCCACTGCATTTCGGGATGGGGGGAGCATTTGATTGCATGGAGTGGGAGCATGTTGGTCAAGGATTAAAAGCTTCTGACTCTGGAAGAACATTTATTGATTAGGAGAAAATTATGTGTGTATCACTCCCTGTTGGCGAGGTTCTGAATGCTAATTTGACATAAGCTGTTGGAACTAGATTGGACTGCCCCTTGTCACTGCTTTGGGGTAAGTTTTGAACCACTTGCTGCTATAATAATAAACAACCCTAAATATCAAAAGGTTTTAAAAAATCAGCAGGAATGAATTAAAATGAACAGGTAGGTATGCGAACAGTGTTTTGATTCCTTGATTTTCCTACTCATTTATCAGAAGTGACAACAATGAGAGGAAAACTGGGGGAATTGGAAAATAAAGAAGATTAAGTCTGCAACATGATGTTTTCATCGTACTAATGATGAGAAGGATCCCATACACAAAACAGCTTACATAAAATTTCAGAAGTAACCATTTAAGTCATTTCTCTGGAGAAAACTAGTTCTTTCACAGAGCTATGTGGATCTGATGGGAAAAACAAAATCAGATTTAGATAATTGGACTCTGTTGATTTCTCTTTCTAATGGGAGGATAACAACAGTTTGAAGGCTCTGATTGGCGAAAAGGTTCCAGCTGCATCAGTGAGAGAACTGTGGGCAGTATCCAGTGGTATTCCTGCCTTCCCACTGACTGTGGTATACCAGTGAGAGCCAGTGAGACTGGTTGTGCAACTGGGAGGGGTTGTAAACCTATCCTGAGAAACAGGCAGGTTGGAATGGATCAGCCAAACTCCTTCCTGTGAGCTTTGCTGAACCCAATTCAGAAACAAATGTTGTTTGGGCTGCTTTGGCCCACAGACACTGCTCAATGAATACCTGGCAAGAAATGACTTCACACTTAATTAGAGACACAGCCCAGAAAAGACATTCAGACAACGGCTTGGGCTAGAAGCTCCTCCTTCTCCATGATAAAGAGGGGGTCATTTTGCCAAACCCCCCTTTCATCCACAGCTCCTGCACCCGGACCCCTAGGGAAGAATTTCGGGGCTGCCCATTGGAAAACTGTGTTCTAGTCACAGGAGGGAAGTTAAGATCCAATCTATTGTGTAAAAGGGAGCCAAGAAAGAGGGTAGATCCTATTTAGAGAGGTACAAGAATTTCATCCCTGTTCACAAAACACGCGAGTGTGTCCAAGTCACTATCCTCATCCAAATACAACCAGGAAACAATTCTCGGGAAATATGTGCAGTTGCCCGAGCCTGCATTCGCATTCAAAAGCACCCACATGCACCAATGGGCACCTGAGAAAATGCACGTGTGCCCACCTGTGCAAAAACCCTCAAATTCACGTCTTCATTTTTAGCCAATTATATAGAAGAGCAGGACACAACTTTCAAAACATTAGAGGAACCCTTAATTGGGATGATATTCCCAGCCTTATTGTAGTGAAAACATAAAGATAAATCACCAAAAGGAATAAGGAAAAATGCAACTCTGGCTTTCTTACTGAGTGTCCAGAATAAATTGTCACAATTCTATGCAAGTTTGGAAAGAGGAAAGGCCTACACAAGGCCTACATTTTGGACAGAGGAAAGGCCTACAAAGGCCTACATTTCCCAGCATGCCCTAGCCAGCTTTTTTTTCCCCCTGTCTAAACTTGCACAGGAATGCACATTTGTTATTAGTATTATTTTCATATAACATTCCCTTGACATTCATTTTCAGTGAATTTGAGTAAAAGATACTTTAAAATGTTGGGATTTTTTGGAATTAATAAGTAAATAGACTTGGCTGAAAACGTATGAACTATATAGAAACATCTAACAAAGCAATGAGCGAATAAAGGGTGCCTTTCTTTTAGTAAACGCTCATTTAGTAAACTAAGATGTGAAAGCTCACAAAACATAAAGGAATAATGTTAAAATTGCAAAAATACTGTCATAGATAAAATGGACAAAAACATACTGAATGTATCAAGGGGGTGGAGCTTGGAGACTGTTGGAGAAGTGACTTAGAAACATGTGTAGAGGAAGGTAGAACTATCGTCATTTAAGAAAATTGCTACAACAGGCCAGCATGATGGTATTTGAAGTTTAACCTGGAAAAATGGTTTAAGCATGGCTATCAAACTAGGATCTGGTTGGACATCATGGGAAACTGGTTTAACAAACCATAGTATTTACCTCTAAGCCAAGTGCATCAGGCAAAGAGAGGACAAAGTTTATTCTCAATCCAGAAAACGGTTTATGAAACCAACATTGATACAACCGAAAAAGGCAACTGCGGGACTTTACGAGTAATGTCTTGGTTTTAAATTACGACACCAGCTTCAAAAAGAGAGAAACACTCCTTCATCTGCCCAATTTCTTTAACAATGCACCTCTGTGCTTATTGTACTCCCTTGGGAAGAAACAGTTTCATGGAACCTAAAAAAACACGTCCTGATAATACTTACCTCCATAAATAGAGATCTTCCAAAAGTCACTTAAAGGAAAGCGTTCATTCACAAATAAGAATGAAAGTAAGATGCTCAGAAGAAGAAAAGTGCACAAGAGATTTCCAAAGAATTCTAAAGAGTTACTCTCTCAGCATTCTTCCAAGTCGCTTATGATTTTGCAAAAGGGGTGGGGGGAGGGAAGTGACAGCACTGCCACATTCAGAATGGCTGAATCTGCAGGTAAAGGGAGTTAATCTGCACTCCAGAACAATGCAGTTCGAACAAGACTCTCACTGGGAAGCCAGACCAGGGAAAAGTTAGAGCGAGAGTTGTAATTAGGGCAACTGAGCTTACGGTGAGCAACTTCTTTCAGTTCTGCTGACTGGCCTTACCTTTTCAGGGTTGGTGAAAACATCAGACTTCAACTCTCCATCTAGGAACTCATTAAAGTACTTCATCAGTTTGTGAGCCTCCACCAGCCGTTGCCGCGGCGTGTTGACCCCCTCCAGCAGGTCGCCAAGGTGACAGACTTTAGTTGCCACATAGCTGACATGCTCATCTAGTTCTTGGAAGTGTTGGAAGGCAACCTGGGAGAGGGGCAGCCAGACAAAGCAATGATGTTTGTGTTTACTGTAATTAAGAAAAGTCAAGCCATTCAATAACATTCCAAAGGACGAAAAGTCCCAAAGACCATCCAAGGAAAGGTTCAGCACCCCGGCCAGTCTCCAGCAAAATGCGCAAACACCAAAAGAAATCAAAAGCTAGCTGATGAAACGGCAGCGCCTGAAGTAGCACGAGCTGAACTAATTCTATCGCCGTCAAATATGAGGATCTTAACACAGATTTCGTATGTGTGGTACATGAAGTATGCTCCTGCTTAAGTATTTGGGAAGATTGGTTCTAATAGTTTAGCAAAATATACAGAATGCTGCCGGTCGTTCAGCTTCATATGAAGTTTCTCTTACGCACATGCAGTTCTTTTTGCTTTATTCATGGAACCCTGGAGGTTTGAGCACTGAGCTCCATGGTGGTTAACTCCAGCACAGCCAGTCGGACTGGAAAGTGGCTGCAGATGGGTAACCGAATAAGCCACCGTGGTGCGGGAGGCAGTCAGGCAGGGGACCTGGGAAATCCGGGTTCTAGTCCCAGACATGAAGGTGGCTGGGTGACCTGGGCCACTCTCAGCCTCAATTCCCTCACAGGCTGGTTGTGATGAGGAGAAAACAGAGCTATCTGCCTATGCCACTTTGGGTTCCTCACATGATGAAAAAGGCAGGATATAGGTGCAATGCAATAATAAACAATAATGATGTAACCAACGCACCTGGAGATTACATGTACATGCAGAATAATACTGTAAGAAATTTGTACAGATTTTAAGGTAAACTGACTTTGTTGTTGTTGTTAGTCGCGAAGTCGTGTCCGACCCATCACGACCCCATGGACAACATTCCTCCAGGCCCTCCTGTCCTCCACCATCCCCGGAGTCCACTTAAGCTCATGCCGACTGCTTCAGTGACTCCATCCAGCCACTTCATTCTCTGCCATCCCCTTCCTCTTTTGCCCTCAATTGTTCCCAGCATTAGGCTCTTCTCCAGGGAGTCCTTCCTTCTCATTTGGTGGCCAAAGTATTTGAGTTTCATCTTCAGGATCTGGCCTTCTAAAGAGCAGCCAGGGTTGATCTCCTCTAGGACTGACCGGTTTGATCGCCTTGCAGTCCAAGGGACTCGCAGGAGTCTCCTCCAGCACCACGATTCAAAGGCTTCAATCCTTTGGTGCTCAGCCTTCCTTATGGCCCAGCTTTCACAGCCATACATTGCAACTGGGAAAACCAAAGCCTTGACTATACGCACTTTTGTTGTCAGGGTGATGTCTCTGCTTTTTAGTATGCTATCTAGATTTGCCTTAGCTTTCCTCCCCAGGAGCAAGCGTCTTTTAATTTCTTGGCTGCAGTCCCCGTCTGCGGTGATCTTGGAGCCCAGGAAAATTATTTACTGCAGCTCGTTCCTCCTTGGTGGGGGCGGATGAGAAGCACAAGGCTGAAGGCGACCACCCATGCTTTCCACCCAGGACAACAATGCCCCCAAACATAACCGATGCCTTCCCCTAAATGTATCTCTGCTTTTAAGTAAATGGGAAGCATGTGCCAATTGCTAAGTGACAACCGGTGTGCCTCTACCTCTCCTGAATTCAAATTCCAGAGATGAAAATGACCAAAAAAAGACCAAAATAACTTGTCACTTAGAACTGGCACATAAACTTAAGTACACAATCCAGCAGGAAGTTCTCTCATACTCACAGGGCAAATGTCCTATTGCCTTACCTGGTTGCTTTTCTGAAGTTCTTGAACTTTCTTGGCAAATTCCTTGGCTTCTCTCTGAACTTGCTGCTCTAACCTTTCTACCCTTCTTTGGATTCGTTCATCCAGCAATTTCAGTTCATTAATATGATTCACAAATTCTTCTTGTAATCTGATGAGGTTTTGGGGAAGGAAATATTTGATGTCAGTATGCAAAAGCTTATTTCGTGATAATAAAACCATAACATGGTGTTACAGACTATAACATGTGAGGCTCATAGTGATGTTTCACAAAGCAACTGAAGGAAGCTCTTTCTTTCTTTCTTTCTTTCTTTCTTTCTTTCTTTCTTTCTTATTTATTTATTTAGAAATTTTCTATGCCGCCCCATTCGCCAAAGCCTCGGGGCGGCTCACAACCGAAGCCTCGGGGCGGCTTTTTAAAGCACCCACACATTATTTATGTGTGGGTGCTTTAAAAAAAACAGTATGTAGTATATTATCATTTTGCTAAAAGCCTTTCTATCCTAATTTCTTTCTCCACTGTCGGAGAACTGCAGTTTTTAGTCTAACACAGAACACTTGTTGGAGTACAACCCAGAAGTCCATATGCTCATCCTGACTCAACCATGGAGTCACTGGATGACTTCGGGTCAGTCACTGATGTTCAGTCCAACCTACCTAACAGGGTTGTTGTGAGGATAAAATGGAAAAGGAAGAAGGTGGAATATAGATATAATAAATAATACTTTTATTGTATTTGGCCAGAATTAGCCTGACCGTCCACCAGATTTCTGAACCAAACCATGAAAAAATGGCAAAACAGCCCCATTAAAAAGCAGGCTTCCCCGCTTAGCCAGTACTGAGGAATCCTCTTACCCTAAGTCAAGCAAATGCACAGACCAAGAACCCAACCTCAGGATGTCCCTCTTGATGTGATCAAGGAACATCCACATAAGCTGTATGTGTAGGCTGGTACACCAGAGGAATCCCAAAGGACTCTCACATCGGGACCCAAGCTTCAACACCAATTACAAAATGTTAGGGAGACTAGGAGAGAGGTCCACCCAAGAAGAGAAGAGCTAGTTTCAGGTCTCAATATCATCAATGGCTGAAAGCTTTTATATTATCTTTCTTCCTGTCAGGCACCTCAATACTTCACAGTGATGACCATAAAAACTACAAAACCAAACTCTAAGGAGATGGACCAATGAAACAGCCAGGAGAAAACTGAGCTGCTTATTAAAAGGGATTAAAAGACATTCATTCAATGACAGTTTGGCCAGCAAAATACAACAATTTGTTCTTACTGAATGGGACAAGCATCTTGCAGGAATCCATCCTGCACAGCAGCCCAAGGACCGACCCCCAAAAGTACTTCCCCAAGCTCTTGTTACTTGTGAAAACCAAAACGGCCCCCTCATTAAGTCACACTAAACCGCTCCTCCTCCAAGTTGGGCTTTCAGAGAAAGCCAATGCCTTCTACCCTGTTTTCCTGTTGTTTTCCACTTCCTGCCTCCCTCTGCATACCCCAGCACACTATTCTGAAAACCTGCTTAGAAGCTTGCATTGGGGGTGGTCATAGAAATCCAGCAGCCTTCACAGCTGGCGTGCTTATTGGATACTCATTTGATTTGCACAGTGCTTGCTCTGTGTTAGTGATGGTTTAAAAAGTGTTCATTGTACTGTAGGATTATGCTGCTGAATTTTACCTTTTGGGATCAAAAGCTTCCATGCCACCTCGGGAACCTCCGCCAGGAGTTCTCCATGCCAGGCGTTCAATGTACTCATCTGCCACAAAGGGTTCCTAACCACATAAAAGAGACCCTTTTACAACGAGCCGCAGTGGGAAGTGCGAGATACACATTGTTTACAACTTACTGGAAAAGTGGTTAGCAGCTTTTTCTGCAGCGAATGATTTTCAAAGCGTCAACGAGGGGGGTCAGTGGAACTTTTCACTTTATGCACCTAATCTAAAAATTAGACAGTTGTACGATGGCGAACAGCTCGTTCAAGGTTCGCAAAACTGGCCTGCACAAGCGGCGGTTCCCAGCTCAAGGGCGCGTCGTACACTGAAAAGGGCCCGACACATTCAGCAGCATTCCCGCACGACGGTGAAGCTAACGTTCTGTGCAAGGGCACTTCCCATCGAGCAGCCCAGAGAAGGGCTAGAGCAGGGAAAGCAAGGCACGCGAGGTTCCGCGCCTTCAGCTCAGCAGCCTCAGCCTCCAGCATCTCTTCCCTGTGCAGCCGCCCTGCTCCTTCTTGCCCCACCGCTCCCCTCAGACGGACGGCCGTTGCTCGGTCATCCACAGACGCCCAGGAATGGTCTGCAGCTTCTCCAAGCATCTGGCGTGCAGGTAGCCGGGCTGAAGGGCCCTCTGCCGAAATCCGGCCCCCAGCCACCTCCCTCCAGCGAATTCATCAGGTGACTCCCACCGAAGTGCACGAGAATGCGCTGCTTCAGCAGACCAAGCGTCATTCAAGACCTACTGTTTCCATGAGTGGCTAGACAGACCCTTCCAGGAAGCCCTCAAGCGGCCAATTCCAAAACCCATTTTCTGCCACTATCCTTAAATGCATGGGAACATGGGGAAAAAGTCGGAAGGGACCTCCCAGGCCATCTAGTCTGACCCCCACCTCCAGCCAGCTCCACTCACGTAATCCCCAACGTCTGGGGATCCCCCAGTCTTTCCTTGAACACCCTCACTGATGGGGCTCCCTTGGAAGCCCATTCCATATCCTAGGGGTCCTAACCGTCAGGAAGCACTTCCTGACATCCAACCTGAAGCCTGGTTCCTGGAGCTGTGCCCCACTGGAACGCGTCCTGCCCTCCACTGCCGGGAAGAACAGCTCACGGCCCTCCTCCACATGGCATCCCCTCACATACCTCTAAGACGCTAAAAGATCCCCTTGGTCTCCTCTTCCCCAGGCTGAAAAGACCCCGTTCCCTCCATCTCTCCTCCTATGCCATCCGTCCCAGCCTGGCTACCATTCTTGTGACCCTGTGCTGAACTGATTTTAACCTAGCTGTCTCTCCTACAATGTGAAACCCAGAACTGAGCACAACACTCCAGTTGCGGGCGCACCAGAGGTCATTCATATATATATATATATATATATATATATATATATATATATAATTTATATGCTACCCTATCGCGAAAGCCTCAGGACGGCTTACATAGATGAAATAATATAAAACATAACACGAATGAATTACAGATCCACACTGGTGGCAGTTAAAAACATGTAAGAACCAATATTAAAACTTATTAAAATATTGCTGAAATAAAAAGGTCTTAGCCTGGTGCTAAAAAACAAATAACGACAGCACCAGGCGGACCTCTCTGGGGAGCGCATTCCATATAGCGTGGCAGAAGCCACGCTTCTGGCTATGCATCCAAGGGTGGTGCTTGCCTTCTTCACTGCCACATCACATTGCTGGCTCATGTTTGGCCTGCTGTTCACAAGTACCCCCAGGATCCCTTCCACAAGTGCTGCTCTCCAGCCACTTGTCCCCTGTCCTGTACCTGCGACACCTATTCCTGTGTCCCAGGTGCAAGACCTTGCACTTATCTACAATGAATGCCATCCTGCTGCCCCCTGCCCACTTCCACAGCCTGTCCAGATCCTTCTGGATCCGGAGTACCTGCTCCTCAGTTGTGGCCACTGTGGTGCTTTCCATGAATTTAGTCAGCAGACTGGATGTAACTAATTAAAAAGTATGAACAATATCGGTCCCAGAACTGAGCCCTGGGGGACTCTGCTCATCTCCAGCATCTTACCTGTTCCTCCACTGTGACCACTCTTATGATTCCTATCTCTCAGCCACTATAAATTTATAAATCCAAAACCCTGGATATACCTATGTTTCATATTGTTCATGTGGATAATAGACCTTGCAAGCGGTCTGCATCTCTTCTGTAGAGCACCAGCAGTACACGTTGCTGACAATACATAACTTTAAAAAATTGTTACTATTTTTAAATTGACAAAACATCACTTAAGTTAACCAGACCAGTTCTATCCATAGTTGTAAAATTCATCTAGAATAACCCTAATGAGTAGTTAAAATTAAAAAGTGCAGTATGTTATTTGTAAAACAAAAATGTGAAAAAACAAATATAGACAATGCAGAAACATTAACATTACTTCTAACTATAGTTTGCCAGAAAGAAATGAGATTTTTTTTCACCTTGAGAACACTACCCATAAACTGAGTAGCCCCAATTCACCCAATTTGAAGTGCTTAGAGAACACAACAGCCTTCGGTTCTGGGAATTTTCAACACTGATGACAGATATAACATCATGGAATATAGTAACTGACCAGATATAAGAGTTATTTAACACCTACACAGCACCCACAATAGCAATTCAAGTTTGGCCTGTTTCTTGCCCAAGCTAAGCTTATCTTTGGTTTAACCCATCTAGCTTCCCACTGGTAAATTCATTTGTTTGTAATGCCGTTACCACAAGGGACACTGACTATCAAAATACAACTGCCACATGTGAGCAGCACAAAATTCCACATATCACATCCAAGGCCCTATCGTAACCTCTGCAACTGCTTTCAAGGGACTGTAAAGACGATCTATAATGTCTATTAGAATCCATGTCAGCGAAAGGTGGCACACACATTTACAAGTAAATGCAGGTGTTGGCACCACCGTTTAGGAAAGATGCAGATAAACTGGGAAGGGTTCAGAGGAGGGTAACTAACCAGGCTGAAGACAAAGCCCTAGGGGGAAAGATTGAAAGAACTGAGCACGTTTAGCCAAGGGAAGGGAAGGGAAGGGGGAGACAGGCTAGCCCTCCTCAAGTACAGTAGATGAAAGGCTGTCACCCAGAGGATGGCCAGAAACTCTTCTCAGCCCTCCCGCAGTGCAGGGCTTGGAATAACGGGCTCAGGTTCCGGGAAGCCATGTTCTGGCTGAACATCAGGAGGAACTTCCTGACAGTTAGAGCATGAAAGAAATTAGGAGACTAAGCACTCAGAGGAGGGCTTTCTCTATGGTGGCACCCAACCTATGGAATTCACTCCCCAAAGAGATCCGCCTGGCACCGTCGTTACTTGTTTTTCGGTGCCAGGTAAAGACCTTTTTATTTAAACATCATTTTAATTGTTAAAATATATAATCTGGCCAGGGCAACTTCTTCTTCCTTCTCTATTCTCCTCCTATATTCTTTATTCACTTATTTTATACTGTTAATTTTAACTTTATATGATTATGTGGGTATCCCAGCGTATTCTTTGTATTTATGTAATTGGAGGTAATTTATTACATTCTATTGTACTTCAGTGTATTTTATTGTGTTGTAAGCCGCCCTGAGGCTTCGGCAAGGGGCAGCATAGAAATGCTGTAGTAGTAGTAGTAGTAGTAGTAGTAGTAGTAGTAATAATAATAATAATAATAATAATAATAATAATAATGTCAATGGAACCAATGATTTAAGGAGGTTGTCGAGATACAGCTGGACAGTCATCTTGCAGGGATGGTTTAACTGGGAGTCCTGCACTGAGCAGGAGTGGCCTTCTTGGCCCCTTCCAATTCTCCTATTCTACGATTCTACACCCATCCATTTCTAGGCACAGTTCAAAGTGCTGGCTGTTATTAAAGTATGCCTTCTGCAACTGAAATCTACCAGAAGGCGTTTGCTCATCGTCAGAAGGGGTCCTCTGGGTCCCCACGCCATTTTTCAGTGCTCTGCAAGGACAATGCCTCAGAGAAGACTGCCCAGCACCAACCAAGAGCATTTTCAGCACTATGCATATAAAAACAGGGAAAGGGGCATTCTGGCATATTTCATAGCTGTCAGATGTGTTTTTATGGCTTACTGGATTTTATGAACTTACTGGTTTTGCTGGTTCTTGGCTGTTGCTTCTGGGATTTGTAACTAATAGATATAGCATTGTCATTTTACTGCTTTCATTATATGTAACCCTGGGAGACTTATAGCATAATCATATACCACAGTAAACTTCAGAATTTACAATGAGGGTGGCTTCCAGGTAACTGTATATGTAGGACCGCATCCTTATACCTAAAGGACAACTGTGAATTATTAAATGTGAATTTTTATGTGGCAGACAGGAGCAGCTTGCAGGGTTCATTAGGTTTTACACTTTCTGACATTCATATTCTTGCCCCTATGAAAACGTCCTTCTCATTCAAAAGGTTAGGCTGGGAACAGAACATTAATTCTTCTAGTTCGTACAGCAATACTGAAGCTCATCTTTCTTTCTGTTACATGCGCAGCTAAGTTTAGATCACCGCCCCTAACAGAGTTGCTGTACCTTGAAGAAGAACAGACAAGTAGAAATTCAGAAAATAAAATCCTATCTCCAGTGCATCTAAAAGATATCTATTAAAGACACAGCAGCCCTGTCAGGAAAAAAAAAAAGGTAGCATTTTTATAACAAAGTGGGATGATACTTCTTCAGCAGTTTAGGATTGCAATGAATGTGGTTCTCAGCACCCAAGCAGTATGGTACTGTACCTCTCTTTTCAATGAACCCCAAGAGAAATTACTGGAGAGGGCTGGCATCAGAGGCCATATATATATATATCAGTAAGTTTTGGGTTCCTTGCAAGAGAAAGAGAGGAGAGGTATAAATGTAATCTAGTAACGGGAACACTAATGACCCCTTTCCTAGAAAAAGAGCCATAGCAGCAAACAAAACAAGTTTTTTAGACCAGCAGCATCGGTTCTTGACAGCTTGCCACACAAAACAGGGAAATCGCTCCTGGTGCCTTTCCCCTCTCCAGACAACAATACCATTCCAGACGCTTCTTAGTTGCCCTCCTGCACCCCCTAACTGTTCTGCCCCCACTGCATTTTCCCACGACTCCCACCCATGAGCGCATCATTCTCATTTGCAGTGCCAAGCAAACATGACACCTCCCAATCTTCCAACTGCTCTTCTTATCACTCCTTTAACAAGCCACCAGTGCTTTTAGTAGCTGCATGACAAGCCGACCGTTCCCTGGCAGGAAAAGGCTGGTTTGCCGAATTATCTTTTTCACGTGGCTATTAGGGGGAAGAAAAACGGCAACCCAGCTCCACATCCGTGTCTCCCCCTCTCTCATGCACAGCCCATCCTCTCCCCATCTGGGACCCCACAAAAACTCTATTTTCTATGAACCCAGGAGCACCCTGTACACACTCATTGCTTCTCCCTCCGCATTTTCGGGGGCCCTAATCCTCTGTTGCTCCAGGGGCAGCTTCGCTCCTTACCCTCAAGCCCTTTCCCCTGCAACCCCCCATTTTTCCTCTATCTACAACTTCCCTATGCTCCAATCAATAGCTTATTTTCCTACCGCTCCCGTGGAAACGCAAAAGGACAGTCGTGAAGGCAAGCATGGCCCCACACCTGGGCCCACAAACGCCCCCAGGGTTCTCTCCTCACCTACACTACCCCCTTTGAGCAGGATCACCTCCCTGCCCCACACCTGGCTTACCTAAATACTTAACCCCTCCATTTCCAACCATACTGCATGCACCCCCACACCAGGGGGGCAACTCAAACCCCACGCCCCAGCAACCCGCCCCCCAGCCTGCACCCCATGGCGGCCCCCTGCTCCCCTCTCGGCCTCCTCATCCCACCCCCGCAGACAAGTCGGGGGCGCCCCCAGCGCGGGGGGAGCAGGCCAGGAAGGGGGCGCCCCTCCAAGAGGACAGAGAGGCGCTGCCCCCCCCAGGCGGGCAGGGGGAGCCCCCACCCGGGAAACAAAGGAAGCCCCCCAACGGGGCGGCGGCAGCAGCGGGCCGGGCCGCCCCGCCCGCCTCACCTCGAAGAGCTCGGCCGTGACGGCCGCCATGGCCGCGGAGCCGCCGCCCTCGCCCTCCTTGTCGCGCAGCCGCCCCCGCAGGCCGCCCGCGCGGCGCCCCGGCCAGGCCTCGTCCATCCCGGCCCCGCCCCGCCGGCTCCACCGGGCGAGCGGGCGCCCTCCCAGGCGGCGGCAGCGGCAGCGGCTCCTCCTGCTCCCGCTCCCCTCAGCGCACGGGCCTCCCGGCGCTCCGGCCCCGGCCCAGCCTCGCTGGGCCTGCAGGCGGCTCCGCCCAGGCGCCTCCGTCAGCCGCCGCCGCCGCGCTCCGGCGCCTCTGCTCGCCGCAGGCCCAGGTCGGCCCGAGAGGGGCGGGAGGCGCCGCGCCGCAACGGGGCTCCGCCGGAGAGGGCGGGCGGCGGGCGGCGGCCCTTCGAGGGTCGGGGCGCGGTGCCCGGCCTCGCCTCGCCTCGCCTGCCCGGGGGGCCCGGAGCCGCAGCGCGGGAAGCGGAAGGGCGGCAGGCGCCCTGCGCTCCGGCAGGGGAGGCTCTCCGCGGCGGCGCTTGGCGCGGGGGTCCCCAGCCTAGCACTGGGGCTCTGGCCTGCGGAGCGCGGCTTGGGGTGCAGGCCGGGCAGGCGCTCGCTGCTGGGGGCCAGCAGGCGGAGGGCCCTGCAAGCCGGCTGCGGGGCGCCCGAGTCCGCAGAGCCAGGAACGGGGCTCCCCTCTTGGCGGGAGGGGCGCCGATCTTGGTGGGTGGGCGCTGCACGGAGCCGTGTGGGCCCTCGCCCAGCGGGCCAGTGCTGACCGGGGCCCCTGTCCCTTCGGTCCAGGAGCAAGCGGGTCAGCGGAGGTGGAGGAGGACGGACGGCTGCGCCGGACCGGAGCTCCCCGACCCCCAGCGGTGCCTGCGGCGGGGAGTTTCGCAGCTGGGGGGCCATCGGCCGACGGTGATCGCATGCCCCGCTAGCTGCCCGCGATGGCCTTGCGGGGGCTCTGGCTCATCAGCCACGAGCAAGGGGCCCGTGGCACCGTGCTGTTTTCCAGGTAATGCGTGGCCCGGCTGCTCCGGGCCCCCCACGAGGGGTGCCT
This sequence comes from Varanus komodoensis, assembly GCF_004798865.1. Lineage (NCBI taxonomy): Eukaryota > Metazoa > Chordata > Lepidosauria > Squamata > Varanidae > Varanus > Varanus komodoensis. The sequence goes on from NW_025335761.1 coordinate 62,567,498, forward strand.
TCCCAGTGGGGAGTTGCAGGCTCGCTCCAGCAGAACTCTTGCAGGATTTCAGCCGCCGCAGCGAAAGCTGCCTTGCCACCTGTCAAAGCAGTGGCTCTCCAGGTTTTCCAGCCCTACCTGGAGACGTCTGAAATCGAATCCAGGACCCTCCACTGGCAAAGCCTTTAAGCCGTCACCTTTCCCCTAAATGAGCTTCAGGTGACCTTGAGAGGAAAGCCCACCACTCAGTGGAAGAGCAGATGCTTAGATGTTGTTGGTTCCTGGATGAGGGATATCTGGCTGAACAGTATTTATTTTTTCAATTTACATCCTGCCTTTTTCTTTTAAAGAACTCAAGGCAGTTTGCATCATTCTCCTCCTCCTGCTTTCAGGCCTCTCCCCATAACAACAACCCTGTGAGGTAGGTTGGGCTGAGGGTCTGACTGACCCAAAGTCACCCAGTTGGCTTCGAGATTGCCCAAGTCCCAGTCCCACACTTATAACCAGTACACCACACTGGCTCTCTACAATACTACGTGCAAGAAGCATCTTGGAATTGATATAGATCATGAGTGGAGCCGGGGGTCAGACTAGATGGCACGGGAGACCCCTTCTGACTCACTCTGTTTTTACGTTTCTGTTGTGAGTCCACCATGTCTGTAAAAAAGACAAACGCTGTTTTGGGCTGCATTCTTAGAATAGCACTTCCAAATCATATGAAGTATACTCGTTCCCCTCTGGTTTGGCTCCATCCTGAGTACTGCATCCAGTTCTGGGCTTCCGACTTCCAGAAAGATGCAGAACTGGAAAAGGACCAAAGAGGGATGATCCAGGGACTGGAAACACAGCTTTGTGGAAGAACTGGGTATGCTTGGCCTTGGGAAGACTGAGGGGAGATAGGCTAGCCCTCGTCGAGTACTTGAAAGGTTGTCGCCCAGAGCAGGGGCAGGATCTCTCCTCAGTCCTTCCAGAGTGCAGGACATGAAGGAATGGACTCAGGATACAGGAAGCCAGATTCCAGCGGAACATGAGGAAGACTTCCTGGCCTTTAGAGTAATACAGCCATGGAACTACGGACTTGGGCAGGCCGTGGGCTTTCCCAGCTGGAGTATTCGGAATGTGGCCGGGTTGCCGTCTGCTGGGGATGCCTTCTTGGCCCCTTCCAGCTGTTCCATGATTCAGCAGTTCCCAGCATTACTAATTTAATAGGGCTCATGGAGCAAGGGGTTGTCTCCAAATTTTATAATACTCTTTTAAAAAGGGGTTCCCCCCCCCCAAATCCCATTCATGTTTTGCTGTTTTTTTCCAGACTGCCACTTTTCTGCCATTTTAGGAACAAATTTAGTCTGTCCTTTCCACAGGTTGCTGTCAGATGAGTAGGGATGAGTAACTCCCTACTTATGAGTAACAGTCGAGGGATGAGTAACTTGTTTCCGCCGTGACCCAGAGGTGCAGAACTGCCTTGCCCACCCTCCAGTGGAGGCCAACTCCAAAGTAGCAACCCTTTCAGAGGGACAACCGGAATCCCATCTTGGGTGGGAGAAGTGGACAAGCTGTTCTGCTGCTTCTCTGTCTTGATTTGATTATTCAGCCCTGTCTAGTGAAGGGGAAGAGCAGGCCGGAGCAATTATGCCTGCGGAGACATGGTGGACGGTCTGTTGTAGGATGGTAAATTGTTCTTTGTCGCAGAATGGATTGAAAGAGGACGATTGCCTGGCAACGGTGACACATGCATTGGTTACTTCCCGGTTGGACTTCTGTAACGCGCTCTACGTGGGGCTGCCCTTGAAGACGGTCCGGATACTTCAGATGGTGCAAAACACAGCAGCCAGGTTGCTGACGGGGACTGGGCGTTATTCTCACATAACCCCAGTCCTCCATCAGCTTCACAGGCTCCCCATCGAAGTCTGGGCTCAATTCAGGGTGTTGGTAATTACTTATAAAGCCCTTAATGGCTTGGGACCCGGATACCTGAAGGAATGCCTTCTTCCATATTTGCCCTCCCGCCCCCTGAGATCGGCAGCAGAGGCCCTCCTCCGGGAGCTCTCCGGGAGAGACATCAGGAGGCAAAGTACCCGGAGGAGGGCTTTCTCTGCGGTGGCGCCCCATCCGTGGAATGCACTCCCCAGAGAGGTCTGCCTGGCACTGTTGTTATTTGTTTTTTGGCGCCAGGCCAAGACCTTTTTATTCGAACAGTATTTTAACAATTTTTAGCATCATCTATAGGTTTTTATTTTGCAGCCAGGGTGAATCTGGATTTTATGTGCAGTATTTGTATTTTGTTTATTTATTGTATGTAAGCCATCCCGAGGCTCATGCAAATGGGACGGCATACAAAAATTCTAAATAAATAAATAAATGTGGCAAAACTGGGGATCCACTCTCTCCCCCAGCAAAGACTACCTACAAATTCTTGGCCTACAAAGGGCAAGCGCACCATGGCGGTGTAGTGGTCAGCCTGGGACTCCGAAGAGGCAAGATCTAGTCCCCACTCAGCCATGAAGCGTCCCGGATGATGGTGTGCCATCACGGACACTTAACTCTGTGTACCTCACAGGGCTGTTGCTGGAGAGCAGGAGGACCAGGTGGGCCTTCTCGGACACCGTGCAGGAGAGGGGAAAGGTGGGGGAGAAATGGAACAGTGCCTACAACAACCATAAGTGGTATAGCCAGTTGTGCAGGATCATGGGAGTTGTAGGCCTAAGTATCTGGGAGCCTGAATTCGTCCACTCCTGAGAGTGGATAGGAACTCCGGGGCCTTGCATTTATTTCTTGCAACCCATTTGCAGCTGGGAAAACACTGGTCCAGACAGCTGGCAGCTAGAACTGGGGTGCCACCCCCTTGCACCCAGCAGCCCTCGGCAGACGCCTGGTGGACCCGTGCAGCTTGTTGCGCAAAGACTTGTTCAGAGCACGTGTGCATGAGATGGCTTTTCTGCAGCAAGTCCTCGTAAAGCCAGCTGCCACACTGCGGCTCCGTCCATAGGACACGCCATTCTCACACCCCTTTCGGGGCCCACAGGCTTTGCCTAGCCTTGTTCACCCAGCGGAAATGAGTGGAAGCCCCAACGGGCAGCTCCTGCCCCCATTTTTCGGGGCTGGCTGCCACTCTTAACGCCAAGACACTCTGCGCATGCCGAAAACAGCATGGCGGCAGAAGCCGTAACACAGAGGCCGTCCTTGAGCAGCGCTTGCTAAAGGCGACGTCTGGTCCCGAAACGAGCTTCTTGGTCCGTCTTGCTGCGGGGTCAGAATCGTTGGCAGCTCTGGGGGAGCCGCTGCCCTGGTCCGTGGATGGCTGTGGTGGGAGTGCGTGGGCCCCCCCACACTGTGCGTGCAAGGTTGCTAGGAAGAGCGCAAATGCCTAATTAGGCCACTCAAAAAAGTGGCAGGGAATTGGCATGCGGGGAAGTGAAAAGGCCCCGCTCTTTTTGTCCGCAGGTCTCCCATCTCCATGAACTTCGAGAGGGTTAAAAAAAGAAGCATATACTAATTGTTTAAAATCTGTACACAAACTGTGATGGTGATTATTGAGGTACAGCAATAATTGTAGTTCTGCTTTGTAGATTCAGGAACACTTCAGCCGTCCTTCAGCCAAAAAGGGAATTACAGACAACAAATAAAAACCTTCTCCCATGCCAGGTTCAAACACCAATTCCTCATAATGCCAATTATCCCCTTTTGTTCATTCCTACTGTACTTTAAAGTGACACTGTCAACTTGACATTTTGGAATTAAATTAATTTTGAGAAAAAAAAACAACCCTAGCTTCTGACAGTGGCGTCTTTTAAAAATAATTGCCGTACAACATAGTAGTTAAACCCATTTGTAAAAAAGAAAAAAACTTCTTTTTTTTCCCTGCTTCCCTGTTGATACTGCAAGGGTTTGATATTTCTTTTACTCCGCTGAATAAGGGGAGAATTCACTGTAGGACTGCACTACAGGGGGGGCAGTGAAGCTGCTGATGAGCAAGTGGCTAAGTAGTGCAGGCAAGCAGAAGTAACTTTTTCTCCGGTTCATGGGGGATGCGTGAAGGACAAAAGTGGGCTGACATGATTTGCCTGTCCTGTCCTACGAACAAGGCTGTCGTTTTTCCAGCCACGACCTTCCAGGGATGACTGTAAAAGGAACAAGCCCTCGAGCGTATCTGGGGAACCCAGGATGCCTATCTTGTGTGTGCAGGAAGGGGTTCCGCCCGCGTCGAGCAGCCCGATTCCCACGGAAGTGCCTCTTCAGGAAGAGGGTGCTAAACGAGGCATGCTCAGAGGCCTCCACATGGAGCGCCTGCTCCTCACAGGGTGGCACGTTGAGGTGCCCGCGTACAAATCGGAACAGCCCTTTGGTGGCGTGGGCTTCCGGCTTGGCCTGCTGTGGGGCTGTTTGTATGCCACGTACTCATGCAGGAAAGTGGCCGGCAGGTGCGCAGCAGGCACCTCTCTCCCGAGGGTACCAGTTCGAGGCATGCGGGCACACGGTTCACGATGCGCTGAACCATTTGCAGAGCAACAGAGTAGTAATGTCGTTACTCTACTCCTGTCTCCCCGCTGCAGGCGTTACCCTACAGTGGAAAAGCGAGCCACGTTCTTCAATGGATCAAGCTATGTGCCTGTGCCAGAAGACGGCCCTTTCCTTCAAGCGTTACTGTTCGAACTGAGGCTGACAGACGATGACACCAGCTTTGTAGAGCGCCGGGATGGCTGCTCCCGAATCAGCAAGACTTCCGTCTACGCGCTGCAGGCCGAGAGAGGGGAGCTCTGGCCCGTGGTGGCCTTCCAGAAGAGGAGACTGATCTACGTCGCTCTTCCTTTGGTCGAACAGTCGGTAACGCCGCGCCCACCCCTCTTCGGCATCAGCGGGGTATCCCAGGCCTTTGACCTCTTGTCCAGGCTGCTGGTTTTCATGAGCGCCGGCCAGAAGGGCGAAGGGGAGAGGAATGCCAAACTGGGGCAGCTCCCTAGCTTGCTCATGCAGGCCTGTCCGCTCGGCACCCCGCTCGATAGCAGCCTGAGCAGCCCCGAAAACAATGCAGCCACTCCGGGCGGCCAGCCGCCGAAGCCGCCTGCCTGGAGAAGCAGCACATACAAGGGAAAACCCCAGGTGAATGTCTGTATCACAGAAAAAGTCAAGTCTGTCCAGTATGACAATGGGGACCTGGCAGACGTGTGGCAGGTTTACGGGACTGTAACTTGCAAGGTGAGGCGATTTCCTGCGCAAATCTCTCTAACCTATTTGTCACATGAATGCACCTGGAAAAGCAAAAATTCAGCTCATTCTTATCTTGGCATATGGGGAGGCTGAACTTAATATTTTTAATGCTTCAGCATGCTGCCGAGAAGATCCTGTTTCTTTAGATTTGTGAATTAAACGAGAAGGAAAATCTCACTTTACGGTTATGTGCTTGCAAACCTTACTCCTAGTTTTGCTGGCTTAAATAAGAGTTAAAAGATGCTGCTGCTAATATTTTATCGTTTCTGTGTACAGCCTTTAGCATGCAATCTTTATGTTACCGATCCCCATAATAGCCCCTGGGAGAGGTTAAGGTGGTTTATTCAGAAATCAAACCTTAACTATCGCTTGGCGTGATATCTGAGTTGACACACCACGAGGTCGCGATCAGCTAGCAAACCAGAATTTTTAAAAAACACGATTGAAAATGGGTTTGCAAGCGGCGGTCCATTGCTGTGCTCCACAGACCCCTGCAAAGGATGTGGAAGAGCTGAGCAGGTGGGAAGCAAAAGTGGGAAGTGTCCCTAAAACGGTGCCTGACTGTTCGCTGGGGAGCTCCAACCGTGGTTCAGATTCTAAATGCTGGTTAGTGGAAACCACGGTTCACTGTGACGAAGATGGAAAATGTAGCCATGTGTATGTTTACTCGGAAATTAAGTGCCACTGTTTCGGTATAGTTTGAGCCTTAATAAGCGTGTTTAGGAAGGCAGCCTGAATAACTTCCAGTAATGTGGTCCCAGGAAATGCTGCTGCTGCTGCTGCTGCTGCTGCTGTTGTTACATTGAATTTATGTCCTCCAGTTTTTTTATTTTATTTATTTATTTAATGATTGATTTATATCCTGCCTTTTTCCTACAAAGGGCTCAAGGCAGCTTACATCATTCTCCTCCCCCATCTTATCCCCACAACAACCACCCTGTGAGGTAGGCTGGGCTGAGAGTCTGTGACTGGCCCAGAGTCACCCAGTTGGCTCCATGGCCGAGCGGGGACTAGAACCCAGATCGTCTGAGTCCCAGTCCCGTGCCCTTAACCACTACACCACACTGGCTCTTTTTCCTCTTGTGAGAAAGCCAAGGAGGCTCCATTTTGCCCTCACAACAACAATCCTGTGAGGTACGCTAAGCTGAGCATGAGTGACTGCTAGAAAGTCATCCAATGAGCTTCATGGCCAAGTGGGACCAGAACTTGGGTCTCTTAGCTCTGCAGTCCAGCACTCTAACCACTAAACCACACTGCCTCGCAGTACTTTTAAGGAACATAAAGGAAATCACAGGTTTCGAGCCAAATGTGGATCCTTTGCTCAGCCTGATTACAAATACAAAACATTTAAAATATCAAGATTACAAGCATATGCCATTGCTACAGTTAGAACATTTTATGGAAAGCTTTGGGAGAGAAACAAGCTCCCAGACATAAAAGGAGTTTAAAAATATAAACTGTTGGAGCTGCGCTGCCATGCCAGAACTAACCAATTATGCAAGTCAAAGAAATGCGGAAAGTAAACTACCTCAATTGTGCGACTGGTTTTGTGGCTGTACTAAGCTCCAAATGCGCAAATGAAAATGTTCTGTACCACAATTCTAGTACTTTAACAACCTCACCCGAACCAAGTTTCTGCAGAAAAAAGGCCACATTAAATTCAGTGGGCCTGTTTCTTAGCAAGTATGCTTAAGAAGGTGGAAGCGTTGGAAATTTATGAAAGAATTTGCTCAAATACTGTGGTAAAAACGAATTCCTTTTGTTTTTGCACATTGGTGTGATGAAATCATAGGAGAGGGCTGCACACTCAAAAAAAGAGAAAACCCACCCGGCCCTGGCCTTCCCCTCTTCCCAGGAACTGGGGAGGGTGGCCGGGAACGCCGCAGGCTTTGCAGCTGGCCCTTCGCAGAATCCCAGGGATGGCCGCGGCTCCCTCCCCAACGCCGAGCCGGAAAGGGAGGCTGAAGCTCTGCCAAGGGGCCCCAGGGCTGGCCAGGGCAGCCGTCCCAGGGAACGCCCTTCTATGCCACAGCGGTCGCCAGGAGCGCTTTTCACCAGCTGCGGGCCGATCCGACTGCTGCAGCCCCGCGCAGGGAAAGCGTTCCAGCACCAGTGGTGCAAGCCTTGGCAGCATCTGTGGAGATCACCACTGTGCCATCTCCTGGGGGACTACCCTTGAAGACTAACCATGATGACCCGCAGCTAGTACAGGGCAAGATTTCTGTCGTCTCCAGGCCTGATCCAAGGTTCTGGCTTGGGTCTGAAAAGCCCCGAGCCTTTTGGGACCGTGTTATCTGAAGAACTGCTCCCACCTGCCTTCTGGCCTGGTAGCAACACGGCTTTCTCAAGGTGTGGTGGCCTCCCACCTTGGAGGGCTCTCCCCACGGGGATCCATGTCTCCCTTTCAGTGCTGCCTTTCCATCAATCTCTGAATAGCCGTTTATCCCGGACTGCATTCCACGCGCTTAAAAATGCCTGGCTGATATTACTGGGGGTGAGGAGGGGAGCTTTTAAACATTGTGATTGCCTTTTCACATGCTTCGTAATATCTTCGCTCACCTTGTGAGAACAGCATGTTCTGGAAGGCATGCATGTTTTAAAAGACATAAACAGACGGGAGGCTATAATTCCCCAGTGAGGCCTGTCCCGTAACAACGGCGTCCCTCTGAAGACTGTTGGCTGTGTCTCTGCAGTGCGACATCGAAGGTGCCGCTCCCAGCGTGACCATCAGCCTCAACCTCCCAGCCAACGGCTCCCCGCTCCAGGACATCCTTGTCCACCCGTGCGTCTCCTCCCTGGACTCTGCCATCCTGACCTCCAGCAGCGTGGGCATAGCGGACGACTCGGCCTTCAGTGGACCCTACAAATTCCCTTTAATTCCGCCTCCGGACCAATTCAATCTGTGCTTTTATACTTCCCAGGTGAGCAGGGGGGGATCTGTGCCACCAATGCACATCACGCCGGGCAAGGGTGGTCCTGCCTCTGCCGGAGTCGATGCCCCGGCAAGGAGGGCGCAGGTGGGACATGCGAGGAATCCATCTGAGGGTGGGAATGCACCGGATGCCCTGGGCTTGGGGCCGCTCCCTCTCTGCGTAAAGCTTGGGCCTCTGGCGCGCCCACTGGGGGCCCCTTTTCTTGCACATGCCGCCACCGGCAGCGGCAAACAGGGAAGACGGTTGCTCGCCAGGAATGGTGGCTGGCCGACCATCGCAGGGCCCTTTTCCACATCGTGCAGGAAAGGTTGCTGGTCACGCGGGCACGGGCTGCGAGCATTTGCAACCCTCCTCTCGGCTCGGGTTGCTTTGCAGGCCTGGGCTGAGCATGGGGGCAAATCTGTGGGTGCCGGACGGAGGGCTTCTGAAAGGGCCGTCCCAGCCCCCGTGGACCGGTGGGCGTCCCGGCCCTGCTGCCTCCTCCGCCTCCTGTCTGGTGCCGTGCGGATGAGGGCCTGGCCAGCAGTGATGTCCAGGACACGGTGGGACTGGCACCAGTGGCAGCGAGAACACAGTGGGCACCTTGCCCACAGGCCCGTGAACCCGGACTTGGCACTCCAGTCAGGCCCAGTTTTGAACCACTGGAGCATTGGCTCGCTCAGACCAGAGCACTCGTCTCTCTCCATGGGGCCTTCCTCCCACCAGCCGCACGGCCTCCTCGAATGCAAGCAGTGTTTGTGATGTGAAATGATTCTGCCATGAGCAGCTTGAAACATAGACACGGAGCGAGTCAGAAGGGGCCTCCCGGGCCATCTAGTCCGACCCCAGGCCCCAGCCGGCTCCGCTCACGATATGCAGAGAAGACTGCAAAACGCCTTCTCGGTGCGCCAGGTGGAAACGCTGCACAGGCGTGCGGCTGGATGTGGAAGCGGCAGAGCGCCTGCACACGCCACCGGCATGCTGGTTTGTCTGGGCTTGGTCCCCGAGAGTCCTTTGCTCTGCCTTCTGGAGGGCCGGGGGTGGGGGGTGCTTTTCAGGGTCTGGTGCCCACCTGTAGTTGCGGGAATTGGTGTGGGTCCTACAAAAGGAATCACCAGGAAGGCCGAAGTGCAAAAATTCCATACCCGTTGAGTAACACGGCCTGATTTTTGATGGGGCCAGCAGTGTTGATGGGGTGGACAAAGAGGCGAGAACTTGGGCTGGCCCACTGAGTTCTGTGAAGGACAGAGGCGTGAAAGAGCCCCTGGCCGTACGTCTCCCCATCACGATACTTGTCTCAAAAGAAGAATTGAACGGATACAGAACTGGGCCATGGGGTCACTTTGCCAAGGTTTCATGTACAGGAGCCCAGCTGAGGCCATTCGTAACCACGGCCTGTTTCTGCTCAACCTCGTGATTCTGAGAGGCATCTGCACATTAGCAGCAGCCCTCCAATGCATTACATGCTTTGCGTGTGCCATTGGGCGAGTTTTTGGCCTTCATCCTAGAAATATTTCCAACACCCTGCTGATCGCTGGTTTAGAGAATCTAGCTTGCAAATGAGTTGTTAATTCCTATTTTCCATCGGAATTAAGCACTTTCTGCCTAATTATCTGACTGTTTAGCAATCAGAGAGTTTATATTTGACATCTGGAAACTGGTGTCCCATTTTAATTCATTTTACTTTATTTTGGAATTTGTACTCTTATCACATGCCTCCAAAGAAGCTCCGGGGCAGCCTGTGACATACGAAAGCAGGAAGCACCAGTTGATCAAACACATAAAATGATCTTAAAATAGGCATGTGGCGAATTCATCTCTTTGTTCCATCCCGCCCAGGTGCCTGTGCCTCCCTTTTTAGGCTTTTACCAGCTGAGAGAAGAAGAAGCCCAGTGGAAGTTCAGCATTCACCTTAAGCTTCATGAGAGTGTGAAAAATGCTTTCGAATACTGTGAAGCCCGTGTTCCCTTTTTCAACAGGTGAGACTACCGCAATTTCCAGTGATTTAGGGTTATGGTTCCACCCAAATGTCTTCGGTACGGTTCACCAGTGTTGCACCCAACGCAAATGGAAAGACGGCATCGCTTTGCTAACATACACAGATTGAACTGCCCCAAACGGAGGCATGAGTTCCCCAGCATTCCCCTGTGGGAATCTCAAAAATCAGCCTCAAGAGGCGTTGTTTTCTTCCTTGGCCAGAGGCCAGCCTTGTCATCGCGGACAAGCCTTACAGAATCTCTCTCTGTAAAAGCCCTTTTTCAGTGGCAACAACCAACACAGCAGCAGAGAAAGGAAAAGGAGAAATAAGACCTAGTTCCTTTTGGTGGCTGTCATAGAGCGTTCTCACGAGAAGCCCCTTAAGCCTGCTTGTGTGCAAGCTGCTCGTGCCTAGTCCAACTGCTGAGCAACCTGCAGCTAGCCAGAGAGCCTTCCCACTCCGGCCCAAGGAGCAGGTAGTGTCAGCCCTTCCGATTGGCTCAGTGGCGCGCACCTTTGGGCCGCACCTGGCCGCAGCCACCTCGGCTCAAAGCAGCCAGGGCAGCCAAGCTGGCGGAAATGAAGGGCTGCCTGCCGACTGTAGCTCGACAGAAACGACAGCTGGTGAAAGCACCAGTGCGGACACACAGCACTAAACATCGTCCTCAGCGAAACGGCACGGGGTAAGAGAGGCGGTGGGCGTGGGCCCTGGGACCCCTCTGGCGCCCTTGGGGAAGTTTTACGCACGTCGACTTGCATTGGTGTGTTTCGTTGTCACATCTGCCACGGGATGCTCGGAAAGGCCCCCTCAGTGTCGCCACAGTCGGCTACGCTAAAGCCATAACATGTGGCTCTTTGCTGCGCATCACGGGGAGCAGTGGATGGGCCATTGTTTCACATCGGATCTTCAGTCTGCATGTGAGAGAGCGCTGCCCCGAGATAGGACAGAGGGAAGTGTCTCTATAGTTAATAAGGTGGCCCCCATGGGCCTGCTGGAACACGATCATGACCCATTCACCACGGAGAGGCTATAGCCAATATCAACCAAAACCTATTTCTCTGAACGGTTAAATCATATTTAAGTGTTCGGTCATATCCAGTACGCTGTGTGTAAGAGAAGTCCGTTACTGCCTCGCTCGTCCATCATTTCACAAAACGGTTTTGGTAGCTCGTCGGGCAAACGTGTCGCAACTTTCAATGGTGCACTGCTCGTGTCTCGGTGACAGGGGGCCCATCACGCACCTGGAGTACAAGGTCAGCTACGGCCAACTTGAAGTGTCGAAGGAGAAGAGCCTGCTGGTTTGGGTCATAGGTAAGAGGCACCTCCTCTTCCCCTTCTCTTCTAGGCCAAGGGGGGGCAGGTGCTGGAGGGTGTTTGGAAGGAGCTTGCTGGCCGCCATGTTTCTGGTGAGGCCAAGGCACCAGGCCAAGTCTTTGGTGGTTTCTGCCACCAAGGACTTCTTTCTCCCTGGTCTTGAGTTGGTGGTCAAGAGGATGGGCTGCGAGCAAGACGCTTGCTGGTTCTCATCACCGCTGTAAATGGCGCACATGTGCCCTCTGGCCCCACCACTGTCTCTCAGGTCCCTTGCCAAAACGGGATGCCCTGGCCTTCCTGGGATTCTGCTCCTGGTTCAGCTCTCAGGAGAGCCGCCGTGATTATTCACTGCTCCAAAAGTGTTGTCGTTACTGTTGTCACAGGCGTTCAAGTCATGAATCGCTCCACAACCTTTCTGGAAACATCTCTTGCTTCTTCTACAGGACAGAAATTCCCCAGGTCACTGGAGATCTCCCTGACCGGGACAGTCACTTTTGGTCCTGTAAGCCAGGAGCAGCCAGTTGATCCAGTGTGTGCTGGAGGAACTGCCTACGTCAGAGTAAGTCATGGACGCGAAGAGTCCTTCGGCAGCTTTGCTGCCCAGCTGCGGCAGCCCGTGGGAGGGAGCAGGTGCCCTTACCCCGGCGGATAGGCATTTCCGGGTGTGTCTTTCACTCCGAAGACTTCTTTGGAGGGGAGGGGGTCGCAGGGTCTTGCCGGTGGAACCCCTGTTCCATTTCTGGCCGCAGATGTCAAGACACTCGGCCCTCCTGTACCCGGATGCCCACACAGCCTGCCTGGAACAACGTCTCCAGCAGCAGGAAGCACTGCAGGACCAGCCATAGAGCCTGGTCTTTATGCCCGACGAGTTTTGGAAGAGGTTCTTGCATTTACTCCTAAGCAAAGACAGCATTAAGAAGGACAAACCCCATCCGGCTGCAGCTGACCTCGCTCGGAATCCTGAACAGACCATGGGAGAGTCAGCCCCATTGACCCCAGGGGGTCTTGCTCCTGAGGAAACACACAGGAGCCTGTGTAGGGGTGTTGTGGGAAATCTTGGCACACGGGGGCTCAGCAGGACTGCCCCGGGATGGCTCACAGCCACGTGGGAAAGCCAGAATCCCCTCAGCCACGCGCAAAGGGAAGCAGCCGCCTCAGCTCCCCAGGCTGCCCCGCTTGAGAGGCTGACCAAAATGCATGTCATTAGTTTGCTTAAGTTAGCAGAGCGTTTTTGGCGGCCGCTTTCTTGTGCAAGGACGCCGTGTAAGTTGCCAGGACTTCTCAGCATCGCTGTCCGTGTTTTCCGCTTGGTTGTCTTTAGCTTTATTTTAGAATCCTCGATTTCACGCTCACCGGGTGTTACACAGAGCAACATTCCATCCAGATGTTTGCATCAGGAAAACCAAAGATCAGCACAGGTGAGTAGGTCCCAACCTCGTCCATTCCGCCTGAACCAGAACACGTTGAAGCGATGGGCCGTGTCAGAATTAGGTTCTGCAGAATTCAGCTTTTAACAAAACAGACTTCTAGGAAAAAGTCTTATGGACTGTTACGATGTCTTACAGCTCAGTTTTTTGAATGATGATATTTAAAATCTTAAACATACTGACGTGACTAATTTGTGTTATTTCTGTGTTCTAAGATACTACTCTAGGATTCATTTCTCACTCCTTTTCTCTTAATTTTAGCTCGGGAAGTGCTGTCTTCAGATTACTACATCTGGAATTCCAAAGCCCCGGCACCTGTCATGTATAGAACCTTACTTTTCTAGTTTCTCCTCACCCTTGTACTAGGAATGAAAAATAAATTTTCTGAAACGTTTTAACCTGTGTATTTTCTATGTAAGCTCCCACTTAGGCAAACAAAAACATTAAATGCTGTGAGCCGCCCCAAGGCTTCGGCAAGGGGCGGCATAGAAATGTTTTAATAAATAATAAATTTAATAAAATAAATAAATAAAGGCACAAACCTAGGCATGTTTATGCTAAATAGGCCACATGTGCCAGGAGCGGGCAGATTTGGTCCTGTTTAGAGATTCCAGAATTGTAGCTTAAAGCCTCTTTGTCTGGGAGAATGCTCCCCTCCACGCACACCCTAGTTCGGACAAAATTGTGTTACGCAATTGCCATAGTCCGACTCTTGAATAGCCAAAATTGTTGTGATGTTCCATCAATCTGTCTATGACTTACGGCGATGCTGTGAATGAACACCCTCCAGAATGCCCTGGCCTCAGCCCTGCTCAGCTCTTGCGAACAGTCGAAATTACCTGCAGCCAAATTTCATGGGTGGGGACGGGGGTCTTCCCTACTGCCAGAGCCGCAATTCTATCTAATTGTACCCTTTTCTAAAGTGCTGGAATGTTTTCAACAGGAATATGGGCTGGGGGAGAAAACCCTCATGCGTGTGCTCTCGGTTTCAGTTCTGTAGCCCCTTTCCCACTTCTTCACCCACCCCTTATTAAGTGCCACACCGCCCCATCTTTGGCCGAGCCCCTTTTTTAAAGGAAAAATGGATAAAGCGATATGATTTAGAGTACCACTGAGCACGTGCAGAGTTCTTTTCACTACAGAGCGACTACAGCTGGCCCCTGCACCCTTGCAAGCATGATGTGAGGCTTTCTTCCTGGGCAGACGGCAGGTCGCATGCAGTCCCAAGCCGTACCGACACACGGAGCCCTGGGAACACAACGCAGACCTCAGACTGATAGGTTAGGGTGGTACTCCTATGCTGTGTCTAACCTCAGCACTCCATATCTCTGTCCGCCATTGCTTCCAGTGGTTTGCCAGGCCATTGAAAGAAAATCTGGCAGCGCTGGGATAGAGCGGGTTACGTTGCAGCAAATGCAGGTTCTACTTTTTGTTACACCTGAATTCCCAGCGCCCTTTTTTGGGTCGCGGAGCGGCGGGGGGACAGGACATGCCGGCCATCGTTTCATCCTATTTTTTACTGTATCATTTTGTTCTCGTCGTGAGCCGCCCCGAGGCTTTGTTGCGATGGGGGGCGGCATAAAAATGTTTTAAATAGCATAATAAATAAATAATAGTTAATATCCCAAAGCAGGGCTTGCCATTGCATCAGGCAAGTTCTGGGGAGTTCAAAACCTGGCCTCCCGGCTGAATCGAGTCTCCAGTCAGAGCTAGCTAAGAGCAGAAGAAGGGAGGTGTTGGGTCACGCCAGGCCCACCTAGTCCGACATTGCGCTCACACAGAGGCCACCCACCCGCCCATGTTCCCCAGCAACGGATGCACCAAGCAGACCGCGCCTGATCCCAGAGGTAGCACAGAGCCAGCTGGCCTCCAAGAACTTGTCAGATCTGTCCCTAAAGCCACCCAAGCAGTGATCCTTGTGGAAGTGAATTCCGCGTGCACGGAAGTCCTTCCTTCGATCTGTCCTGACTTCCTCACCCATCGGCTTCCTGGGATGACCCCTCTGGGCTCCAAGGAGGAAGAAAAACCTCCCCCTTCGGCTTCCTCCACGCCAGGCATAAAGCCGTGCCCCAGCGGGCCTTCCCTCCCTACCATTCCCCCTCCAACCATCACAGACGTTGCCATCTCTTCCTGGGGAATGGCTCCATCCCCTGATCATTACTTATTTTACCTACCCGAGTTGCCCTGCCCTGCATTTTTCCATGCTCTGCTCTAGCCTTTCTCGCGAGCTAACACGCTTTGGTTCCTGGACTCCCCTGTTCCTCGTTTGTCGGGACTTTAATTCAGGACCCGGTCGGGTGAATCTCCCACAGCACGTCTAACTCTGTCCCAGTTCTTCCGCGTGAAATGGATTTGCCAGTTCCTGCCAGTCAGGTTTTCTGTATTAACACAGTTAACAAGCCGCATTCTGGAGTAAAAATCATTCGGCTTTGGTCTGGGTGGAGTCTGAGCCATTGTGTCCCACCAGCCTGTTGTGAGCAAGGCTTCTGCACAGGTGTATGTTCTGGGCAGGCTTGGATTCCTTGCAAGCCCAGTACCTATTCAAGTGCCATATTCCAGTATTTCCTCCCAAGATACCTGCAGGCATCTCGCTCTGTTATTGCACAGCAGCCGAGAGATGCTCAGATGGTGGAACTGGGGGGGGGGGGGTCTTCTCAGTGGTGGCCTCCCATCTTGTCCTCTTTCTGGTGCCAGGCTATGACTGCCCTTAATGCGAAAGCTTTTAAAACTACCCCGGGGCTGGAGGGGATTTCCCTCCCAGATGATTTTATTTTCCTTTTATAGGTCAGTTTGTGTGTGTTTTAGCTCTTTTAAGTTTATTTTGATGTTTGGTTTTTATGAGATTCATATTTTGATTTTATGCATTGTTGTAAACTTGGGGCTGTATAGAAATGAGTCAATAATAAATGCTCATCCGTGTTGTTGCTCAGGAAGTTGGATATTGTGGGTTGAGGCACATGGGTGCCAAGTTAAGGGGATGGATAAGGGCTGCCCAAGGAGTACCACGAAACAGTATAACTCTCTGCTGAGAATGTCTGTGCAGCTCAGAACCTGAGTACCTTAAGGACCATGTTGGTGACATACAGGTATGTGAGGGGGCGTCACACGGAGGTGGGTAGAGACCTGTTCTCCCCTGCAGAGGAGAGCAGGGCACGCTCCAACGGAGCAAAGCTCAGGGAACCCAGGTTCAGTTTGGATGCCAGGAAGCACTTCCTGACAGTCAGGACCCCGAGGGTGTGGAATGGGCTTCCCCGGGTGGTGGTTGAGGCCCCATCGGTGCGGGTGTTCAAGGTCAGGCTGGATGTCCACATGGTGGGCATGTCTTGAGTGGAGCCGGCTGGAGCCGGGGGTCAGACTAGATGGCCCGGGAGGCCCCTTCTGACTCGCTCTGTTTCTATGTTTCTATGTCTCTCCTTATGAATCTGCTGGGTCCCGGGGGCCAGCTTCAGGGGCCCTTCTCTGCTTGCCCTCTCCCCAGTAATCTCAGACTAGGGGGTGGTCATTTGGAATGTGCTTTTTCCACAATAGCCCAACCCAGAATGATATCCCCAAAGAAACCTGCATGGTATCCTCACAGCCACCTTTTTGGTGCGAGACAAAGACGCGCTTATTCCCCCATTCAACCTTAGTTGTGGCCCAGTTTTTGCAGGTTTGCTCTGTTGATTCTGACTCCAGACCGTAAGATGTGGGGGTGGAGAGGGAGACATTCCTAAATTTTGGACAAAGACTCCATAGTGCACAAGTTTTACATCATATTGACTTGGTATTACTGTGCGGTTATGGCTTGCATTGATCTGGGTTCCCACCCTTATCAGAGCCGAAAAGGACGCAGCCACGAGCAAAGTTTATTGTATCTTAGCCTTTCGCCACACTGTCATGCACGCCTGTAAAGCATTGATAAAGAAATGCAGATGTTCTGAAAGTTACATCTTTCTCAGCATTGGACAAGAAGCAAACTTTACCAAAAATGCCCTTCCCTATAAAAGTACAGATTGCTGTGCCTGCAGCACAGGAAATGTAGAAAGGTGAGAGCTATAGAGCCCACCTTCCCTGCACTTCTTTTACTCCTAAAGTAACACCCCTCACTTTCATTTTCCAAGGAAAATACCGCCTTCCTCTAAGTTTTAGGTGTGATGGAGACAGATACGGAATGGAGGGGGGTGTCCAGCTTGATCCACAGTTTTCCACTTGCCGCGGGTTCTCCTTCTCTGCTGCTACACCTGTGTGCTGAAGAGGGCCAGGCGTACTCCAGCCAATACTGAACCATCTCCAAATTCCCCAGATAGAAGTCAGAAAAGCTGCTGTGCATCATATGCCCAGTTTGCACAGAGTTTATGCCCTTGACAACCTCACTTCTGGGATCAGAGATCCCAGTGAAAATGCACCTAAGGGGTGGTTTTATCACATTGGGTGGGCAAACAGGAAGCAACACACTTGCTCACTCAGAGTCATCTTCTCAAAGACCCTGGGTTCACAAACTGGGCTGTTAAAAAGTCATAGTCCTGGTATTCGCATACTGGGTTGTCGCCTTGCCCAGAGTTTACCCATGATTCGTCTGGAAGTTTTGTCTGCAGCACGGTTGTCCTTTCAGTCCTTGGGTTCTTGATTCCCTCTTCCTTTTCCTGTTGTTGTTAGTTGCGAAGTCGTGTCCGACCCATCGCGACCCCATGGACAACAGTCCTCCAGGCCTTCCTGTCCTCCACCATCCCCCGGAGTCCACTTAAGCTCACGCCAACTGCTTGAGCGACTCCATCTAGCCACCTCATTCTCTGCCATCCCCTCCTTCTTTTGCCATCTATTGTTCCCAGCATCAGGCTCTTCTCCAGGGAGTCCTTCCTTCTCATTAGGTGGCCAAAGTATTTGAGCTTCATCTTCAGGATCTGGCCTTCTAAAGAGCAGTCAGGGTTGATCTCCTTTAGGACTGACCAGTTTGATCGCCTTGCGGTCCAAGGGACTCACAGGAGTCTCCTCCAGCACCACAATGCAAAGGCCTCAATCCTTTGGTGCTCAGCCTTCCATATGGTCCAGCTTTCATAGCCATCATACATTGCAACTGGGAAAACCATCGCCTTGACTATATGCACTTTTGTTGGCAGGGTGATGTCTCTGCTTTTTAGTATGCTGTCTAGATTTGCCATAGCTTTCCTCCCCAGGAGCAAGTGCCTTTTAATATCTCGGCTGCAGTCCCCATCTGTGGTGATCTTGGAGCCCAGGAAAATAAAATCTGTCACTACCTCCATTTCTTCCCCATCTCTTTGCCAGGAAGTGACTGGACCGGATGCCATGATCTTAGTTTTCTTAATGTTGAGTTTCAAGCCAACTTTTGCGCTCTCCTCCTTCACCCGCATCAAGAGGCTCTTTAGTTCCTCTTCACTTTCTGCCATTAGAGTGGTATCATCTGCATATCTGAGGTTGTTGATATTTTTCCCAGCAATCTGAATTCCAACTGGTGATTCATCCAGCCCCGCCTTTCTCATGATGTGCTCTGCATATAAGTTAAATAGGCAGGGCGACAGCATACAGCCTTGCCAAACTCCTTTCTCAATTTTGAACCAATCACTGGTTCCGTGTCCAGATCTCACTGTTGCTTCTTGACCCGCGTATAGGTTTCTCAAGAGACAAATAAGATGGTCTGGTACTCCCATCTCTTTAAGAACTTGCCACAATCTGTTGTGATCCACACAATCAAAGGCTTTAGCATAGTAAGTGAAGCAGAAGTAGATGTTTTTCTGGAACTCCCTCGCTTTCTCCATGATCCAGCGTATGTTGGCAATTTGATCTCTAGTTCCTCTCCCTCTTCGAAACCCTGCCTGTACTTCTGGTAGTTCTCAGTCCACATACTGCTGGAGCTGAGCTTGTAGGATTTTGAGCATCACTTTGCTAGCATGTGAAATGAGTGCAATGGTGCGGTAGTTTGAACACTCCTTGGCATTGCCCTTCTTTGGGATGGGAATGTAAACTGACCTTTTCCAATCCTGTGGCCACTGCTGAGTTTTCCAAATTTGCTGGCATATTGAGTGTAGCACTTTTACTGCATCATCTTAAGATTTTGAATAGCTCAGCTGGAATACTGTCGCCTCCACTAGCTTTGTTGTTGCTCAGACTTTTCCTAGTCCTTTTCCTAGTCCCTTGCTGAATCCCAAATGCATTTGTGGTTTTGTGGTACTGGCATGTACAGATGTGGAGAGCAGTAATTACTTCTGTGCATTGCCACTGTAGGCTGGCAAAACAACCCATAGTTCAGGGTTCACACATAACAACAACCTCCTAGCTAAATGAACTCAAAAGTTCACCACCCAACAACAAAGCATCAGTTCTCTTCATGGGCTGTTTGTGGTTAGCAACCTGTTGTTCACCCATAGTTACAGGTTTGTGTGAAACAACAACCAGGATTCGACAAGCCACGCTTTGAAGTGTGGTCCATGTGAACCAAGTTTACAGCCATGCCTTAAAAGGAAAAAGTCTAAATGAAATGGAGGCTTCCAAAATTCCATAAGATGCTGCGCTTTCTCACATGGAGCTGTCTGTGTTTATGGCGACTCATCCAAACACATTTCCAGTGTCTCCATGACTCCGAAACTAACTCATGTTTTTATTGCGTGAATTCAGTGGCTGGATTCATTATGAGGGTAGAAGCAGGTTTCCTTTCCACAGCAGTCCCCCGGCAGCATGATCATGGCAACATTTTGTACAGGTGCAGAGGAAACGCTTTTGCTACTCTTAGGGAAACCTATTGGGCCATGGCCTGGGACTCAAGCGATCCGGGTTCTAGTCCCTGCTCAGCCATGGAGGCAACTAGGCGACTTTGGGCCAGTCCCAAACTCTCAGTCCAACCTACCTCACAGGGTTGTTGTGAGGATAAGATAGAGAGCAGGAGGAGGAGAATGCTGTGAGCTGCTTTGAGTTCTTTGTAAGGAAAAAGCAGGATATAAATCTAATAAACAAATCAGTAATGAACGCATCAGGAGATGAGCACGAAGGCCAGCAGGAAAGTGTCAGAAGACATGAGAAAGCCTGAGCATCTTTCCAAAGAGTCTTTCCAAAGAGATCAAAACAGAGAGCTTAGCCATTGTTCGTGGCTTGTTGTGATGAAACCCTTCGCCCCTCGAGAGGGGCACAATCCCCACATTTTTCCATGCACTTCTTTGCCTCACACACAAAGGTTTTGAAAGGCAATCCTCCCAAAGGGATGATTTTCAGAACATGCTTTGCACCAATGTATTTCCTTTGTTGTGTGCATTTTCAATTATAATTGGAGAACTCTGTTGCAAAATTCGGAGAAGTATGAATTGTGAAAGCTGGGATTCGGTTCTCAAATGAGTTCAACATTGCAAAATTAGGTATGTTTGCATTAAAGGCAAATGGATTTCTCCACCGTCCCTGGTCAGTCCCTCTCTCTCATACACACACATACAGAGAGGGCAAGGAAAAAGAGTTGTCTCTAGCACACCAGCATCAACCTTTCCGAACGGGTTAGCCCACATAAGACATGCGGGCCTCCTTGCATGGAACCCGCTCAACCCTTTGACCGTTTCGCCTTCCCTTGCCTCTGTGCCTCCTCTCTGCAGCCTTCCCAAGTTTGCCACACCTGCTCCGAGAGAGCAGGGAGCACCGGCTCAAGCACGATGGAGCGGGCCTGATCGGCCGATCCCCCAGGAAGAGACTTGGGATGCTGCAAGGATGCGGAGGACCCCTCCCCGGCTGCGGATGCCAGCCACAAAGAAGGGGCGAGGGGTTTGCTGGGGGAAAGGTCCGTGCTCCCCGTAGCAAGGTCCCTCGCGTCGCAGGGCAGAGACTCCGTCCGCGTGCATCCCCTGGAGATCAGCCAGTCACCCTGACGCAGCTTTTGATTCCGTCTAGGAAACCTATCTTTTCGAGATAATTTCTTTCACAAAACAAAAAGAAAGGGAAGGAGGGGGAGACAAAAGTCTGCTTCCCGTTTGGTAGGTGACCTGTTTAATGTTTTCCCTGTGTCTGGGAACTCCTTAGTGTAATTACCGACCTTTGAACTCGCCAACTAATCCAGAGCTATTTTGTATTCCTGACTCATCTCGAAGGGTGGACCTTTCTTTTCTTCCAAGTCCGTTGCCACAATTAAAGAAGAAGCAGCTGCATTTCAAAGGGATTCCAATTCCAGAAGCTTAATCGTGATTGACATGTTCTTATTCTAAGCTATAAGAAACTCTAAGAGGCCTTTCTTGGGTTAAAACTTCAATCATTTTCTAAAAAATTATCTCAATATGGATTTTATTCATTTTCTTTGATAGCCATTCTTTGCTTTTTTCCTCCTCCACACACACACACACACACACAAGCGTGCACACACCTCTCTCTCTCTCTCTCTCTCTCTCTCTCTCTCTCTCTC
>NW_025335761.1:62588777-62589744 GCF_004798865.1 Varanus komodoensis
TCTCTCTCTCTCTCTCTCTCTCTCTCTCTCTCTCTCTCTCTCTCTCTCTCTCACGCTGTTTTGCCTTGGCGATGAATATGAACTGCTCACAGAAGCAAGACTCCAGAGTGTCAGGCCATCTTCTAGAGAGTGAAGCGGGTAAATGCCATTTAGTGTCAAAAAATATGATTAGGAAATCAGACACCTGCCATCTAGACTCACATGGTTTGGGATATCCAAAAGATGAAGGGGGGGAGGCATTCTTGGCCACCAACGGGGAAGCTTGTCATGAACCCAATGATAAAAGGCAGCAATTGAGTCCTTTTTTTTTAACCACTCAAGTAATGCATAATCTGGTATTCCAATTTAGCACAGTGTTCAGTTCTCTAACCCAAACAGCCAAGGGTTCCGCAAAAGACCGATTCTTTGCTATGTTTTTGAATCGACAGACGCCTGCTTCAAAACGATCAGCAAAATATGTAAGACGGAAAGTTGTTTTTAGGACGAGCTTAGGAAAATTCAGGCAACTGTTCTGGACTGCACCAGTGGCCAAACTGGGCTTGAAACACAGGATGGCACCAGGATTATTGTAGAAGTAAACCTTTTAGGGAATGGAGAGCCACAATCCAAGCATCATTCAGTTAAATTTATTTTCTAGATCTGTCTGGAGACAACGCAGGTTCGTTTGGGGTTCACAGACACGGATTGTGTTGCAGCTGCAAGAACACCTTGCCAAAGCGAGCAAATGACTCCATGAACGAACCTTTACGTGCACTTCCACCTGCGCCATCTCCTGCGCTAAACGGCCTGGGTCCTGGCTACCTGAACGAGCGCTTACGTCCGTATATGCCCGCCCGCCCCCTGAGATCTGCGGGAGAGTCCCTTCTCCGGGAACCCTCCACGAAAGAAATTAGGAGAGCAAGTACTCGGAGGAGGGCTTTCTCTGCGGTGGCGTCCAACCTATGGAATTCACTCCCCAAAGAGGTCT
>NW_025335761.1:62589844-62607108 GCF_004798865.1 Varanus komodoensis
GGGCAACTTTTTCTTCCTTCTCTTTCTCCTCCTATATTTTTATTTTATACTGATAATTTTAATTTTGTATTTGTAAATCAATGTATTTTTTGTATTTTTATATTTAATGGTAATTTATTATGTACTATTGTATTTCAATGTATTTTATCATGTTGTAAGCCGCCCCGAGGTTTCGGCAAGGGGCGGCATAGAAATGTTATCATCATCATCATCATCATCATCATCATCATCATCTCTCCAGCATGTTTGGGGAATGACATAGAGAGCTTTGGCTTCAGGGCAGGACAGAAATGAAATAAGAAGCAAGCACGGCCTTTTCCAGAGATCCTTCTTCAACACGTTGATCCTTGTGCCATGCACCCAACGGAGCGATATGGCCGTCGATACAAGCATCTCCATCCGCACACCCCATCAAATGCTCCACTGAGCTAGAAGCAGGATGCCACTGGCGGGCTAGGCCTTGGTCCTTGACATAGATCATGCGCCTTGGCCACAAAACCTGTGTGGGGCAGGAACGAGTCCCGCTGAACGAGCCCCAGCAGGATCCTTCAGGTGTGGGCCCCTTCTTGAGATGTGTGTCGCAAGGACCAGAGCTAAGATGTCTTGCAAAAGGTTTGCACTGGGCCCGAGCGCAGCACATCCCCCACCCCTCCATGGACGCTTCCAGACATGGGGAAGATACAGTGGGAAGAAACCTGCTCATCGAGTATACCTGATCCTGCTTTGCGTCCGCCGGCAGTCGATCCCTTTGGATCTAGAGACTGTACCCTCCAGAACTGGGGTCAAGAAGCCTGCCCACAAACCTTAATTCTGCCTCCCCGGATGGCAGACTGGCTTCCAGGATTTCAGGCCAGGGGTCTTTCCCACAGCCAGCCCAGCAGAAGCTTCTAGAACCACGCCGAGGAGGTCTCGGTGTAACGTCCGAGGATGCTTATGATCAGAACTGGACAAGAGGTCAGAAGAAGATCTCTCTTCCTGAGATGTATTTCTCTGAAGTTATTTCTAGGCTGCCTTTAAGGGAAGAGCAAGGCATTCTGTGAGGTAAAAGCCACACAGAATAGATACCATCAAAATTCAATAAATATGAATTTTTAAAAGCTAGCAGGCTTCTACAGGAGGGCCAGCTAGAATCGCAAATAGGAAAAGAACTATTTTCTTTCCCAGTCTCGCTCTCCTTGATCCATTGAAGCCTCCCTAATTGGCAGCAGTCCTATTGAATGCCTTGAGACTTACTCCTGAGTAGACATACATTGCATTGCCTTTATATCCCACCTTTTTTCCTCTTGCAAGGAACTCAAGGGGTTCACAAGGTTCTCTTCCTATTTTATTCTCACAACAACCCTGTGAGGTAGGTTGGGCTGAGGGTCTGGGCCTGGCCTTGAATCACCTATGAGTTTCATGTGGACTAGAACCCAGATTTTTTGAGTCCCAGCTCAGCACTCTTAACCACCAGACCACCCTGGCATGCCATAAGTGCTCAAAACAATCTCCAAAAATCCCGGGACCTGGATGAGCCAGGCTGGTGGCGTCCAGAAGGCTGCCACTTTTTTGGAGAGCGGTACAACTTTATTTATTTATTTAATATTTACGTGGGGATGTTTCCAGTTTTTTATGCATTTGCATAGCTATTTATTTGTATTGGAAGCCGCCCCGAGGCTTTTGCGAAAGGGGTGGCATATAAGTATTCCAAATAGAATAAGTAATAAAATAAAATAAACTTCTTATTTCCAGATTTCAAAGGGCGGAGTTTCCCATGAAGCATGAAAAGCCTTGCATATTCTGGGATGGGTCATCATCTGAACCTTCCGCCCCACAGAATATGCTCAAGCCTGACTCCGCCTTCCAGGACGACAATACCAGGACGACAAGGGGCCCGATTTTTATTTGAACTGCCCCGTGATGGGAGGGAGGTGTCCAGCCTGGTCCTGGGATGGCGGTGCCTGGACCCCAGAGCGAGAGGGACGGCTGTAACCATTTCTGCAATTGGGGTAAACATTTCGCGTTCCTTGGTAAGCCCCCTCCGAGCAAGCCATGTTACGTGGCATGCAGCCAGGCGCTGATTCGGCTTCCTGATTTGTTTGGTCCACACAGCAGGTTCAGACGAGGGTGTGTTGGACTTTTGCAGGGACCGAGATCCCAGAAGAAGGACCCAGTGGTGCCGCGTTGTCCCTGGTCCGGATGTTCTGTCCACAGCCTGTCCTGGACAGCAAAACACTTCCTGGGGCAGAGCAGGCAAGTCACTTCCAGCTACTCCCATTCGCGGCATGGGAAAACCCAGCAACATCAGTACAGTGTGGCGTAGTGGTGAAGAGCATGGGACTGGGACTCAGGCGATCTGGGTTCGAGTCCCCGCTCAGCCATGGAGCCAACTGGGTGGCTTTGGGCCAGTCACAGACTCTCAGCCCAGCCTACCTCACAGGGTTGTTGTTGTGGGGATAAGATGGAGGAGGAGGAGGATGTAAGCTGCCTTGAGCCCTTTGTAGGAAAAAGGCAGGATATAAATCACAATATAAATCACAATATACAACTTCCCGGCTAGACTACTGCAGTGCGCTCAACATGGGGCTTCCCTTGAAGACAGTCCAGAAGTTGTGGCTGGTAAGGAGAGGTGAGCAAAGCAGACCCGTTCTGGACTCTCTGGACTGACTTCCAGCGAGGGGGCAGGCTGGCCTAGCAGGCACCGCATGCAAGGTGTTATTCCGTGAGTGCAAAACCCTCGATTCTGTAGGATCCCGATTGCTGAAGGCCAGCATCTCCAATAGCAGGCCACCCAGGGCTGGAAATAGCTCAGGAAGGTTTTGTTTGGGTCGCCCAGCTCTGGTCCAGTCTTGGGGCTACCAAGTGCAGGGTCTTTTCATCGGTGGCTCCCCATCTGTGGAATCGGCTCCCCAAAGAGGAGCCCCTGGCGCCCGTGCTTTGTCCGTTTTGGTGCCAGGAAAAACCCTCTTTATTTCCCCCATTATTTGAGCAGCTAGATTTTTTAACTTCTATTTTTACTGCATCTTATTACAGTACCTCTGAATTAATTTGGCTGTGGTCACGGTCAAAGGTGCCTCATTATTGTCTTGAATTATTTTGTCTCTTTGTAATTTTGGATTATGTGCTTTTAATCATGTGTATTTTTATGGTATTTGACATTTTGTGAACTGCCCAGGGAGCCTCTGGGCTATTAAGCAGTGTATAAAATTACATATAAATAAGTAAATAAATAAATAAAGACTACGTTGTCCATGTGGTGCCATTTACTGGGACTGGCTTTGACAGATTAGAAAGTGCTATCTTTGCTTTTTGATAAATTGACTGATTGTATTGATGTCAAAAATATACATTTGTATATATTTGGCTTTTGGAGGCATGATTTTAATGCTTCAGTGGTGTATTATTACGATCAATAATAACGATTGGCCCCAAATTAATAATATTTGGAGCGCTTACATCCTTATATGCCCAGCCGCCCCCTGAGATCGGCGGGAGAGGCCCTTCTCCGGGAGCCCTCCATGGAAGAAGTTAGGAGGGTGGTTACTCGGAGGAGGGCTTTCTCAGCGGTGGCGCCTAAGTTATGGAATGCACTCCCCAGAGAGGTCCGCCTGGCGCCGTCGTTATTTGTTTTTCGGCGCCAGGCGAAGACCTTTTTATTTAAGCAGTATTTTAAATGTTAATATTATTGAATTTTATTTGGCCAGGGCGGCTTGTTTTATAGTGTATGTTTTATATTATATATTTGTATTTTATTGTATATATTTTAAAATGTTATTTTAATCTTTTTGTTGTAAGCCGCCCCGAGGCTTCGGCGAATGGGGCGGCATAAAAATGTTTTAATAAATAAATAAATAAATAAATAAATAAATATTATTAATAATGATGTCATTTCTCTACCACCTGTAGCCAAAGCTCTCTGAGCAGTTTCCAACCGAGTACAAAAACAATACTATACAATAAAACATTAACAAGAAATTAAAATTAATTTAAAATAGCATAAAATTCATTAAATGACAATAAAAGACCTGGCCAAGAATAAAAGAAGGGCAAGTGGGTGTCATGCCTCGAATGTCGTGTCATGAGGTCTTCAAAGGCCTCTGCCAAGGGAGCCACCTTAACCTGACACCACAAAGATGGGAAATGTCGGGCTAAACGGGCCACAGCAGGGAGACTGTTCCAAAGATGGGAGGGGGCTCTTTGTGAGAAAGAAGAGGAAGATAGCGAACGGGAGTTCCTAAAACTTCGCCATTTCATCAGGCCTTTAAGTCACAATTTAGAAGCTTTGAATCTGCTCTGTTTCATATATGTCCGTATTCAGGCTTCTAATGGGCTTTGTTTTGTTTCTTGTAGGATGTAATCCTACAGTCTCCTGACTTTGTCAAAAAACGATTTTTTGAAGCCCAGCACCAAGATCCTGCAGGCTCAGAGCTAGGATTCTGGTGAGGAGCACTTTCCTCCAGCTTCGGCTAATCTAGCAGCTGCGTCCTTACCTGGAGGAGAACAGGGCCTTACCTGCCTGGCAACAGTGACACACGCATTGGCTACTTCCCGGTTGGATTTCTGTAACGCGCTCTATGTGGGGCTGCCCTTGAAGACGGTCTGGATACTTCAGATGGTGCAAAATAGAGCTGCCAGGATGCTGTCGGGGACTGGGCGTTATTCTCATATAACCCCAGTCCTCTATCAGCTCCATTGGCTTCCCATCGAAGTCTGGGCTCAATTCAAGGTGCTGGTTATTACTATAAAGCCCTAAACCGCTTGGGACCAGGATACCTAAAGGAACGCCTTTTTCCCTATTTGCCCTCCCACCCCCTTGAGATCGGCAGCAGAGGCCCTCCTCCGGGAACCCTCTTTGAAAGAGGTCGGGAGACAGAGTACCTGGAGCAGGGCCTTCTCTGCGGTGGCGCCCTGACTGTGGAATGCGCTCCCCAGAGAGGTCCGCCTGGTGCCATCATTATATGTTTTTTGGCCTCAGGTCAAGACCTTTTTATTTAATCAATATTTTAATATGTTTTCATGGGAATTAGATTTTATTGTTTGTATTTTATTAATTGCAGCCAGAGTGGAGTTGTCAATTTATCTATTTTATTTTGATCTATATTGTAAGCCATCCAGAGACGCAAGTAATGGATGGCATACAAATTTTATAAATAAATAAATAAACTTCTAAGGCCTGAGCTCCCATCCCATAACTCTTTCCCACCGCAGCCGGTGCGGAAAGAGCCATGCTGGCTGCCTCTCCAAGGCTGGAAGTTGACTTCGGAGTGGAGGAAAGGGGGCGTGGCTTGGAGGAGGGGAAGGGGGCGGGGTCAGTGCCCCGCAACGTATCCAAGCAGTTCCCCCTCCGCCTTCTGTCCCCTCCACGGGACTGAGAAGGCCAAGGACAGCTGCCTAGAAGAAGTGCATGGTCTGAGTTGCAGAATGACGGAGATCTCCAACTCTGTACCCACCGATGAACTGATTAAAAGATCCTGGACTGTGCAGAAATGGATAGACTGAATTTATCATTGAAGGAGAAAGAAGATACTGACTTCTATCAAACTTGGGACTCTTTTTATTACTAGCTAGAGAAACGGGACTTCGCATAGACTTAAATATGTTTTTAAGTTATTATAGAGGGAAAGAGAAAGGTGTGGGGGCTGACCCAGAGGGCTCGATGTTTTTTGATGACGGATGTTCTTTGTAGTTTTCTTTTTGTCATTGTATAATTTCTCAAATAAAACTTATTAGAGAGAGAGAGAGAGAGAGAGAGAGAGAGAGAGAGAGAGAGAGAGAGATCTCCAACTCTGCACCTCGTACCATGTGTGGGGTGCATCTAAAGCTCATGTGCCTGAGCACAGAAGGGCATCGGGCAGTGCTCTTGGTCTTGAAAATTTAGCACAGATTGTTTCCCTCTTGTGGAAAATAGAAACAGATGCTAAGATCCTGCAATAAATAATTTAGGGTTGAGTCGGGTCATCCTTGTGAAAGGGTCAAAGGACTGCAAAAGATTTTGTCAATTGAATGGTGCTATATAAATATTCTGATAATTTCAGTGGGCTTGTTAAAGGGAAGAGGGAAGTTTCTGGCCCTCTTGGCTATGAAGCTAAGGATGTTTGTAATTCTAGGCATGTATTGATGAGTTTTGCCTCGTGCACAAAACTTGCTCTTTCGTTGCATTGCTGCACAATCAAATCAAATCGGAAAGTGTGGCACAGGACAGTGATTGTGGGGTACACATTAAGTGCGCCGTATGTTCTGTGCAGCTCCAGAGGCAGTGTTATATACTCTGAAATCCCTGGCCTTCAAAATGACAGGGAGCCCCTGCGCTCTCCGGAGAGCCCATCCGAATCGGCACAGATCCTACACACCTGCTTTGGTCGTCGCAAGATAGGACCGAAGAACCCGTTGAGGGAGCAGAGTCCCCCTCCTGGCCCCAGTGCACGGGGGGGGGGTCCCTGGGTCCCCAGCTGAAGCACCCGCTGGCGCTAGGACTTCGCTCGTCACGGGCTTTTCTCAGCAGGGAGGAGCCCGGGCAGAGTGAAGGCCGCTGTGCACAGCCGTCACTGACTCGGAGCAAAATCCTCCAAGGCTCCAGCGCTGCTCCTCCTTGCAGCAGCCTGGCCCTTCCTCTGCCTTCCCTGTGGGAGGAGAGTGAAGGGTGAGGAAGCAACGGGTCTCAAAGAACAGGCCCAGGCCACAGCCAGCCTTTTTCCTCCGGCCCACCATGGTGATGAGCACAGGTAAGGATGCCACCTCAGGGCCACACCCAGTTGCGGTCCCACCCTCCTCTCCCTTCGGAAGGGGCAGAAGAACCCAGACCAGAGTTTCCCCTTCCCCGTCATGAGGACTAGAAACATGGCTTTAAAAGACAAGAAAGCTTAGCTCCTCACAGTTCTCTAACCTACTTTGCCTCCTGCCATGGCAGAAGAATTATGCTTGCATCATCACTGAAGCGACAGCTAGCATTTTTTTTTGGAGGGGGGGAGCGACAATCTCACCTCCCAGGCTGTTACATGAGGGCTACGGTACAGTCATCCCCTGCCTTTCTCCCTCTTGCAAGGGAACTCAGGGTAGATTACGAGGTTCTCTTCCTCTCCATTTTCTGCGGGGGAGGTTGGGCTGAGAGTTAGCAACTGACCCAGAGGTGCCCTGTGGGTTCCATGGCTGTGTGGGGACTCCAACCCAGACCTCCTGAGTCCCAGCCCAGCCTTCTGAACCACAAGGCCAGCTCCCCGATATTATGCCTTCATTCCGAAGCTCTCTGGCTTTCTGCATCTCTCCGCCCTCCTTTGACCCTCCTTGCTCTTAGCCAACCGGCAGGACCAAAGCCCCAGAAGGAGGCTGCCAGCCCGTGCGAGCGATCCAGCTCAGACTTTCCCAGCTTCGCACCCTCCAGATGTGCTGGCAGTGAAGCAGGGCCCTGACGCCTGACGCAGCTGAGGAAGACCAGGTCTCATGAGGCTGGGCTAGCTGACTGGGCATCGCGCAACTTCCTCGGCACTTCTGCCTCTGCATCGCGGACAATCTCTGGAGCTAAGAGTGGTTTCCATGATGGTACGGAGAGATTGCCAGATGTTTCTGACTCCAAATTTACTTGGAAAGACTCATTTAATCCCCACCAGCATTACTCATTATACATATTTCTGGGTACAGGTTCCGTTCCGTTCTGTTCTAAGAATGGTATGAATTTCAGAAATGGGGACTTGGCACTCCTTCTGTAATATCCCTCCAAACTAGTTTTGTTGAATGAAGACATCATTTCATTTTAGCTCCAAAATGTCCACACATGAGCAGGATCTATGGAACAATACACACCTGTGCTCAGCCTTGGAGAAGTTACTGCCTCAAAACTTCTGAAGTGCTCCAACTTTCTGCTGGATAATAAAATTAGTTTTGCTGTTATTAATATCGATTTATTTTTGTGATTTGAACACAGCCACAAATTCACTTAACAAAAAGTTAGAAGCAAAAGGTTTCTAAACATTTCCACAATGTTCTCCCTTCTTAACCTAATCACCATCACCCTAAAAAAGGTCCATATTTTATCCTCTGCCCATGAGAACATCAGATTTAGGGAAATTTCAGAGAGTAAAAACGAGTGAGGAGACAGAAATGGATGTGTTAAAAATGAGAGAATGTACAAATATGAGAGGAGTGTACAAAAATATGATCCGTCACTGGAGATGTTTGGGGCCTTCAAAAGATTTCCTGAATCTTGGCATAGATCAAGGAATTCCTGCCCATTCTTTTCACCTGAGAGTTTGCCTTAGGATAGCCCGTTCCATCTTCCACAGCCAGGTCAGTCTCTGTTCCTGAATTAGCTTCCAGCCCACCAGGGCTCCACCTGGGGTAGCCATCCTAAGATTCCTTTGGTGGGCTAAGCTTTGCATGGCGTATTTAGGTTTACTCACATCTGGCTCACTTTCCGCACATCTGTATCTCCCCCACTGCAGAGCCAGCCCAAAGGCCTGGGTTCCAGTGCCCCTAAGGGGAAGGCACAAACAGAAGGAGAACGGCATGACCTGTACCAAAACTAAGGAGAAGGACATGACCAGCACCAAAACTGCCGTCCCCATTGCAAAATGCCCAAGGGACACAGTCTCTGCATTCCAGCCTCGCCAGATACGGCTTTGCCACTCATTAAAAAAACAAATTAAAACGTGGCGGTGTTTTTGCAAAAGCAAAGCACAAACACACTGGCCCGCCCTTTGAGAGGCTGAGATGGTGCAGGGAAAGAGACGCGTAGGCACTGCCGAAAATGCTCTTAGGCCAAAATGCGCTGCCACGAGGCTGCAAACATTGCAGGATAACCATACGTGCTGGGTCGAATTCTATTAAGAGGGGAAATGCCCCAGGCAAATCGCTAGTCCGGGGTGGTGTGAGGCCGGAGTCTCAGAGTCGGACTTGCATGCAACCCCAGAGTTCAGAGGGGGGGACGTGCCATGGCGGCCCAAAGCTCCTTAGCGCATAAAACGCTACTGAGTGATTAAGCGAATGATTTTTTTCAAGCCTGTTTAAATGGTATTGTTTCCAAAGTAATTTCCAAAATGGAGACCCTTTGGAGGGACCAGAAAGAGGCGCCTCACAGTCCTTAGCGAGGGATGAGGATATGAGCAAAATCAAATCGTACCTTGAAGCACGTGTGTGTCAGATTGCAAGCTTTGCTATTCACATCAGAATGCATGTGTGTTTCCTTGCACATTTTCTCACATTCCTGTTTTCCGATTGTATGCTATTTAAATATATGCATTTTCCTTCCATTATTGAAGTGTATTTGTTTCCGAACTACACGTTTTTTCAGATGCGTTTTCAAACAGCTTCATTTTTCAAATGCATTTGTTTGCTTTTTGCTCTATGCACGGCATTGCAAGCTCAGAAATCCTTGGACTTGGACCAAAGATTGCCTTGGTGTGCATGTTTGGTTTCGGCTTGGCAAACTGAATCAAATTCTGGTCAAAAACGCACGGAAGAAAATATTTCATGCATCTCTGTTCTACGGTGTTGCTAGTTTCATTATCTGACAGGCTAATGGTCCAAGCAGTGGTCTAAAGACGTTGGGAATCAAATTGGAAAATAAAAGCATCTCATTGTTCCGCACACCTCCAGCTACACACGGAGACGAACATTGGTTTAAAAAAATAGAAATCTCGCTGCCTTTAATGGTACCCCCTCCACCTAAAATACCCTCCTTTTGGAGTCAAGCTCCTTTACTCTGTCTCATTCTAAAACTGTTTTTTCCTTCTCTGAAAAATATACTTACCTAACCTCTTTGCTTCATGGATATCACTAAAAATGTGGTTTTGAATGTGACCGTGGAAGACCCGGAACATGCCTTTCTAAGACAAGGGTCACATAAAAAGAGAAAAAGAGAAAGGCGGAGAGTGTTAATAAACAGTCTTTGAGTTTAAAGCGCTTTCTTCTCCATCTTTTTTTAAGGATTACATCTTAAATTCCAACAAATCAGATTTAGGAGTTACTGAAACCGAAATTGATCCATCCCTCATCCAAACTTTGCAGTTCTCGGCTGTCTTGACATAACTTAGATAGTGAGTCATATTATCAGATTAGGGCAACGCTTGTACCCGGCGGCTGAAAGGGAAAAGGGAGGCGAGGACCTCAAAACCTTGGATGGATGCGGAACCTTTTAACCTGGCTGAAGCGTGGTGGGCCCTGCTATGCAAATACCGCCGATCCTTTGCTAAGTTCGCTGGAAATAATTTTCTTGAATGGCAGGTTTATTCAGTAGGGATTCAATGGGTGATTAATCCCCCTTTGATCTAGGGTATTTCACTTAACTAGCAGTTACCTCGTTCTGACAAAGTGCAACTGAGATTAGGGGGACAACCAGGATGCGACCAGGGTGTGCATTTCATTCTCCCAAGCCTCCCCCCCCCACACACACACACACCACCACCCCCCCGGCCCGCCACCATCACAGGAAAGGGGCCCGGGACTCCGGCTCTTCAGAGCATTTGAAGATGGCTTTGGCGTTCGAAGTCAGTGGAATAGCAAACGAAGTTTGGCTCCCCGAGAAGGGACAGGTAACATCTGCACTTATTTCCTGAAAGATGTGTGGGGGGTCTTTTATTCAGGGCACCTTGGTCTTTCCTGCCCTTCCAGACCCCCCACCCCCTTGCTAACAACACCCCAAAATGGGTCCTTCGATATTTCTGCGGCAAAATTGATGGGCAGATTCGGCATGCATTTTGCTTCTCGTTTGTTTAAATGTCGCGTGTCCCTCCGGTGATCCTGAATCAGAACCAACACCCTTATCCACGGCTAGTCAGCAGCCGAACAAGACAACCGTTTTTCCCTTTCCCTCTTGCCCCCTGCTAGGTTAGGTATTATTAGCACTAATTACATTCCCCAGCAATGCTGTCAAAGCAATTTATGGTGCAGAAAATGCAGTGGATTAAAAAGCACACACCATAGAATTTGTCCATTCAGCCTGGAACATTGAAACGTGAGTCCGAAATCCATAACAGGGCCGCACTAAAAAACCCAAACCTGGGGAACAGGTTTTTCTGGACCCAGGACTTCCATGTATGGGAGATTAGGATTGTCTGGAGGTTTGAAAGAGATGGCCAAATCAGCCTCTTTAAGCATGAGGTTCCAGAGAGGGGGACTTAATACCGACAAGTTTCTAGTCCTCATTGCTGCCCAGATGAATAGTGAGTGTTTCTGATCATGAAGGCATCCTTGAAAGAGACTTCTCTTGTGAGCTTCGTAAAGGACTGGGTGGGACAGAAAGGTGAAGGCATTCCTCCAAGCAGTAGGTCATAGAGGGCTTTGGAGGCTAGAAACAAATTGGGTACTTTGCCCTACCTGCATTATTGTGCTATTATGGGGAAGGGGAAGGGGGGAAAAGCCAAAAAGGCTGATGCTGATCATCTCCATCCGTTACAGATGTGGGGCTCTTTGAGCATTGCAAGCATCTCAGTCATCTTTACACTAACCCTCAAAGGCAAGCCACAATGCTTATCCCCATTTTGCAGATGGGAAGACTGAGGCTCTGGGAGACGGGGCGTTCAAAAGGCCACGAGCGCCAGAGGAATGCAAACGGAGCCTGGAACACCCGGCTTCCCGGCCCTGGCTCCTAGCCACAGCACTGCTGCTCAGAAGGCCTCACGGGGAGACCCGAGAGCAGCAAAAAGCAGCGA
Organism: Varanus komodoensis; assembly: GCF_004798865.1. Lineage (NCBI taxonomy): Eukaryota > Metazoa > Chordata > Lepidosauria > Squamata > Varanidae > Varanus > Varanus komodoensis. Next base: position 62,601,466 of record NW_025335761.1, read on the forward strand.
GAGGATCCAGGCCCTGCTCCATCGTGAGCGATCCAGTAACTCTCTGCCGTGAAGCTCCGTGCGGCAGACTTTAACTGGCATAAAGACAGGGTCTGCACAGTGTATGGCTCAGCGTGCGGTTCATGAGCCACGGATTGGGGCCATCAGATGCTTGCTAGATTCCCCCCCAGCATCACCCACATCCTCAGGAGGGGAAGGAACGCATCCTGCGAGCATCTCAATGCAAACAGTACATACCTAGCTTTGTAGTGCTTGGAAACGTGCCTGTTTGTGAAAAACGTGCACGAAAAAGCATCTGTTCATGAAAGTCAAGTACGAAATGGGAGTGATTGTGAGAATTATTGAAAAATGGGAATGATTTTGTCACTTGCAAAAAAAAAAAGTATTTATTAGTCAAAACTGGCACCCAGGATGCTTATCTTAGGAGAAACTGTGTATCAGCTTTCGAAAAAATACTCCCAAGCTTGAATTTGTAACTGGAAAAACGAAAAGGAATGGAAAGCGGCAGAGCCTTCCATTCCGCCGCGTCTTCAGACAGACCCAAAACTCTTTTTGCACGAAGGAGTCCCATCCAAAAAGCGAGTTGCTGCCAGCCGGAGGGACCCCCTTGGCCAGACCCCGTGTCATTTTCTGCAGGCGATTCAGCTCGGTGACGCGTCTGGAGCGGGGTGGAAGGCCGGAGGGAAGAGTACAGGCGTGTTTTCGAAAGTCCCGGCTTTGACTTCTGGCGTGTCCAAAAACTCAGGTGGGGTGGCAGAAACGACAGCCTTCCCCGCCAGGGCTGACAATACCTGGCAAGATGGGGACGGCGCGGACGCGATAAGCTGTAGCTGCCTCCCGCCTCTCTCTCCGGGCTGCCCACAAAGCCAGTCATTTCGTGTTGCCACAGAAATCTCCCGAGGATTTCAGCCCACCTGGCAGCGGGGTAGCGTCCGGATTGATGCGGGAGGCTGGCAAAGGTCCGCAGGCCCGCTTCCCGTCTATTGGGTCAATAATACATAAACTAAGAAGGATTTACAGCCTAGGCAGAAACAGCTTAAGACCTATTACAGTGTAGTGGGCTTTGCAAACAAATCCCCTTTTCAGAAATGCCCAAATCGGGAGTTTGTGTGACAGTTTGTAGAGGAGGCTGCCGCAGCCAGAAAATCTAGGCAGCTGTGCGGTCCAAAAACTCGCCCTTCGGAGCAGCGGTTTCCACACGCTCTCCTGCCTCCAGGGGAATCTTCCCACGCAGGTGACTGCCTCCTGTATCGGGACCACACGCACTGTGTCTCTCGGCCCCGGAAGCATCTTATGCCACAGCAAATGCTCTAGTCCTCAAGGTGCCCCAAACTTGTGTAGATTTGGGTGCTTTGCTCTGAACGTCTCCAAAAGCTCTGCTGTGGAAGCATCACGTGCCAGCTGAAGATTCTGCCCCTGCATGCGCACTCAGTCGGCATGGGGCACTGGCCAGACTGGTGGGACTTCAGCTCCACCCCCAGCCCCAAGAACTGAGAATATTCTTTATGTTCCTTGGATGTTTTAACCACACTCTTCAGCTGAAAAAAGCTCCCAGAGTGGCTTGCAAAAGCAGTAATAAGAGAGTCCCCACCTTCAGACTTATAATCCAGAAGGCATGACATGAAAGGAAGATGGGATCCGGAGGGCAGAGGAAAAAGAGGCAGCCATGGACTTCACTTCTTAGTGAGGGAGTGATGGCTGGTATTTCTGGCCAGGCGAGGGAGGCAAGCCCCACCTTTTCCTTCTCTAGCCCATGGATGGGGTCAGGCTGGTGTTTGCCTTGCATGATATTCTTCCTGGGAGACGGGCAGGTCAGCTCCTCCTCTTTGCCATCACAACCCGCCTGCTCATGTGCCCCTTGCTCTGGCCCAGAAGGGAGAGCTGTGGATGCTGGGGCAGTGTGCTCCCAGGCTCTCTGCTGGCCAAGAAGTGCTTGCAAGGATGCGAAAGACGAGGAGCCGGCGCGGCTGGGGCAGGCGGCAGGGAGCAGCCCGGAGGCGTCTTGCCAGGACTGGCGCAAGCAAGGACCCCCTGCCGCCATGGGTATTATTCCAGGTCTTCTGAGCAGCGTCCCTCCTGGGGAGCATAACTGGGGTAACAGCTGCACCCCCTGCCTCACATGAAACCTCAGAGAGCAGCGGGTCAGATCAGGGAGTCCAAATTCCGAGCATTGCCTCGGTGCTCTCGCCCCTGAAGGTCGCCTGCTCCAGAGCCCCCCATGAACGGGGGTCAGCATGCAGCCCCTCTCGGGGGCGAGCCACGATCAGCTGCCCCGCCCTCCCCAGACGCATCTGTTCCCATCCGATCACCGTTATGACCAGTCCTGCAGAGGCAATACGTTGCTGTTGCTCTTTGCATTTATACCCGGCTTTTTCTACAAAGAACCCAAGGGGCCTCCCCAGCCCTCCTCCTCTCCACTTGAACCTTACAGCAACCCCCCTGTGAGGTAGGCCAGGCTGAGAGGGAGCGGGGGTCCCAAGCCACCCAGGGGGCTTCACGGCCGAGCGGGGACCAGAAGCGGGATCCCCCAGGCCCCTGTCCAACCCTGACCGCGGCAGCATACCTGGCTTCCTGGCCGGACAAGCTACCCTCACGCATCCGCCCTGCTGGCCTCTGAGAGTGCTGACGGCACGGATTGGGACCCTCAGGTTGGGGCTGGCCCAGGTGGTGATGGTAGGCGGCGTGGAGAACGCTCGTCATGGGACGTGTGCCGTTGTCCTCTCCGAGGAGGCCAGGCTGAGCTGCTGACCACAGGGCCCTCCTCTAACGGCAGACCTGCAGGGCTGGCGGCAAGGGGAAGTCTAGCTGGTCCCCTGCCCAGGGGCCACGACCCAGCAGGGTCCCGCCAAGACGAGCCCCCCGGCTTGTTCGTCTCGTCACCACCACAACCTGCTTCTTCCGGCCCAGAGAACAGAGGGGGGCAGCGAGAGGAAGGCAGGACCCCCGCCAGCCGAGCAGCTGGAAGCCTTTGAGAAAGAAGTTGGGGGGTGGGGGGCAAGAGCAGCCGCTGGCCACGGTGGCGGGGAGGGAGGGCACCCAAGGATCCCCAGATGTGTCCGGCCACCTGTGATACCTCGTCCTTTCTTGCACTCTCTAAATTGTCCTCTTCCACCAACCTGTCCAGGAGGGAGCAAAGCGAATGAACCCTTCAGTGTCCTAGAGTTGCTGCTGTGGTCTTTCACTCTCGCAGCTCAGATAGACTGCTCCTGTTCAGGAGGTTTTGGGCATAACTTTTCAACAGACATCAGAGGACCGTAGAATAGTAGACTTGGAAGGGGCCAGAGGGCCACTCGAGTCCTGGACTCTCAATGAAACCTTTCCTCTCGGACGGCTGTCCAGCTGCATCTCGAATGCCCCCAGGTGGGTGAGCCCGCCACCTCCCTAAGCCACGGGTTCCATTGCTGAACTGCTTCAGCAGTCAGGGGGTTTTCCCAAATATCGTTTTCCCTCACATCCAGTGGCTGCAGTACGCTCGACTGTGGTAAATAAAAGTGCCCACAGAGCCACGCAGGGGCCGGGAAAGTGCTGCTCAGCCTGATGGGACGCGTCCCCCAGGTTCCGAGCAGGGCCATTCTCTGGCCACTGTCGCCCACCGGCTGTCTCCAAAGCAGGCCAGATTTATTCCAACCTGCAAGGAAAGCCTTGCATGATTGAAGGTGTCTGAATGTAAGGTTATGTTGCCATGTTGGCCAATTGGATGCCTTCCAGGGAAATGTGTGTGGCCTAGAACTCCCAGAATTCCTAGCCAGGCTGGCTAGGAATTCTGGGAGTTCTAGGCCAACACCTCTGGAAGGCGCCAGGTTAGCCAAGTCAATAACATGGCTGTTTGGCGCCCCCGTGGTCCCTCTGTTCAAGCTGCACCAGGGCAGTGCTGGGAACATTGAGTCACGGACCCATCGGATGAGAACGGCAAAGACGGGGAGATGGGGAAGAGGGGATCCAGGGGGCAGAAGGGGGTGAGGCTGTCAAGGCCGCCAGCCCCAGATTCTCAGGCAGGCTGGGGGAACAGGCAGGGCTTGGAAGAGGCGGGGGGGGGGGGGGGACAAAGGAGAGGTGGAAGACGAGCCCGAATCCCGCCTAGTCGGCAGCATTGGGATAAACAAGCTACTGAGTTAGGCACCAGCGCAGACCTCAGAAGAGGGGCCCACCCAGAAGGGTGCAGGCCAGCACTGCTGAAAAGGCGGCGTTTTGGAAGTGGTTGCTGGTCTGGGGTCAACGAGCTGCTCTGCTCATGCACAGAGACTAGTCTTTCCATTGCTAGCTGTGCTTTGATAATAAAGCCCTGTTTTGCAAAGAGCTTGTCTGGGTTTCGGATGCTGATAACGAATAAGGGGGAGCTGAGCTTCTGACAGGCAGTTGCTCCAGCACTCTGCTTGGGCCCTGATCCGCGGAGCTGGCACCGCTCGTACGCGACGCAGGCGTCTCTAACCTTGTGCAGAAGTCTCGGCAGGCCCCGTTTCTTCGCAGAGCATAACAGGTTAACCTAATGATTTGGAGAACTGCGGTAATAGGAAAGCAGGAAGGCGATGGCTAAAAATAAGCAAATAAATAAATAAAGCTGGGAGCCTTGTCCAAAGGCCACGTCTGCCCCCTGGTGGTCACGGAATACCCATAAACATTTCCTCTATTTCCAGAGTGCAACGGCTAGAGGACTGAATCTGGCCCATCCATGCACAGCCGTGCGTGGCTGTGAACCCCAAGATTGGCCCAAAATGGCGGTAAACCCATAAGGGGACCCCCTCCAGAGGTTCCACGGACAAGCAAAACTGCTCGGTGGCTGATGGACCGTGTGATGCAGTGGCTGAGATGCCGCACTGGGAGTGGGTAGATCCGAGCTCTAATTCCTGCCCCGCTACAAAGCTCGCTGGGTGACGGTGGGCCAGCCAGGGACCCTCAGCCTCTCCTACCTCACAGGGTTGTTGTTGTGGGAATAAAATGGAGAAGAGGAGCAGGGGTGTTCTATAAGCCACCTTGGGTTTCTCGTAGGGAAAATGTAGGGTATCCGTCAATTGATTGCTCAATAAAACTGGGAAGGGTAGAATGGCATATTTGGGAGCAAGTCCTTCCGGCAGGAGCAATTCACTCAGCGATGTTTTCTTGCAGATGCCACGTGATGCTTTCCCCGTGCCCTTTGCAAATTGATCTCACCAGCTGGAAATCCTCAGGGAGAATAAGGCAAGGCCCCTACTGGCATCACTCGTGTGTTTGGCCACCCCAAAACTCCCCAGCATGTGTATGGTGTGGACGTTTTCAGGTCTCTTCAGCAGGAGGGGTTACAAACAGCAGGTTGGGGGGCACTGCAGTGGGGTGGGGCGAAGACAGGAAGGGAAACGTTGCCGTCCTGAGGTCTGTAACCTGAAGAGATCTGAGATCTTCAACATTTGTGTGTTATTTTTCTGATCTTTGAGTTGCTATTACAGTATAGGGATTTTGGAATTTCTAAAAGACCATCACAGATACCTTTGGTTTGACTCCTTCTCCTCCACCATGTTCTCCTTCTCCATCATGTTCTCCTTCTCCTCCTCCACCATGTTCTCCTTCTCCATCCTGTTCTCCTTCTCCATCCTGTTCTCCTTCTCCTCCTCCACCATGTTCTCCTCCTCCTCCACCATGTTCTCCTTCTCCACCATGTTCTCCTTCTCC
>NW_025335761.1:62607208-62607458 GCF_004798865.1 Varanus komodoensis
TTCTCCTCCTCCTTCTCCACCATGTTCTCCTCCTTCTCCACCATGTTCTCTTTCTCCACCATGTTCTCCTTCTCCTTCTCCACCATGTTCTCCTTCTCCATCATGTTCTCCTCCTCCATGTTCTCCTCCTCCTCCTCCATGTTCTCCTTCTCCATGTTCTCCTTCTCCTCCATGTTCTGCTTCTCCTTCTCCACCATGTTCTCCTCCTTCTCCACCATGTTCTCCTTCTCCTTCTCCACCATGTTCTCCT
>NW_025335761.1:62607558-62956461 GCF_004798865.1 Varanus komodoensis
CCATGTTCTCCTTCTCCATCATGTTCTCCTCCTCCACCATGTTCTCCTCCTTCTCCACCATGCTTTCCTTCTCCTCCTCAACAAAAATGAGACAGAGTTGTTTTGGCTCACTGTTGAATCCCCTGATAACAAGGGCCACCTTTTCCTGAATTCAAGTCAGAGGCAGGTTCTTTGCATATCCTCAAGGCCTCACTCACAAAGTGTGAAACAGGAAAAACTATTCCACGTGAAAGAAACGAAGAGGTTTTCCTGTGACTGGCCAATTCTGGGCATTCCTCCCAACTGGAAGGAGGCAAATGCAAAATTGGTCCTCACACAGAGATGTGACAGGGAGCCTCCTTCTATTAGAGGGGAGCAACCTCGTTGTGCGGGATGTGAGGACAAGAATTCCCTGGCCCAAGAGAGAACCTACTGAGAGAGGAGACAAAGCAGGCAGAGGTGCTGCACCTTCTTGCAGGGTGTGTGGGACAGGTAGGGGCTTGCTTCGGGCTTGCCAGGCAAATGCCCCCGTCCTCTCAGGTGAGGCACCAGCCACTCTCTCCTGGAACTCAGGGCGGGCATCGCTGCTCCAGGGTGCCCAGGAAAGACTCCGGTACAGTGGTACCTTGGCTCACGGACTTAAACCGTTCCACGACTCTGCTTGCGACCCGAATCGGTCACGAATTGGCCAAGTCGAATTTCCCCATAAGGGTCAATGTAAATAAGGTTGATCCAGTCTGAACCATAACTTTATGTTATACATAAAGGACGGCATATAAAAGTTTTAAATAAATAAATATGTATTTTTTAAAAAAAATAGGAGCCACATCCCTGGGCCGCGGGCCAAGCCGCAGCTGCCTTGCCGAGCCTGGGGGCGGATGGGCCGAGGCGGAGCAGGAGCCGGGCCACGGCTCCTGCGTCTCCCCCACGGCCTTCTCAGAACAAGCCTCCACCGCCGAGCGGCCTCCACGCTTCTTCCCCCCACAGAGGTTATTAGATTCATACCCTGCTTTTTGCTCACAACAAACTCAAGGCAGCTTTCCTCATTCTCCTCCTGCTGCACTCAATCTTATCCCCACAACAACAACCCTGTGAGGTAGGTTGGACTGAGATTCTGGGACTGGTCCAAAGTCACCCTTGGGCTCCATCCAAATGGCCTGACCCTGTGCTCTTAACCACTACACCACACTGGCTCTGTTCTGCTATTCCTCCTAAAGCATAGTTTCTGGGAGAAGGGGCTTTAGGGTGAGCAGAAACCCAATGTGCAGCCCCCAGCATGCCCTGGCTGGCTGGGGCATGCTGGGAATTGTAGGCCTTTCTTCTGCCTACACATGCACAAGGTTGCAGCTTTAACCTACACACCCCTTGGCCTCACGCTCCAGCCATTTTGTTTTCAGCTCCTCCTGCTACTGGAACCTGGGCTCCCAAAGCTTCTCTCAAGAAGAATTCGGCCCTTGGGCTACACCCAGTTATACAGTCCATTTCTAGGGAGGAAATTGCACAGAACTGAATGGGACTCCCTTCCTAGGAAACGCACTTAGATCTTTAACCTACAGCGTGCGAGCATCTTTGATATTTCGGCCCTGCTCCATCGCCTCAGCCCAATCTGCCATGGGAGTGTGGCCCCAGAGAGCCCCTCCGAAATGAAATTTGGCCCACGGGTGGCAGAAGGTTTCCCAGCTCTGCGGCAGGGTTCGGAGCCAAGAAATGCTTGATAAGTCACCCTAGTTTTCCATCGGATCCTCCGTGAAAACGCATTCCTGTGTGTTTCCCATTCGTTCTCAAAATAGATCAACCAGGCAAGTACCTGCTTCTCAAGCATTCTCCTTCCTTCATGGAAAAACACGTGGAAAACATGCTGGGGCAAAGGGGCCAGGTAAGATTTGGAACTGGGAGAACAGTTCTGGCTCCTCGGCCAAAGAGTTCGCTGCTTCCCCTGAAGATCTTGAGAAGGTTGCTGCAGCCCTGAAATGTCCTGCTCACGCCCTGTGAGCTGGCAACCCAGCTCAGGGGGCACCCAACCCTTTCAGCTGCGGCTGGGGATGATGGGAGTCACAGTCCAATGCCTCTGGAGGGCCCCGTGTGGGGGGACACTGCACCGTGGAGCCGAGGAGCTAAAGAAACTGTTGCGTGGAGAATGGGAGCGCGAGTCCGTCTAGCCCAGAACTGCCAGCACGGACCAGCAGCAACCACTCTCCTGGATTTCATGCGGGATTTTTCCCAGCCCATCTTGGAGATTCGGGGATCGAACTTGCAACGGTGTACAGGCACGGGAGTCGTCCTGCCACAGCCTTTCTCTGGAATGCCCCGGCCCTGACAGGTGGGTCCGATAGGGAGTCACACACAGCGCACCATTGTCCTGATGGGGATCCTGAGATCTGTAGTCCCAGTCCAGGCTTTTGGTGAGGAAGGAACGCCTGCCAAGTTTAGCAGAGCCCTAAGCTGCTTCTCCTGCTGCACAAGGGTCACCCTGCAGGTCCCCAGGTAGGCGGCCACGCGGTTTACCAGCCGAGGGCAGGCACCAAACCGGGATCTGCAAACGCCCGGACTGAGCGCTTGGGCACCCCGTCTTCCCTGCCTTGTCCAGCTCAGGTGGGGGTGCCCAGTCTGAATCCCCTTTCAAACCAAACAGAACCTCCTTGTGCCAGGACCAGGGCCGAGTGGCCCGGCAAGTGCCTGCAGAGCCAGGAGGCCGGGAGCCACTGAGGAGCGATGATGCCGTGCAGCTGGAGGTCCCGGAGAGCGGCACAAAAGGCTTTCGGGCAGGGCTGCTCTTTGCCACGGCAACAATGCAGGTTGTCCCGGTGACAGCTGTTGCTCCAGCCTTGCTCCAGCTTTTCCTGCCCTGCTCCAGCCCCTCTTGTCTGGGCCACCTTTCTGTGGCTGCTTCCCTGCCATCAGGCCACTCGACCGTTTCTAGACCCTGCTCGCTCGCTCGCCTGTATAGCACTGGACTACCTGCTGCCTTGACCCTGACCCGGGACTGCTTTCCGCTCCACCAGCCTCTAGCCCTGCTAAGCTGCAGGACCTGGCTTCACATTTGCACCCTGGTCCAGCGTTCTGCCTGTCCCAGCCGCCGCCCACCTCCTGGCCCTTACGCATTGCAGGTGACAGACGGCCATGCGAGGGAGGAAACTCCTGAGAAGCGAGCTCCCTCCTGCTACAGAGCTTGCTCTGCACGCTGGCGGCACTCCCCATTGCACAGGGAAGGGGTACAGCCCGCACCCCACCCTCCTGTCTCACCTGCACCACAGCTCAGCGGGAAAGCGCACCTGTAGCGTGGAGCATCCCTAGCAGAAGGCCGCCGCCACTGCAGCCAAACAATGCAGGGCCATGCAGGCAGTTCAACAGGCACGAGACCGCTTCCCCTGTTGGACCCCTGCCTGCATTCTGGGGCCACGATCAAAGGGACACTCTTCCAGGGTCAGGATCGAAGCCAGCCCTGCCATTAGGCGAAGTGAAGCTGCCCCCTCAAGCAGCAGGTACTGGGGGGTGGGGAGCATGGGATGGGCTGGTGAGCCCAGCTGGGTATGCCAGACAACCTCCCTAGACTAGTTGGTGTCCTGTCTAGGCCACCTCCAACTTCCCAGGAGAGCTGATCCAGAGCAGGAGCAGAAGGCCAGGGCCTAGGCCTGTCAGGAGCTGGACAGCTCCAGGCTGGCTGGAACAAACTCTAGGAGAGCTGTTGTCTCAGCAAGATACAGAGGCCTCCTGATGCTCAAGGAAAGCTGGCTGGCTGGCTGGCTGGGGGCTGCTCCAAACTCCACCCCTCTCAGAATCGACCTGCCTCTTAAAGGGCCATTGCCTGAGTCCCAGCCACTTGCTCCTCTGGCATGGGAGTGCTTTGGGACACTGGGGGCTCTGAACCCAGAGAATCCAGGAAAGCCACATTCTTTATCTTGGAAGAGCCAAGAGTTCAGGTCGATGGTTCTCCTCCACCTTGTGCTCTTCCTCTGAAACTGGACAGCCCTCCGAGTGGGATGGTGCAACTCAGTGTCCTGCAAGGGGTTGGAGCTGGTGGCCTTCTTGGCCCCTTCCGACTCTGCTATTCTATGAACAGGGCCAGAGACCACAGCACCCTGCCAGGCTTGGGTGGATGCGGTCCCATCACCGGTGCAGAACTGCCAGTTGGGCTGGCTTTTGTCCATGGAAACAGCAAAGGGTCCACCTCATCCGCTCAAGTGGCAAAATGTCTCAGGGTGGCCCCGAGCAAGACTGGTCTCTAGGGGATGCCAGGGAGGTACTCATGAAGGCCCACCAAGCACCCCCTTGGTGCCCCCAGGCCTCCTGCCCCTCCCGACTGTCATTTTATTCCAAAGCGGGAGCCTATCCCATCCCCATGCGTGTGAGCCACAGCAATCACAGAGGCACAACTAACACACTTATCTGCTCGCTCTGATGTTGATTTTCTGCATCCGGAGTCTTCTCAAGAATATCTCCTAACTGCCTTCACAGCACACCCACACGGTCTTCTTTCCCATCGGACCTCATGGCCCAGGAAATATGCGAGGCCTGAACATCTCCTGCTTCTACAGGACAAAGGTTTGGTCTCACCAAATTGCCAGCGGGGAAATGGCTGTGTGGGGATTGGCCAGTGCTTTTTTTCTAAGAAAAAAGGTGCCAGAACTCATGAAATTATCTACCTTTCACACGTAGCCAATCACTTAACACACACCCACACACGTCGGTTGTGTAACGAAACATAACGGTCTCCGCCCGTAATAAGCACTCAGTGTGCGACCACACAACCAATCACAAGCCGAGCAGCACCACAAGCCGAGCAGCGTCATCACAACCAGCGCGGACGAAGCACGCACACATCGGACTCGACATGCAAGCGGCCCCCATGCACCGTTTTAATGACTTTGCCGCCAACCTGCTACGCTGGACAGGGTGATTCAAATCCACGTGGACCAAACATCCAATTTTCAAAAGTCACTTTTCAAACTTGGAAAATCTGTCAAAAAACGGTGCCGGAACTCTGTTCCGGTGCGTTCTATGACAAAAAACGCACTGCCCACCACTGAAGCCATTTGGCAAGTGCACAAGTCCTCTCCTCCCACCCCCCCATGGTAGCCACTTTGTGACAGTATCCACAAGACCTTCCCAAGACCTTGGAAGCTGACAGTGTAGAAAAGTTTTAAATAAATAAAAACTCTCAAATTTCCACAGGTGCCCACCAACCCAAAAAGACCAAAGGCCCCCGAAAGGGTTGCTTAAAGCCCCCAGTGCCAAGAGCTCTTAGAACCTCTGAGATCTTGGCATAGCTGGTCCAGGTTTGGTGGCTGATGCAGTCTCTTGGGCAAGGTACAGGGCAGTTCCCAGGCATAAGATGCCACCGCATGTATTTTCAGGCAAATAAAAATATAGCTTGGCTCCTCCACCACCCTTTCTTTTCCCACCCACTTTGAGCAGGGTTGATCAAGGATTTTGGTAATCCAGTTCACCATTTTCAGATTTTCGCTTCTCAGACGAAAGCATGGGGCAAAAAGCATTTCTCCCGTTTTCTTCAAATGTTGGGCTCAGAGAAACAGTGAAGATGAAAGAGCGCAAGTGAGGTCAAACTGCAGAGACAATGCTTGCGTTTGCGTTCGGTGTGTATTAAAATGTATTTTGGAGGGGTGGCATTAGAAAATAGCACAACTTTGTGGGCAGTTTGTGTGTGTGTAATTGCAGGTTGATGCAGTTAGAAGGCAAAAGAGGGTTCTAGCTGGACGTATGTGAAACTGAGAGGGAGCAGGACTAGCCCCCATCACTGCTTTGAAACTATCCCTTTTCCCTCCAGCTTTGAAACCATCCGAATGGGAGGGCTTGCCTCCGGTCTGAAGCATCCCGGGAATTTGCAAGCGCCTCTGAATCCAAGCTTCGGCTGAGCCAAGCATGCGCAGGCGTTTGGAAGCAAAATCTCTGAGAAACGGCAAACCGTCCTTAGACTTTTGGCAATGGGGATGGTATAGAAGAGCTTTTAATAAGGAATAAATAAATTTCCCTCCAAACTCCAAATTTCCTTCAACATGTTTGCAATTCCTTCTTACTGGAGGACCCGGTGGATTTTCCATGGTAAGGGAAAAAGGTGGAAGGCAGAAAGTGGAAGGCAGTATTGTCTGTCCGACCCAGTACATGTTCAAAACCTTGCTGGAGACCAGCTAGACCAAGAATGAATGGCATCAAGATGAACGGATTGTGTTTGTCCTGGAATCAAAGAATACGTCCACCGACATGCCGCAAACTTGAGGGTTAGCCAGAGGAGCATGCTGGGTAATTTCAGGCCCCACCTGCATGATCCTATGCAAGATTTTTTTTTAAGGGGGGCTACAACTCCCAGCATGCTTTGCAGCTGGGGCATTCTGGGAGTTGTAGGCCTTTAAACACGTGTTGCACCATAAAGTGTTACTATGAGAGCCCTTTCAGGTAGCTTTGTTATATTACGCCAATCCATCCTTCTTTTTTCGCATCCTGCTGCTCCTGTTCTGAACTACTTCTACTTCTGCTGTCCCTTGTACAGGTTGCCAAACTTGACTTTAAAAAGAAAAATATTCGGAGGATATGCAGTTTCATGTTTTAGTTTTCTTTTTCTCTCCTGCCCGGATGCTAAATGAACTTACTTGAGAATATGCACCATTTTATTGTAGTGGGAATAACATTTTTTTAAAAATAAAAATGAAAATGAAGGTCTATAACAACAGCATCTACCTCTGGAATATAAGGTGATTTTTAAAATGAGAAGAAAGGGTCAGTCCAGGTGGGCCGTGGTATCTATCCAGTAATAATTCAAAGTTCGGAAGTGAGAGTTTTTTCCAAGTCCATTCTGCAGGAAGGTTTTCCAGGAAAGCTGAGGATCTACACCTGTTACAGAAAGAAGGCAGCCGCCACCCGCCCCTCAAAATTCTGTGAAGCAGAACCGAGAAGTCCCTTCACCCCTCGCCCAAAATAGCTCTTGCCGCATTTCTTCACCTTTTCAACAGGTGTGGCATATCTGTTGCTGAACCGCAGCTGAACTCAGGCCTGGATGTGAAATCGTAGCCTCACACGTGGGACCCGGCGGAGAAACGCGGATTCACTCAGCTCACAGAGCTGAACTGCCAGTGAAACTCAGTAAGGCTCTCGAACAAGAGAAACGACCCGTCCAAATTAATAGGACTAGATCCTTTTACAGGCTTCCTTCGCAATCCTGATCGCCAGCTTTGAAAAGCAAATCGGAACAAGAAAAGCGGCGTTGAAAAATCCTTTCAGCGCCCGCTCAAAGCGAGGCACGGCCAAGAGTCAGAGGTTGGGAGGGGAGAAACGCCGAAGCGAAGTCCAGACAAAGGGAGCATTTGTAAAGCAAAAATGCATCTGGTCCATGCGTCGGACACCTGTGGGAGCCGCCTTTATGTTCTTGGGCTAAACCGCCAAGAGCAAGCGGAGAATAAAATTATAATTTGACTTTTCCAAAAGCGTTTGTCAGCAGAGAATGGGCAACAAGACAAGGACCAAAAATGGCTATGTGAGCAAACCAAATTATAAGACAGCAAATGGCAGTCAGGGTTGCTGTGGGCCTGTGCCTGTTTGCAAAGCACCTCTGTAGCACACCTGTCTGGAGACCACAGAGCCTGAGGCTACTGATGGGGATTTACAGAACTGAATGGCCCTCCATTCCCCCGAAAAGCAAAAAGGAAAAATCAGGTTCCCTGTACACAGAAAACTAGATTAGAAGCCTTCCCCTTGGCATGCTATTTTTTGCTTTCAGAGGCATTTCTCATGTGGAGGCAGAGTTCGCCCACAACCTGAAATGGTTACGATCCAAGGTCAGGTTTAGCATTATGGTCCTAGAAGAAATTACTCGTGATGACTGGGGTTTAGGGTAGTTGGTGGTTCAACCAATGTGGGAGGGCTATGTAAAGGAATGAAGAGAAAATAAATCCATTCTGGATTGAGGACAGAAAAAAGTCCGTATGTTTTTGTGTAATGCATCACTGCCCAAAGGGGAAACTGACTTCCAGAGCTGGAGCAAATTTGTGTGAGCTTTTAAAGTCTCCTGCCGCCCACTTTCAGAATCAGGGTATTGGGCAAGCTGGACTTTTCATCTGAACCTTCACGGCTCGTGGCACCTTTTCATGTTCGAATATCTCTGTCTTTTCTTGCATCGCAGCCGATGCCCTACAGACAGTTGAATAATTTTCAGCATTTGGGACTTATTTTTAGCCCCCTTTTTCCCCTCCTTCACCCACTAACATAGCTGAAATAATTACCTCTCTTTCCCCCTTATTTCCCCCCCCCAAAGGCTTATATTTACCTATTTGTTAAAAGGATTTCTCCTGCTGGCCTGCTGTTGCTATGACAAGGAGACTCCGAGCGCACAGTAGGCGAAATAATATTGTATATTGCACAGTAAAAATCCCTGCAATTGAATGTTAATTTAACCAATAAAATAACAGAACAGCAATTAGGAGAATAATCATTTCTTATCTCTTAACGGGGTTAAAAGTAGATGGCAGATTTACCCTGTAGAGCTCACCAGCTCAGAAATTACTGCACGAGTCACTAGAAGAAACAGGCTCCAAAACGCGGCGGAGGGCTGCACGTGGAAATGGCGAGGCGGGCGCCCAGGTGAATGGATCCGGGCCCCTCCCGCCTCCTCCCCTCTCCTGCAGGCCTCTCCATTTTTAGCTCCCTCCATCTGAGCATCAAGGCAGGCCAGCCACGCATGAAGCGCCAAGAATAAATTCACCCAAGAATTTTTCCAGCATGATCCGAGCCATTAAGGAGGCGCCCTCCCTGGCATCGCTCTGTCTGGGATGGAGGGGAAGGAGGGCCTCCGTCTGCAGCTCCGAGTGCCCAGCCCAGAGCTGGCCAACTCTCGTTTCGCATCAAAGGGGCCAGCATGTTTCTTTCCCGGGCAGCTCACCACTCGCACGGGCTGTGCCGCCTTCTTCCACCATCAAGTGACCTGACGGCCAGAGGTCCAGCATGTGGGGAAAAGCAGCACCGATCAAGCCTCCTCCTTGACATGCCAGCTTTCTACCATGGGGCCATCACTTTAATAGTGAAGAACAGTTAAAGCCTGCAATGCAGGGTGGCATCGTTCACACACCGTTTTATGCCCTTGCTTAACCCAAGGTGGCTCACATCCTTGTCCTTCTCCTCTTCTCAGGCTTAACCTACAACAACCACCTTGCGAGGTAGGTTGAGCTGAGAGTCTGTGACTGGCCCAAAGTCACCCAGTGAGCTCCATGGCTGAGTGGGGACTCAAACCCGTGTCTCCTGGGTTCAAATCCCTGCTTAGCCGCTTCAGGCAGGGATGGGGAACCTCTGGCCCACAGACTCTCGGAGGTTCCCCTTCAGGCTGGCGGGTTCCTCCCAGAAGCCTCGGCTCTGGACTGGGATTCAGCATGACTCGGCCGGTACCAGCCGAGTGACGCTTCCCCTGCCCAATCAGGAGGGCAAGTTCAGCCTCCCCCCTTACAGACATGACCTGCAGCAGCATCAGGTAGGGCTGGGGAAGGAACCTGGAGAGCCACTGCCCGCCGGGGCCAAGATGGGATCAAGCCGGGAACCCGTGTCCGTGCTGCCGAGCCCAACCAGGCCAAGCTCTGACCGCTGGCCTTGGTGGCTTCCTTCATGCCCCAATCAGCATAAAATAGGGAGGGGGCGGTACCCCACCGGAGTGGGCGGGGCCTCGGGGCAGGGCTCCCCGCAACCCCTCCAGCTGCCAGGTTGTTCCAAGGGGGCCATCCAGCCCTGAGGAATAAAGCGTTCCCCACACTTGGCTCTGGTCCACCGGGGCAGAAGACCTGCTGCACGGACGGCACTTCTGGCTGCCGTGGTGCAAGGGACCGAGGCCACGGGAGGCGGCGCGGGACGCTGTCGGAGAAGCCAACGTGCCGTGTGCTCATCTTGGGCCTTCGCAGACCCATGGCTGGAACTCCAGTGCCTCCTGTACCAGCCCTAACAGGACCCTCCCATCCAGTTGAACCTCACTGTGGGTGTCAGAGAATTGTTCCTGGTACGGGGAAAGAGGGGGGTGTGTTTCTCCCTCTCCCATAATGCCAGAGCCCAAAGGCGGGAATCCGTTGCAGTGGATTGTGGGGAGATGCGGGACACATCTAAGGACAGGACGCATGAAAGTCCATTGAACAGTGGAATTCACTGCTGCAGGAAGTAGTGAGGGCCACCAACTTGAGCTTCTTGAAAAGGAGATGGGACAGATTCATGGAGGGGCCGTCCATGCTCAGGATCAGAGGCCGGGGCACGCCAGCTGCTGGGGAATCTGGACAGGAAGATCCGTGTCCTGCTTGAAGACTCCCGCAGGGAGCTGGTCTGGCACAGTGTGAAGCAGCCTTGGCCGGATCCACCAGGGCCTTTTTAAGTTAAGTTCTCATAGATTCATAGAATCGTAGAGTTGGAAGGGGCCAAGGCTGCCGCAGGACACCAGTTCACACCATCCCTTCAGATGGCTGTCCAGTTTCTTTCCGAACATCTGCAGGATCGCAGACCAAGTGCCGTATCCTCACGGTCCTTTGGAGTCCTCCTTCTAAAATGCCAAATGAGTCGATTCATCACCACCGCGTCAACCTGTCCCGCAAGAGGCCCTCGCGGCTTCAGCTCAAGCTTCGAGTTGGAAGGGATGCCTTGTCCAATTCTGCTCTGGCATTAACGTATGGGAAATGCAAACATCCGTTCTTCCTTTCGCTTTATCCAACTTTCTTCATGAGCTGCCAAATCTGGGTCAGCTCATCTCCCCCCCCCCCCCGCAGCCCCCCCCCATCATCTTCGTCTTCTCTTCATTTTCATGTTTGCTTCTAAATCCTTGGAGGGAGAGAAGCGGGAAGGATTGTCTTTCTATATATGTTGCTCTACTTTATGTGTGCTATTTTGGAGGCAGGGGGATTGTGTTACCTTCGCTTCACCTTGAGAAGGAGCCGTGAGTTGGAGGAGGCTGAGATTTTCGGGAGATGGACAGCGAGCCAGGAAATGTCATTCCAAAATTATAACTTCTGCCGGCAGACGGGAAGCTGGATTTGCATTGCGATGCTCTTCACTAACTGGATAGCAATTTGCTATCTTTCAACCTCACCATTTTATCCTCAGAATCACTTGAGACAGGTGATTCTCGCCAGGGAAGTAGTTTTGGAGAACTGAAGTGACTTAAAAATGGATCAGCTCTCATTCAGTCCATATCCACTCATTCTACTCCCAGTTCTAATAAATGGAGTTGGGGGTGGGGGGGGGATTGGGGAGATTTCAGGTGCCTGCTCAACCTGAAGTGACCCTGGGTCAGAGGTAGTACGTGTAAATATGATGGAAATTGGATAAGGAGCTAGTTGCAAAAAGAGAGAAAAAGGCATGCCAACACAGGTTTAGAAACAATTACTATTGATTACGCAAAGAGATCAAATCAGTCAATCTTAAAGGAAATTAACCCTGACTGCTCTTTAGAGGGACAGATACTGAAGAAGGAACTCAAATCCTTTGGCCACCTGATGAGAAGGAAGGACTCCCTGGAGAAGACCCTGATGCTGGGAAGGATTGAGGGCAAAAGCAGAAGGGGGCGGCAGCAGATGAGGTGGCTGGATGGAGTCACTGAAGCATTCAGCGTGAGCTTAGGTGGACTCCCAGGGATGGTGGAGGACAGGAAGGCCTGGCGGTCAGTCCTAGAGGAGATCAACCCTGACTGAAGACCAGATACTGAAGATGAAACTCAAATGCTTTGGCCACCGAATGAGAAGGAAGGACCCCCTGGAGAAGAGCCTGATGCTGGGAAGGATTGATGGCAAGAGAAGACGGGGAGGGCAGAGGATGAGGTGGCTGGATGGGGTCACTGGGGTGGTGGGTGAGGGCTTGAGTGGGCTCCGGGGGCTGGTGGAGGACAGGAAGGCCTGGAGGAATGCTGTCCATGGGGTTGTGATGGGTCGGGCACAGCTTCGCGACTAGCAGCAACAACTGTCCATTAAATAGAAATGCATCTCCCCAGAGCACAGGGCACTGTAACCAGGCGACCTGGGCCTTTTTGATTTGTTGTGCATGTCAAGGTCCAGTTCCTCCTTTGCTGCTTTTTTGACTTTAAACCAGGCTGAACTGGGCAGCCCTTCAAAGAGAGGCCCAGGAATAGAGGACCGTCCTCTGCAAAGTAGGACACCTCACCATTCTCAAAAACAAAAAGTCCTTTTCGCAAACCACTTTTGGATGAGGAAAGATGTATTATATTATAGGAAGAGTGCTCTAATGCATTATCTCAACGGAAAAGTGGAATTTTTGAACTTACGTTATTAACAGTAACTAGAAAGTTTGTCTAAGTAGCTTGCATGATGTGGGGAGGAAATAAAATTATCCAGCCTCTTGGAAAGCTTTTAAGAATACTTCTTGCAACTCTTATTTATTTTGCCAGAGAGAAGCATACTATTACAAGCTTTCTTTTTTAAAATATGAAACTGTTGCAGGGGTTAAGAGTGCCGGACCGGGACTCAGGCACCCCGGGTTCTAGTTGCTCCTTGGCCAGCTGGGTGACTTTGGGCCAGTCACAGACTCTCAGCCAGCCCAGCCTACCTCACAGGGTTGTTGTTGTGGGGATAAGATTAAGAGGAGAATGATGGAAGCTGCTTTGAGTTCATTGTAAGAAAAAAGTGGGATATAAATGTAATAAATAAAAAGAAATACTCCAACCAGGAGCTGATGGGCACCCAACACAGACTGAGAGCAGCAGCCAAGGGGACCTTTGCCTCCATGGCCTCCCATTCTGCATTTTCACTAGATTTTACACATGTATCCAGAGTTCCTCGGGGGGAAGGAAGGATGCCAGAATGGCTTCAGAATACCTTCTATCTCAGCCTCCCCACTCCTCCACCCCCACCAAGCCCCGGAGCTTTTCTTTCTGTGCTCGCTCCAAACGAGGGAGGTTGGTGCTCCGATTCCCTGCTCCTGGAGTAGAGCTCTGTCTCCAGGTTGGATCTGGGAATCCATTGCTTGGGGTCACAGAATCACTTCCACCATCATTCGATTAGTGATTCTGCAGAATTATTTTTCCTCGCAAATAGGAACCATTTTAAAGAAGCGGCAGAGGAGCAGTGAGATGCAGCAAAAAACCTTAAGCAGCAGTGAGACCTTAAATCATCACCTTTCTGCTCAACAATTCCTAGTCCAGAAATTATTACAGAAAATAATTACACCACCCTCAACCACCCTCATTTATATGCATACTAGGAGAATTACTCGAAATTAGTAAAAGTTGATGGTTCACCAGTAATTCTAAACCAGTAAGAACCACTAGATCACCCTGTTTTTTTGTCCCAACATGAGATCACTTTAAACCTCCTTAGACTGAACTGCATTTGCCGAACTGATGCCCCTTTTCCCTTCTAGGGAGTCTCTCAACATCACTTCTATTGTTAGCCACCCGAAATAATTTGGTGCCATCAGCAATGGCTGCCCATTCCTAACACTCCCTGCCTCCTCCATTCCTGCCCACCCGCAGAATAGCATTCCGGAGAGCTTCTCCATCACGGAATTTGGCACCTAAACAGAAAGGAGTCCCCAACCTGACCAAGAATATCAAAATAAGTCCCCTGGGGGTTGGTCCTGCCAACAGTCCTACACAGATCCGGGCAATTACGTGGGTTGGGTTTCTGGGTGAGCTACCCATCCAAAGCACGTTCAGAGCGCTTAGGAAAACACTCTATAAATAAACAGCACGCGACGGCAAGGACATCACTGGAACATCACATTGGGTTGTTGTCCATGTTTTCCATGTTAATTCCCTTAGTGTCTGGATTAGCTCCAAGGCAGAGAAGGTCTCGCACAAGTAAGAGCGGAGGAAAGGCATTTGCGTGGGAAGCAATAGAGGGAACAAGACGGAGCTTTGAAAAATACGTTTTGCAAACATGGAACAATTTTGAGCTGCTCCTACACCCCCCACACCCTCCCCCAATCTAACGTGCAAAGGGGGAACTATTCACATGGACAGCTCCTCATAGTTTACTCCTGGTCTTTCTATCCTGTCCTCTTTTCCTTGAAGCAGAAGGTACAATCCCCGAATCTGGCTCACCTGCGGGTCCCCCAAAGGCCAGCCCCCCCCCCCTTTTGCTGCCCTACCTCCTTCCCCCGATCCATGAGCATCGGTTTGGTGATCCCCCAGCTTTTGTGCAGCTTTTCCCCATTCAAAGGCTGAAATGCCTCTCTGAAAGTTTTCTGGCAGGAAGAGGGTTCTGTGAAACAGGGTTATGGTTTTGGAATTTTGCCTCTGCCCTTTGGCCGAATCCACACTGGTCCCACCAGCTTCTCTGGCCTGGAACTGGTCTTCATGCTGAACAGCTCCAAGGCCCCTGCCTTGAAGCAAAGAATTATATACTCCCTACAAGAACATATCTTGGGTTTGGACTATCAGTGCTTTTAAAAGCTCTGATTCCCATGTGTTTCTCCTAAGAATCAGATTGTACTGGCATAGGCACACACCCAATGTTCAGCCAAAGAATCCAGATAATTCTGTGTAACTTTTCCCCTTTCCTCCCCAAGATATATATGGTGTGGAATGAGTACACAAAACAAAAATTCTGATAAATCCTCGCAGGAAAAGGTTGCTGATATGTGCCTTTGCATTATAAAAATCAAACCTGCACCCCTTTCTCAGAAAGCACCAGCTTTCCAAGCCAGGTCACTGTTTAGTGCTGCTGTTTCTTTAACAAGATGGAATTCTTAACTGGACTGAGAAGCTGCTGGAGGCTGACACTATCAGAGAGGACATGCCTGTGTTCTCATCAGCTGCAGAAAAATGGAAACAAAGGTGTCCACTTTTTTCTGAACGGACCCACCTAAGCACCTCGTCCCACGGAGGCAAGTGCCTGCACAGTGTAGTTGTCAAACCAGATTTCCTGAATGGTTCCTCCATCAGACACAGTTGCACGTTTAAGCAGGATCCCAACTGCAAAGAAGGCTACTGAATTGACACACCAATCAAGCAACCAGTAATGTTTTCCATACTGGTGTTAGCAGCATTTCTGATCCGTTTAGAACATCGTGTCATGCCTAAAGACATCAGGATGCTATTGTGCTCAGATTCTCTGGAAACTTGACACTCTGTGTTGGTGTATGTGACTAGCAGGTTATAAAGGGGCCTGTGCATGGGCTGTGATGTTGTAGTTGGCGGTGAGAACCACTAGCATGCAGTCGTAAGTAACTGCGGGGGTCCTGGGTGATCTTCCAAGAAAACTGCTGAGGTTCAAGGCGAAAGGGGCCTTTCGTGACTGAACCTGGTTATCCCTGCTGCGGCTGCCACAGAGGCTTCCCAACATGACTTCTGGGTACCAGAGAGCAGAGCTAAATGTACCCAGCCTCAGGGGTGTTGTCTGGCCTGCCCTTAGACAACCATGCTTCAGTGCGGTCATCTGCAGAGAAAAGGCCTTGGTGTAAATGGTTGTGTACACACAACTGAGGGTACTAGGGGTTGTAAACTGCCCAGTGAGCTTTGGCTATTGGGTGGTAGAGAAGTAAAGTAAATTAAGCAAATTAATAAATTAAGCAAATTAAGTTTAGGCAAGGAGTTATGAATGTGGGCTAGATAGAAAAGTCAAGGAGAAATGAGCATGCTCTGGAGAAACCCATCCTTTGCAGACCTAGGAAAGGGGTTGTGGAACGAGGTTTGGGGGATCCTCTGGAGGTAGGGAGAAGGTAGGGAGGAAGGTAGGGAGAAGAGTCTGGAGCATGTGCTTCAGGGCAAGGAAGGGGAAGAAAAGGAAAGCCCCACTGAGTGAGCAAACATGCACTCATATAGCACTGGGCTGAGCCCAAGGACATTCTGGGGAGGGATGCTGGACGGGGCACATAGACCCACAAAAAGACCCATCAGCCCCATGAGGACTGAGCCTGCTTGGTGAGCACATACATACTAATGAGCATCTGTTGGGGACGGGCAGAAGTCTGGGGGGAGCCCAGAGGACGGCGCCCCCACCGTCTCCCCAACAGGTTCCAGACGGCCAGCCCTGGACGGGTGAGAGACAGGTGGGCCTTGATCGGAGTCCAGAACACAGCTGCTCTGTGCATCCAAAGCGGCGCCTATTCAACGTAGAGCCAATACATGTTTTTCCTTTTAAATGGTTATATTATTATTATTTATGTATGTTTTTGTGTATTCTTTGTGAGCTGCCCTGAGGCTTTGTTGCGATGGGGGCGGCATAGAAATGTTTTAAATAAATAAATAAATAAATAAATAAATAAGATGAAATTCCAAAAATCTCCCCAGTGTTACCATGGAACTAACTGCAGGATGTTGGGCCAGGCACAGACTCTCAGCCCAAGCTACCTCACAGGGTTGTTGTGAGGGTGAGATTGAAAGCAGGGGACTCATATAAGCTGCCCAGAGTTTCTTGGAAGAAAAGAAGTGGGATATAAACATAGGAAAGAAAGAAGGAAGGAAGGAAAGAAAAAGAGTTCATTCAGAGCAAGTGTGTGAACTCTGTCTCTCTGTCTCTGTCTCTGTCTCTCTCTCTCACACACACACACACACACACACAGACACACACTGTGCACAACAGTTCGGATGCTTCAGCTGGTACAGAATAGAGCGGCCAGAGTGCTGACAGGGACCGGTCGTTATTCTTACATAACACTGGTCCTCTATTGCTTACACTGGCTGCCGATTGAAGTCCGGTCCCAATTCAAAGTGCTGGTTTTGGCCTATAAAGCCCTAAACGGCTTGGGACCAGGATACCTGAAGGAACTTCGCCTTCCTTATATGCCCTCACACCCCTTAAGATCTATGGGAGAAGCCCTGCTCCAGGAACCCTCCCTAAGAGAGGTAAAAAGGACATCCACTCGGAGTAGGGCCTTCTCTGCTGTGGCACCCAGACTCTGGAACGTACTCCCCAGAGAGGTACGCCTGGCGACAAGTTTATACTCTTTTCGGCACCGGGTCAAAACCTTTTCATTTAATCATTATTTTAAAAATTAGCATTTTAGTGGTTCACAGTCACTTTTGATTTGATTTATCTGTATTGGTTTATAGTAATTTTATTGTACTGTTTTATTGATTGTTTTTATGACTATTGGTTTAATCTTGTAAGCCATCCTGAGACGCGATACTCAAGGACGGCATATAAATGTTTTAGATAAATAGATAAAACTTAAGCACATAGCTATATTTTGTGTTAAATGTAGAGCATGCATCTGATCCTAACTCTTGTTCTTCCAACAGGTTCACCATAGCTCAGTGTTTAAATCTCCCCGACCTGATGTTTTCTGCCTTAAATTTCCCCTCGCTTTGACACGCACTGGATTTTCCTCTTTCCCACTCTAAGCTGATCCATCTCCTTGGCCTGTCTTGGAATCTCCATTTATGGATCCTCTTTCCAGGAGGACTGTCCTGGGCATGACAAAGCAGATCACACGCGACCTCCAGTTGTGACTGCTGGAAACCTGCCACAAATTCTTTCATACCCGTTGCAGTTTAATGCATTTTCACTTGCAAAATTAACTTTATGGGGAAATGCAACAACTGGCGAGAAAATGTTTGTTTGGTGGAACTGGATGGACAGGATGGGTTTTACTTTGGACGAGTGCATTGCTACCGATGATAATTTTTTTCATTCTCCGCTTTGCAGGCTAAACATAAATTGCTCGCAATGACTGCACAGCAACGCATGCTGCTGAAACATTGGTCAGAATCTACCTAGATTCTGGTCCTGCCACATTTACTTTTGAAATATTTAATATTGATAGGTAATATGATACAGGCAAGAATGGAATACGAAACTGGAACACCCTGCATTGCCCAACCAATAGAGTGCATCATTATTATTTCTTATTATTTATATAATTAGTAGAATTGGCCCACTGTTTTCTTACAAAGAACTCAAAGCAGTTTACATCGTTCTCCTCCTGTTGCTCTCGATCTTATTTCCACAACAACCCTGTGAGGTAGGCAGGGCTGAGCATCTGTGACTCGGGACAGGATAGAAAGCTAAGAAAGTTTTTAAAATGTAACAAATGCTACAGATTTTTTAGTATTTGATTCAAAAATGGTAATGTTTTAGTTTAGTTTTTTTTCTTTTCTTACAGAGTGGCTTGGATGTTTTTGTACTGCAAAATAAAAATAAATAAATATGAATATTTCTCCCTTCCTCCTGGAAAGGGTCTGAAAAAAGAGATTCCATTAGCATCAATGGAATGGGATTGTTTGGTCCCCTTGCTGGGAGAAGGTAGGGAGAAGCTAGTAGGAAGAGATGCCTTAACTTTGGCGCACATTCACACATGACGGTCCTGATTCAGATCAGTACCTTCATATACTTGTGGTAAAGCAGAGAGAGGGAGCATTTAGAACATAGCATGTTCTATGTATAACCTTTATGTAACCTTCAGAAAGATCATCTGGAGATTAGCCTGCTTATGAAAGATTGGTGAGATAGAAAGCTGCAAGCCAAATCATAGCTTCAAGCCAAAAAGGAGATCATTTTCTGAAATACTGTGCATTTGCATACATTTCAGAAAAGCACAGTCCTTTCAGCAGTGGTTTGGTGATAGCTCTAAGAGAACCGAAAGAGTTTGATGATAAAGGAAACATTGCCCTCACTCTCAACTGGCTTTGTTTGCCCTTCACAGTGTTGCCCTCACTCATAACTGACTTCGTTTGCCTCTAGTAGCATCATTTTGAAACCAGCTCTCAACTACCTGAGATTAACCCATGGGGCTTCATCCTTCATCTGTTCAGAAGATGAAAAGAGGATAGTTCTAAAGATAGTTCTAAGGAATCAAAGGCAGTCAATGGAGATAAAAAATGGCAACCATTTGTCCAACTTTAGTTCAGTTATCTTTCTTTTCAGGACATAGCTCTGTCCTTAAAATACACTGTCATGGATCCCAGAATCAAACTGGGCAGACGTTTGATACAAACCTTGCCGGCCATTTTTTCACAGCCCCTTGATCCAGTAGCACCTAATACTGTTTGCTCCAGACTTACATCTCTTATGGGGTAGTTTTCCGCCTAAATTAATCATAGCTTTTGGGTTGCCCTCGCTCAACCAGAAAGCAAAGCTAATGCAGTACTCACCATGCTTCTGCCGCTGGCTAGGAGTCATCAAATCGGTCATAAATAAACCTACCCCCTTATAGGAAAGACAATGGAATTATTCGTTCTCCTATGAGCACCAATTACCGTAAGAGCAACAATTATAAGGTTGTACTCCTACAGCCACCCTAAGGAGAAAATGGGAGGAAAGTGCTCCATTAGCGGGAGCGGCAGTCAAATTTTCTCACCATTAGCCACCAATGGTGTGCCACTATCGCACGAGGGAAGCCGGGGTCACACGGTAACAATTAAAGATCCCGACAATTAGCCCTTCTGATGTGCATCCCTCCAACCGAACAAGAGAATTAAAGTGAACAAGAAAGGAAGAAAGAACGAGTCCTGCATACATTTTCACGTGACTTGAGAATATAAGGAAGAACGGGGTCACGGCTGAAGGGATGCAGCCACAAGCCTAGAGACTTTAATGCCACGTATCCAGGGGCATTAAAAAGGATTTGTGAATTCTGGAACAAGCTGATGGATCAATTGATCGCTTATCCCGAAGGCTGAGCACTTGAAAGAAACATTGGGCAGGATTCATGCCAATGAAACGTAGACTTGTGGAATTCAAGACTGGTCGTCTCACACAACTGCTGCTGCTTCTTCGTGGTCCCAAATGGGGTGTTGGCTCCGCTTTCTTTGGGATGGTCGAAGTTTGCAGCCCAAGCTTCTTACATACATGATTGGACAGGGCAAGCTGGGCATAGCAGCCGCCTTTTTTTTTCCTCTAAGCATGCACAGGATCATTCCTTTATTTGGGTTTTACTGACATGCAGAGATAGATGGGCAAGGAAACAGAACCGACAAGAAACCATAACCTGAGAGCTGTGGCAGCTGCCATCTCAAAGCCTGGCACTCAAAAGATGGGCCTTGATTAGGCACCAGCTTCCCAGTCCCTGAAAATCAGAAAGACGATACATGACTTGGAACACCAGCCAGGGCACAACCCTATTTGTAATGCTGAACTGGGGAAGTCTGTCCGTCTGTCTGTCTGTCTGTCTGTCTGTCTTTCTTTCACAGAATCATAGTAGAGTTGGAAGGCCATTGGGTCCAACCCCCTGCTGTTGCAGGACACCAATTCACACCATCCCACTCAGGGGGCTGTCCAGGATGTCTCCAGTGTAGGAGAGCCCCCCACCCCTCCAGGCAGCTGGTCCCACTGCCGTATTGCTCTGACAGTGAGGAAACTTTTCCTGACGTCCAGCCTGAATCTGGGTTGTCGCAACTTGACTTGATAATTCCGTGCCCTGCACTCTGGCATCAGCAAGAAGAGATCTTGACCTTCCTCTTTGCGACAGGCTTTGGGGTCCTTACAGAAGGATATCATCTCCCCCCTCAGTCTTCTCTTCTCAGGGCTGAACATGCCCAGTTCTCTCTGTCCCTCCTCATAGGGCACTGTTTCCAAACCCTGGATCATTTTTGTTGCCCTCCGCTGGACCCTTTCTAATTTACCTGCATCTTTCTTAAATCTTGGTCCCCAGAACTGGACACAGTATTCCAGGTGAGGTCTGACTAGTGAGGAGTAGAGAGAAACTACTACTTCTCATGATTTGGACATAATACTTCTGTTAATGAATCCCAAAATAGCATTTGTGCTTGTGGCAGCTGCATTGCATTGTTGGCTCATGTTTTCCCTCCCTCAAAAGAATCTCTTGCAAAACATATACCTAATATCTAGCAGGGGGTTGGATTTGATGTCCTTCTTGGCCCCTTCCAGCTGAACTCTTCTGTGGTTCTGTGAAATAATAACAAAGTCCCTTCCTGCCGCAAGAGTTATGAGTTCTATTCTTAGTACTATTCTTGAATAGTCATGACCTTCTCTTAAATTTCCACTGCCTCTCAAAGTTTGGGGATACCTGCTTTACTGAGAGCAAACCCAAAGGTGCAAACACCACCACCTGCCATTCAAGAGGAGGGCTTCCCTGCATCCCTTTGCAGTCAAGTTGTATTTCTAGTCCATTATTTTTATTATCCAAACTACAAACAAGTAAACACTTCTTCCGGCTACTATTATTGCTTGTGTGAGGGAGAAATGGTTGACTTGGCACCTGGGAGACCTGGATTCCAGCCCCCACTTGACCAAGAAGCTCATGTTGTGATTTTGGGCCAGTCACAGACTCTTAGCCTGACCTACCTCACAGGGTTGCTGTGACAATAAAATGAAGAGGAGAACCTTGGAAGCTACCTTGGGTTCTTGTAAGAGGAAGAAAAGCCTTATAAAAGTAAGGCAATCATAATAATTTATAACGTCAGATAGAGAGATGCTCTCTAACTAAATTTGCTGCCAGTGCATATATGAAAAAAGCTACCATGTTTATAACAAAACAGTCCTTTTTCCTTTTCCTTCCTCAGCTTATTTAGCAAGTCACTTTACTAATTGAGAAAAAGTTTAATGAATTTGGGGTCTCTTCACACACATGCCCCCCCTCAAAAGTAATTACTTTATGTTACCAATGTAGTCATTTGAAAAATTCATTAGATTTCTGTTTTCATGTAAATACCTCTGCCAAATTGCATTAACAAAGCCTAGCTTATTAGGGTTCATGGTTCACATAGTATCTGAAAAGGAATAATTGTATAACTGCTCAGTGAAAACAAAGTAAATGTTCCTCTTGAGCTTCTGCAATTAAAAAATGGGAAATTAGAACTATTCAGGCTCAAAAATGCAAATATGGCATGTTTCCCACGCGCAGGAAAATAAAACGGTAATATGCAGCAAGAGAAGCAGAAGCTCTTGTCTTTTCTTTGCCGTGCTTTCTTCTGCAAGCTGCAGGGATGTTGCGAATAGCAAAGCTTAAATACCTCTGCTTTGCGGAACTGTCCTTGCCATCAGGTGATGCTTTATGCTTGCCCTTTGGTGGGACCAAATCCACCGGGAAAGTTTTCTCGGCAAGCCTTATGGAAATCGGAGCTTGGTTCCGCCAGACCATGACAGAGTTGACAGTCTTCCCTTCACACAGCCTCACTCCTCTGGGAAAAGCCATGTCACTTGCTGCTGCAGAAATCTTCCAACAACTTCCTCGTCTGTGTCCTTGGGGTCCAAATCCTGTTTCAGAGGAACCCTCGGCAGCTACAGCCCAGTGATGGGCCAAAAGCTAAGCCTTAGGAAAGCGTTCCAGCCGTTCAGAATGGGAGAGAAAACGCCAAGGCAAATGCCAAGAATCCACCCTGGGTAGTTGGGGGAAATGGGTCCGGGCTTCCGGGGGACCCCAGAAGATCAGAGAGGCACCCCCAGGCAGGCTGCATCTGGCCCGTAGACCTAAGCTTCTGCACCTCTGATCCAGTTCCACAATGTGGAATTCTTTTGTATATTGCTCTGCCCTACCTTGTACCCATGGCTGCCAGCACGCAGCCTGATAACATTGTACCATGCGATAAATCACATTCCGCTAGACCATGGGATGGGAAACCTGTGGTCGTCAGCCGAATTTCAAAAATCGTCTGTGTGCAATCAGTCCAAACAGATTACAGAGAGGTTTCAGCTTTCCTCCTGTTTTGCAGCTCAGCTAAGAGCTCAGCAAACAACAGGGTGGCTAGTCAAACTAGGCCAGGGATAAAGTGTAAGTCATGGGACAGAGAACACCAACTTTCTGTGGTGCTGGCGAGTTAAATGAAGAGCATCCATAAGGCTCATCGGACTGGTAGGCACAGGTGACGAGGCCTTCTCAGTGGTGGCCACACCGCTGTGGAGCTCCATGCAGGAAGTGTGTCTGGGCTAGGGATGAGATGAAACTTCGTGGAATTTGTCTCTCTAGCATTCGCAGACTTCCTCTTGAGCTTTCCAGTCATGGAAAGCAAGCCAAGCTGAGAGGAAGTCCAGAGATGCTCATGGAACCAAAGTTACCCAACCAACAACTTTCTTCCGCATCACATGCAACAGCACAAAGACCGCTGCACAAGAGGGAAACTGCTTGCAGAATGACCACACGGAGCTCGATTCCGAGCAAGCCCTGCAGACGACCTTCTTCCACGTCAGGTACAGAAGCAGAAACAAAACCAAACCTTGTGGGGTGCAAGAGAGATGCTGCTTTGTTCAAGCTCCTTGTGGAAGCTGTGTGCACTCGCCCGGAACTCGAACTCAGGGCTGAGAAATTGCACCTTTCCTTACAGGAAGACTCATCTCAGAAGAGGCACGGCCCAGACCACTTTACTAGGATCAGGAATTAGTATGTCTGACATAAGGATGGCCAAATCTTGTCAATTTTGCATGTTTTCTCATTTTTTAGTTGTCATTTCAGTTCATCCTGAACCTCACAACCTTTTCCTTTTACATTTGCATGACAATTTATGCAAGTTTTGGGGAGCATTTTTCCTAATCCACCCAAAGTTGGGGCAATTTTGCTTTAATGTACACACTTTTTGGAAAGACGTTTCCTAACGGCATGCATTCTGAATGCTATTTTCCCAAATATAGACATTTTTGTGTGCACCTTCCCATCATTTATGGCTTTTTGTATGCATTTTGTTGATAGGGAAATGGCAAAACTTGGAGAAGTAGGAATTTCAATGGGTGGATGAGTTTCAGTTTGCATATGGGTTGAAAACTGGGAAGACAGGCAAGTTTGCATTAAAATGTGAGCTGAACAAATTTTCCCTGTCTCTGCTCTTGATCATCTGCAGCTGCTCTGCTTCCCACACTTAAAAGCAGACGATGAACCAAAATGCACGGTGCGTGGTACTTATTCAGTACAGTCATTTGCCCCAGCTGGACGATGCTTTCTTGCTTTGCTCTTGGAGTGATCCAGTTGACAAGGAGCTGCATTACATCAAAATGAAAATGCATTCAGACACGGACTAGTTTGCTATACGAGGCTGCCATTTAGGCACCGAATGAGAATATGGCTCACTGCTTCTCTCTTGCTCACCAAAAGCACAATCATTTATGCCCAGCTGGAATAAGTCTGGATTACATTCAAAAGTAAATAAATAGTTTGTGTGCATGTGCGTGTTTTAAGAGGCAGCCGATCCTTCGCACTGCATTGCCATAGAAACCAAGCAGAGGTTTCTTCCAGTACTGTCGATTCATTTCTCGATGTAATAACCAGGAGTTTTTAAATGGCCGAAGGGGAGATCGAGCCATAAGACGTGGGGGATTTAAAATGCGTTCGTTTTTACATGTCTGCTGGTGTAACAGTATGAAGGTGTCCATGTTTCACAGAATTCTTCATTCAGCAGGCAAAATCTGCTTGCTCCAACAAAATCTATCCTGACAAAATCTATTTGGCGCCTCTGTGTTTCATGCTTGAAGGTCCGGATGGACAGCTGATGCGTCCAACAGAGAACCACTCGCGATCCTAGTCCCACGCTGGGTGAAGCTGCATGTAGACACATTGGTTGCAACTCCATGTCTCAGTTCAAGGCGCTCACTCAAACACAATTAAGTAGTAGCCTCGCCGGCCTCCCCACAATCCTCCGGACCTGAAGGATCGCAGGCATCCTGTACAGGGTAGGAGAACATGGGGTCTACAACCACTGGGAAGTGGCTGAGGAGCAGCTGCAACAACTGGAACCGTTCAGCTTAGAAAGAAGGCAAGGAAGGGGAGACAGGAGAGAGGGGTTTAAAGTCATGTGTGGAGTAGAGAAAGACACTTGAACCCAGGGTCACCATGCAACCGATTAGTGGGAAGTTTAGGACAGGTAAAAGGAAGTCCTTCTTCACACATAGTTAATTATATAAGTTAAAATCTGCCAGAGCTGGGCTGGCGACCAGGAACTCCCTGGAAGTAAATGTTTCTTTGATGAAAACTGAAGTCCCTGTAGCTTTGAGAGAAGCAGTGATGAGCCCCTCACTGAAGAAACCAAATCTAGACCCCACAGTTTCAGATAATTACCATCCGGTATCAAAACTGCCAATTTTGGCAAGGTGCTGGAGTGTGTGGTGGACTCACAACTTGAACTGGTACAGGATGGTACCACTGATTTAGGTTTCAGACCTGGTTATGGGATGGAAACAACCTTGGTTACCTGAGTGAGTGACTTGAGCCAGGGAATGGATTGGAGGAATGCAACCCTTTGGGTTCTTCTCTTGCTTCTCTCAGAGCTACAGGGACTTCAGCTTTCATCAAAGAAACATTTCCGTCCAGGAAGTTCCCGGTCGCCAGCCCAGCTCTGGCAGATTTCATAAGCGAGGATGGACAAGGATCGAAAAGGAAGGTAGATGGCCTCATTCCACCGAGCGAGTAGTCCAAATCCTCAGGAGGCACAGGTTCTGCTATATTCTGTACATTCCAAAAACCGGATCTGATGTGGTTATAACGACCCCTGGCATCTGCTTAGCTTAGGAAAAAGCGCACAAGGAAAGGCATGAGGGAGGTGTATAAAATGATGCATGGGGTGGAAAATACCAGACCCCAAAGAGGTCGTCCTATGAAGCTGACTGATGGAATTCAGGGGAAAGGGAAGCAAGTCCTCCTTCATGCCATGCATAGTTAAATTATGCAGTTCACTTCTGCAAGACAGAATGACGGCCACCAATTTCAACGGCATTCAAAGAGGATTGGACCCATTTGTGGAGGAGGAGGCAAGCAATGGCGACCAGTCCAGATGGGTACATGCTTTCTCCAGTATGAGAGGCAACACCAGCTGCTGGGGAACCTGGATGGGGCGGTGCTGTTGCACTCACGTTCCAGGAGTAGGTTTCCCACAGGCAGCTGCCTGGCCACTGCATGAACAGAATGCTGGAGGAGGCGGCCCTGTGGCCTCATCCAGCGGGGCTCTTCTATGACGAAAGAGCCATGTCCATACTGTAGCTGGCACGTGAATTATGGAGCAGCAGCTCAGTGGGGACCATAATAAAACCACCAAGCCCTATTTCTCTACGGAGTGCAGCAAGGATCTGGAAAACCTAAGCTAAGGAAAATGCAGGAGACACCAGCCCTCTGCTGTCACCAAGCCTCCTCCGACTTACGACAGCCCTGAGGGAATGTCCTCTAAAGCATCTTGCTTGACAGGCCTGCTCAGCTCTTGCCTAATGCGGACCTTTAAACTAGCCTTCCCCAAACGGGCATCATCCAGATGTTTTATGCTTTGATTCCTGGATGCCCCACCCAACCTGGCCAGTGGTCAGGAGTCGTGGTCCAAAACACCTGGAGGACACCACTTTGAGAAAAGGCGGTTTATACTAATTGCCCTGCCCTGTGTGTGAATAGATTTTAGAACCACGCACACAAGCAAGCAGAAACAGCAGGTAAACCCGGGTGTGCCATTCAATATATACATTCAGCAAGAAACCATGGCAGAGCCTGGCGTCCCATTCTGCACATGCGTTTGTCACATTCACACTTGGACACACATACAAAAGTCACGGGTGAAGCGGCTGCCCTGAGCAGAAATCATCCTGGCAGCCGGGTTTGCTCGCCGGTGCTGCAACAGCAACGGAATGCGGAGAACGCTATGCAATGTTGCCCTCTAGTGCTCCGTGTTAATATGCACAGTCCCCCGATCCCACACCGGCCAAACCATCCCCAACAACCGCCCCAATCTGTATGCATGCATCCTTTCCCCTTCTCAGCTGCACATGTTTGACTGCGAGAGCCGGAGCTCCGACCAGAAAAGTCCCGACAAATCGACCACATCGCTGTATTGCACTGACGTCATTTTAATTGCTAATATTATTTGCTTATTTTATCTGGCCAGGGCGACTTATTTTATATTGTTAATTTGTTGTGTGTATTATATTTTAATTTTAGGTTGTGAGCCGCCCCGAGGCTTCGGCGAATGGGGCGGCACAAAAATGTTTTCATAAATAAAGTAAATAAATAAATTCCACTCATCTGCCACGAAGCTCACGGAAGTGCAGAACGTGTGAGGGACACGTGGCTGACTGTAGATCACCTAGCGGATTTCAGGACATTTGAATGTGGGGATTGGAACCGGGAGAGCTGATCCCTACAAATGGAGCCTGGTGATTTGATTCCGGGACTTCCTTATGACGGTGCCGCTATGTCCGCTCTGTTTTTTAAATTTTTATTTATGTATTTAAAACTTTTATATGCCGTCCCTTATGCATGGCATCGCAGGGCGGATTACAATGATTAAAATCAAAATACAATAAAACAATACATACACATATAATAAATAACATATAACCAATAAAAAATAAATCAAAAGCGACTGGTGAAATGTTAAAATGCTAATTTCTAAAATAACGAATGAATAAAAAGGTTTCGACATGGTGCCAAAAAGAATGTAAGCTCGGCACCAGGCCAATGTCTCCAGGGAGCGCATTCCATAATCTGGGTGCCACCACAGAAAAGGCCCTACTCTTGAGTGGATATCCTTTTTAACTCCTTCCGGGAGGGTTCTCGGAGCAGGGCCTCTCCCGCAGATCTTAAGGGGAGTGTTCCTTCAGGTATCCCAGTCCAAAGCCATTCAGGGCTTTATAGGCCAAAACCAGCACCTTGAATTGGGCCCAGACTTCAACTGGAAGCGAGTGGAGCTGATAGAGGACCAGCGTTATGTAAGAATAACGACCGGTCCCCGTCAGCACTCTGGCCACTCTATTCTGTACCAGCTGAAGCATCTGGTCCGTTTTCAAGGGCAGCCTCACACAGAGCGCATTGCAGTAATCCAACCAGGAGGTTTGTTGTTGTTGTTAGTCATGAAGTCATGTCCGACCCATCACGACCCCATGGACAACATTCCTCCAGGCCTTTCTGTCCTCCATCATCTCCCGAAGTCCACTTAAGCTCATACCAACTGCTTTAATGACTCCATCCAGTCACCTCATTCTCTGCCGTCCCCTCCTTCTTTTGCCATCTATTGTTCCCAGCATTAGGCTCTTCTCCAGGGAGTCCTGCCTTCTCATCAGGTGGCCATCTTTCATCTTCCATCTTTCATCATCAGGAGTTTCATCTTCAATATCTGGCCTTCTAAAGAGCAGCCAGGGCTGATCTCCTCTAGGACTGACCAGTTTGATCGCCTTGCGGTCCAAGGGACTCGCAGGAGTCTCCTCCAGCACCACAATTCAAAGGCCTCAATCCTTTGGCGCTCAGCCTTCCTTATGGTCCAGCTTTCATAGCCATACATTGCAACTGGGAAAACCATAGCCTTGACTATACGCACTTGTATTGGCAGGGTGATGTCTCTGCTTTTTAGTATGCTGTCTAGATTTGCCATAGCTTTCCTCCCCAGGAGCAAGCGACTTTTAATTTCTTGGCTGCAGTCCCCATCTGTGGTGATCTTAGAGCCCAGGAAAATAAAATCTGTCACTACCTCCATTTCTTCCCCATCTCTTTGCCAGGAAGTGAGAGGACCGGATGCCATGATCTTAGTTTTCTTAATGTTGAGTTTCAAGCCAACTTTTGTGCTCTCCTCCTTCACCTGCATCAAGAGGCTCTTTAGTTCCTCTTCACTTTCTGCCATGAGAGTGGTGTCATCTGCCTATCTGAGGTTGTTGATATTTCTCCCAGCAATCTTAATTCCAACTGGTGATTCATCAAGCCCCGCCTTTCTCATGATGTGCTCTGCATATAAGTTAAATAGGCAGGGTTACCAGGGCATAAATCACCGTTGCTAGGCAGTGTTCGTCCAGGTAAGGACAAAGCCCAACTGGTCCAGGGAGAAGACGGTTGTCTCCTCTGTCGGCCAGCCGCTCACCAGCCACTCCAGCCTCCTGCCTGAGCTTCTTTATCAGTATATATGAGCAATTTCCTTTGGGCCGTTCCACTTACCATCCTTCTGCACTTCGGAAGCACCTCTGCCCCTTCTCCCCTTCTTTTCCCTTTGAAGGTGGGTGACATCATACAAAAATACAGACTGAACTGCAAACCTTCTGTGTTGAAGACACTTTTTTGTATAAGAGGGGTTCTCAGTGCTTGATTGACGCCACTGATGTTGCAAGAGAAGTTGAATCTAGACAAGAATGTGATCTCAGATCGCCCTGCCTCTTGGGTTTAGATCACTCTTTTTATATAGTAGCAGGTCCATCAAGTAAACTGCCTCTAACGTCTATTAGCAGGATCCCATTAATACCATTAATAGCGCAGAGGAAGGAACATGACACTTTCCATGAGCTGCCTCCGAGATAAAACAGGTGGCACCAAGAGAAGGACCGTGGGGTTGTTGTAGATCATAAGCTAAATATGAGGCCGTGGAGTTGTTATAAATATGATCATAAGCTAAACGGGCTGCATTGACAGAAGCATCACTTCCAAAGCACACGAGGTACCAGTTCCCCTCTACTCAGCACTAGTCAGACCTCACCTGGAATCCTGTGTCCAGGTCTGGGTACCTATGTTTTAAAAAGAGAGAGAAAAGCTAGAGAGGGTGCAGAAGAGGGCAACAAGGGTGATCCAGGGACTGGAAACAAAGCCCCACGAGGAGAGATTGAAGTAACTTGGCACGTTCGCCTCGAGATGAGAAGATTGGGGGGGAGGGGGGGCGGATATGATCACCTACCACAAGTACCTAAAAGGTCAGAAAGAGGAAGGACAAGATCTCTTCTTGTTCATTCCAGAGTGCAGGGCATGGAATAACAGACTTAAGTTAAAAGAAACCAGATTGAGACTAGACACCAGGAAGAATTTCGTGACTGTCAGAGCCGTACAACTGTGGAACTATTATCTGGGGAACTGGAGGGCTCTCACTCACTGGAGACATTCAAAAGGCGCCTGGACAGCCACCTGCGTGGGATGGTGTGACTTGGTGTCCTGCACCAGCAGGGGGTTGGATCTGATGGCCTTCGAGTCCCTTCCAACTCTACTGTTCTAGGATTCTAAGTGGGTATGCGGGCAAGACAGCTCTGTAACTTGAGCAGCTCCAAAGAAAGGGGCCTCTTGTAGTGTCCTGCCTAATCTCAGGAGGCAGAGGATCTGGTGAAGACCCTCTGAAGGAGACCTTAATGTGGAGAAATGTTTGTGTGGGAGATGCTTCTCAGCCACATGGGTCTCACTTGCTTATGGCTTTCAAGGTCAAAAGCAAACCCCTGAGTTGGGTCCAGAAGCAGGAGCCAGCAAAGAACTTCTGCACAAAGGCGCAAGATGCGTGTCATGGTTAATACTTGTTAATGATTCATCTTATATCAGGGAAAGCTTTTAAGCTCTTTTTTGAGTCAACCCACAGGATAACACTCTCTCTGCAGCCCCTTATCCACAACAGTTGTGACATCACCAAGCCTTTATGACTTCAAGCACCGAGCCTGAAGCAGAACACCCAAGTTTCCTTTAGGCAGGGCTTTCTGCCGGCACGAAGTGGACCAGTCTCAGTCGCAACATTACATCAATTGCAACAATGCACAGACTGCTTTACAAGTCTCAAGACTGTTTGAAAAGGCCGATGGATGCACCAGCCCGCTGATAAACAGGTAGAACAGCAGCATCCTCCAACCTGGTGCGCTGCAGATGTTTTGACCAACATACTAATGGGAGTTGCAGCCCATTGCATCCAGAGGCCAAAATCCCAGGGTTCTGTTTTCTTTTGGGTAAAGCTTCCAGTTTTTGCACACAGGGAAATTAAGTTTAGATAAATATTTAAAGCCAGCTTTTCTGTAAATATAACGAAAGCAGCATATGGCAGAATCTTTAACTTTTGGATTTGTTGTTGTTGTTAGTTGCGAAGTCGTGTCCGACCCATCGCGACCCCATGGACAACCCTCCT
The DNA here is from genome assembly GCF_004798865.1 of Varanus komodoensis. Taxonomy (NCBI): domain Eukaryota; kingdom Metazoa; phylum Chordata; class Lepidosauria; order Squamata; family Varanidae; genus Varanus; species Varanus komodoensis. The sequence goes on from NW_025335761.1 coordinate 62,638,163, forward strand.
CCAGGCTCTCCTGTCCTCCACCATCCCCGGAGTCCACCCAAGCCCTCACCCACCACCCCAGTGACCCCCTCCAGCCCCCTCATCCTCTGCCGCCCCCTTCTCCTTTTGCCATCTATTGTTCCCAGCATTTTTGGATAACAGAGTACAAATTGACATGGTAAGATTTAGCCACGATAATCATTTCAGCTCGCACTGAAAGGAACAGGTCAATACACACAGCACAAAAGCCAGCAAGGTTTTGGCCCCAGAGCTGCAGAGCAACCCTATGTCCACCAGAAAGCATTTGAAAAACCATAGGATGCTGCAGATTCCTTTCTCCAAGGAAGAGGCAAAGCTTCAGCAGTGGAGCAAGAAACCTGAGCACGGTTTTCACACTGCCACAGAGAGTTACATGGCAGCAGGGAAGGAAACTGCCATGGGAAAGGAAGAAAAAGTGGAGGGAGGGGGGTGAGCCAGTGGGCAGGGACGGAAGACACCACGGACCTCTTGAATCCAAAGGCCTTTATCCCCAAGCCCTGCTCGCACAACACTAGTAGACAGCTCAAAGTCCTGCAGCATGAAAACTGGAGGTGAAGGCCACCTCCTGCAACCACTTGGCAAGGATTTTGTAGCAGGTAGAAATCTGACGGGACTGCACCCTTACTGGTCTTACGTATGGGTGCTTCAGGTGGCCACGTGGAATTATTTCAGCTCTATTCCCCCTTCATATACCATGCTTTACAACAGAGTCTACATTCTTGAGGTCAGAGCAAAGCAAAAGGAAACATGTTGGGCCACAACCGGGATATTTATACAGAGGGAATGGGGTGCGGGGGGGAGAGAGAAATACTCTGCGCATACACATATTAACAACCTAAGAAAAGCCCTGCTGGATCACACCAAGGGGCCATCCGGTCCAGCACTCCACACACACAGTGGCCAGCCAGCTGCCCACAGGGTCCTTCCAGCAGGATGGGTGCCAGTCCTCCACCTGCCCAAGCTCCTCAGCAAATGGTCCCTGCAGGCAGGCATATATTACATTTCAAATTCACGCAAGTCATAGCCCCCTCGTGACGAGAGGAACTAAGTGAAGTTTGCTTCTGCTGCTCTGGTCCTTAGTGCAAATAGCACCGAATCCTGTTCTAGCTTCTACTTGCTGGGACTTGCAGGGCTTTTTCTGCCTACATAAGCATGGGATTGCGCCCTTACTTTGCCATGCACGGCTGTGAGAGCTGGGCCATAAGGAAGGCTGAGCGCCGGAGGATTGAGGCCTCTGAACTGTGGTGCTGGAGGAGACTCCTGCGAGTCCCTTGGACCGCAAGGCGACCAAACCGGTCAGTCCTAGAGGAGATCAACCCTGGCTGCTCTTTGGAAGGCCAGACACTGAAGATGAAGCTCAAATACTTTGGCCACCATATGAGAAGGAAGGACTCCCTGGAGAAGAGCCTGATGCTGGGAACAATGGATGGCAAAAGAAGGGGCAGCAGAGAATGACGTGGCCAGATGGAGTCAGTGTGAGCTTAGGGGGCTCTGGGGGATGGTGGAGGACAGGAAGGCCTGGAGGTCAGTCCTAGAGGAGATCAACCCTGGCTGCTCTTTGGAAGGCCAGATGCTGAAGATGGAACTCAAATACTTTGGCCACCTGATGAGAAGGAAGGACTCACAGGAGAAGAGCCTGATGCTGGGAACAATAGATGGCAAAAGAAGGAGGGGCGGCAGAGGATGAGGTGGCTGTATGGGGTCACTGGGGCGGTGGGTGTGGGCTTGGGTGGACTCCAGAGATGGTGAAGGACAGGAAGGCCTGGAGAAGGGTTGTCCATGGGGTCACAATTGGTCGGACACAACTTCGCAACTAACAACACCACCACCCTTGCTTGGGAAGGAGCACCTTTTTACTGTACAGGAGGTAATTTGCAAACTCAGAATAAGAAACGGAGCATCTCAGCAGGCCAGCCCCTGACACTGACATCTTTGCAAAGTTCAGAGTGTCAGACGCGGCACCCCGTGCCTGCTCAGCCGCTGAGACTGGCCTCCGTGGCTTTCCACTGCCTCTGTGGGTTCGGGGGCCCTTCCCTTTGTGCCCAGGGTGCACCCCTAGGCTGTGGCCCTGAGCGCGAAGGTTATGCCCCCTTCCAGCTGGATACCCTCAGCTTCCATCAGCCCAGCCAGGATGACCGATGAGGAGAGACTGCGAATCTGAGACTGTTCCACTGGGAGCAAGGCAACCCAGGGGCCAGTCCTCACCCGGCTGCTGGATTTCCCAAGCGTTGGCCACTGTGTGAACTGCAGGCTAGACCGGTTGGGCACTTGACTCTTCTTATGCTCTCAGTATTCAGGAATGCTAGGAATTGTAGTCCAAAATAACTGGTGCCTCCCACACCAGGGAAGCACAACCAAAGAGGTTTTGCCAAAAGTTGCACCCTAGAAATGCACTAGAGGCAGTGGGGCAGCATATCCACACAGCAGTGATCCAGGGTGCTGAACCCTACCATCTGTCGTCCTAAATAATTTTAATTTATTTGTTTATTGTGTTTAAATCCCTTTTTTCCTTTCGAGACACTCAAAGCAGTTTACATAATTTTCCTCCTCCTCTCCACCTTATCCTTAAAACAACCCTGTGAGGTAGGTTGAGTGAGAGTCTGTGACTGGCCCATGGTACAGGACCATGGAGAGCTCCTCAGTCTAAAACCTGGCGTGCATACACTGCCCCGCTGGCATCGGCACGCGAAATATATTTTCCGAGCCACGTGACTTGTGTGTACTCACTAACACGTGTCATCCTTTGCTTGTTCGTGAACATCAGTTGTAGGGCCCCCGCCCCTCCTCATCCCCACCAGTTCCCGCCGATTCTGCGGCTCATCTGCGCCTGCGCAGCTTCCGCTCCCCGCGAGAGCCTTCCCTGAAGAAAGGAGCAGGCGCGGGCGCATGGGGTTCCCTCGCGCGGCGACCATAGAGTCCGATGCGACCATAGAGTACGGTAACCAAGACGAGACGAGCCGTAAAGCGAGCCGATGGCCCGCCCAAGTGTCGCGCGCGGCCGCCACGGGAGGCAAAGGCGGCGAGCGAGGAGCACGCGCCCGCCCAGGCGAGGCCACGCCTCCTACCCCTTTCTCCTTCCTCTCTCCCTCAGTCCTTCCTAGGGGGCCGCCGTAAAGTGAGGCGGCGTCGCGAAGCGTCGCTCGCCACCGCTTCGCGCTGGAGCGGCGGCGGCCTGGCCTGACAGGAAACCTGCCCGCGCTTTACGGCCGCTGGATGAGGAGGAGCGGAGAAGGGGAGCGGGAGGCGCCGCGGCCGCTGCTGCTGCTGAGGAGACTTTGCGGTGAGGAGGAGGACGGGGAAGAAGGAGGGGGCGCGGGAGAGGGGAGGGGGAATGCGGGGCGCGGGCGGGCACGGGGAGGGGGCGCCAGGGGCTTCTCCTTCTCACGCTCTCCTTCTCCCTGTGTCTCTTTTTCTCCCTTTCGGTCTCCTCAGGACATGGCCGAGGTACCGCCCGGGCCTAGCAGCCTCCTCGCCTCGCCGCCGGGAGCCGCCGCTTCGCTGCTTTCGCCCTTTCCGGGAGCTGCCGCCGAGGAGGAGGAGGAGGAAGAGGAGGAGGAAGGCGGAGGCGGAAGGCCCCGTGGGGGGGAGGAAGAGGAGGAGGAGGAGGTGGTCGGGGATGAAGAAGGGCGGGAGGGGCTCCCCTCGCGCCGCCGCCTCTGCCCGCCCCGCCGCCTCAACCACCAGCTCAACGGGCTCATCGCCGGCCCGGACTTGCGGCACTTGCGGAGCTCCCTCAAGGGCAAGGTCCTGAGCAGCAGCAGCAGCAAGAAAGGCGGCGGCGGCGGCGGCGGCACCGGGCCTGCCCCTGGCAAGACAATGGGACACGGGCAGGAGCCCCCGCACCCGCCGCAGGAAGGGCCGCCGCCTCCCCCGTCGCTCAGCAACCACCTCCGGGTCCCCCACCCCCAGGCAAGGACTGCACAGCCCCAGCCCCGCCACCACCATCGCCGCCGCCCCCACCACGACGACGATGCCTCTGGCCCCTCCGCCGGGGACAGGAATGGGCTGGCTGGGGGAGGCGGGGAGGAAGGCCAGGAGCAGGAGCTGGAAGGGGAGGAGGAGTCCCTGCTGCTTCTCTCCAGGTCCTTGGCCTCCACGTGCAGTTTGCAGAAATGCTCCGTGGGTCCCCCCACAGACTCTTCCTGGGCTCCGCAGCAGGTGGAGGAGGAGAAAGGGGAACTCACGATACGATATGTCCGATACGAGTCCGAGCTGCAGATGCCAGATATCATGAGACTGATCACCAAAGATCTGTCTGAACCCTACTCCATTTACACATATAGATATTTTATCCACAACTGGCCTCAGCTTTGCTTTTTGGTAAGTTGGAGGTAGGGATGGGGGTAAGGGAAAGAGACGTGCTTTAAGTGTGTGTTGCTGGGTAGGGTGGGTGCAGGGTTGACCAGCCGAGGCTGCGGGGCACTGGGTTGTGTAGGGAAAAGTTACAGGGTAAGGAAAACTCAGCAGCACACACCCCACTGTTGGTCAGTAAAACACCTTCTATGCAAAATCGGGTTGGGGATCTCTGGGGCTGCTGTTTGGAGGTCTCTGAGTCATGAAAAGTTTTGGATAACAAAATCTTACATATTTGTATGCAATGTAGATTAGCACAATAACAGAGAAACTTTTGGGGCTTGTTAATTTTCAGGAACTAGGATAGTAAATTGCAGGCATGCTCAATGATTTCAGAGTACTAGTGTTGTCTTTCAGAATAGCTGCAGGGTGTTGAGTCATTTGTTGTTTAATTGCATTGGCTGTTCTATTTGTTTTCAGGATATCTGCCCAGTAAACACATGAAATAGAAAAATTAATTGCTTTAAGAACTGCTATCACATGAATTTGCTTTTGGAAAAAATAGATTTTTTAAAACTTATGAAATCATAGCATTTTAGCCTGGGTATGGTTCACTCCTGCAACACCGGATTAATGTAATGCAATGTCATTTCTGAAAAGCAGTGAAACTGATTTTAGGAACTTTTTAAAGTTTGTGCTGTACAGTGTTTCACAATCACAAGCTTCCTTTTGGTATAATTTTTGTCCAAGCTTCTAGTTTTGATAGGAAAGCTAAAATCTTGAGTTATCCCAATATCCCAAGTGAAATTGGAGCAACTGGCTTTGTCTTTTCATACATTTGAAAAATGTATACTTTATAGCCTATTCAAAGATAGGCTGGACATGCACATGGTGGGCATGTTGTGAGCGGAGTCAGCTGGAGCCAGAGGTCAGACTAGATGGGCCAGGAGACCCCTTTTGACTCGCTCTGTTTCTATGTTCTCAGCCTCCATACTAAATGCTGTTTTGGATGTCTTCACTTAGTTTTCTGAGACAGTTTGATATCCTTGATAATGGCATCTGATGGTTCACTGAAGCTAGCAAAAGTTTTAGAATGATGAAATCCAAGATTGCAGAGAATTAGAAACACAATGGGTTTGTCTGCTTTTCAGTAGCTTATAGTGTCTGTTTTAAATGATGAAGTTTTTATGTAGTAAACACATGCTTTACTTATAACATCCCTCTAATGTGCAACATTTATTGATCCGGCCTCATCAAACTCCATTTACGAAATATGGATTGGTCAAATTACAGAGCTTAGTGTTTGTGCACCCAGGTAGATAAGAGGTTGTGAGCACGGTCCTTGAGAGATTTTCCTTGTAGTATATCTATAAACAGTGAGCAGTAAGAGTGGTGTGAGAAGGAAGGGATAATCTGTAAGTTCAACTGAGTTTATATGTTAAAGAAAGAGGTTTTTAAAGGAATTCATGTTAATCTATAGTATGTTGCACTGTACTTTTCATGGTTGGTCCTCAGACTTGTCAGGCTTGCTTGGGTTTAATTTTATGGAGGTATATACAAAATAAGGCTGTTCTGTTCAGACTGTGTTCAATGGCAAGCCAACTAATTAAGTAGGATAATATTTAAAAAGAAAAGGGGAGGTGTGTTTAGAAGAACTTGACAGACTACTTTTGTTTTTTATTGAGGATGCCTGTGAGTGTGTCTTTGTGTTGTTGTGCCTTTTAAATTTGGTAATTCTTGGAGCTTACATTGTGAGAGAAGCTCCTAAGCTATTCCCTTGATCTTTCCAGGGAAGATGTCACCTATGGGTTTTGGTCTGAAATGTATGTTATTTATCAGATGCTGTGAAATGTATGTTATTTATCAGATGCTGTTAAGACTGAGCTTTCTAAGGGCTTGTGACATGAAGACGTATAGCAGGAGTAATGGATGGACATGAATAACAGGTTGCGTGGGAAGCAAAAGTAATGGTTTGAGGAAAGTGTTCATTGTTCACCTCTTCCTAGCGACAATGTCAAGGCCCGCTCATCATTGTTTGCATTTGGCCTATGAATCACAGAACCCTTGTGTACAACTGCGGTAGATCTGGCCCACCTTTATTTAATGCACACGTGACTTCAGAAGCCACTGGCTTGGCCTCAGCATCAAAACTGAGCACCGTATCTTGGTTCAATGTCATCTTCATGCTATATTTGGTAAAAAGGCTGAGGATGTTCATGGGCAGCTGCTTTTAAGAAAGTGATTAAGCAACTTAAGTCAGGCAGTACCTTCATTCAGCACAGCTTCTAGCACTTGTGAGACTTGTTTCTAAATAGTCATTTGCAGGGTTGATCTTCCAGAAAGCTGAACTAGACACACTGCAAAATTGTAGTTTTGAAGGTATTCTAATAGGCAAATTTATCACTTCATTGTTTATCGGTGTTAATATTTCTGAGAGTTCTGACTGTGAAATACAAAGTGTTCTTCGTAAATCTTTATTGCTTCTGTTCTGCAGGCTCAGTAAGACAAATAATACTGCAAGATGTTTGGATCCATTATTAGTCTTTAGCAGCATTATTCTCTGTGCAGTGCATACTTGATCATTTTTTTAACATCACTATGAAGCTGGAACTAATTTCATAGTATTTGGGAGAAGCACTTAGCTTCTCAGCAATAATGAGGTTCCTCATTTAATTGGTCGTAGTAGTATGCCGTAATTGTCTCTTGTTTATGAGTTTTGGTGGAAATACCCTAATAAGATACAAATGTTTAGTAAACTGAGAAGCTAAATGATTATGGGAGTTCTGTAAATGTCCATTCTGTCTTTTGAACAGTAATAATCTTGTTCAGGTGTCATCCTGGTCCAGTCTACAAATGATCATTTGACTGTCAGGAATGTATCACATACCTCACTCTCCCTGTCCTTCTATTAACCCCTTCTTCATAGTTTACTTGGTGTGAATGGCTAGCTTGATTTCAGGTGCCTCAGCACACTATGGCTAATAATTCTATGTCTAGGATTGTCTTCGAACAAACCATGAAAGAAAGCAGGCATTCGCACAGATGAGAACAAAGAGGAAGTGTGCAGGGCTGTGGCATGTACATGACCACTAAACCATGGTTTAAAGATAGGACTGTCATATGGTTTGAATTAGGCCTCTGAAGAAAAGTTGCACTGTACTTCTAGAGCTGCTTCAACAGCAGCACTGTTCATTGAGCTGTCTTCCTCAAAATAAAGATAGAAACTCTTGTTTCCAAACAAAGGAACGCTGGAATTCAAGTGCTGATTGTACCCAGAAAGAGGAACCCGTGGTTCTAAGATTAAGTACCTTCTGTTTGCATTTGCAGTCATTTATCTCTACAGTTATTTGTTGTCACTGTTCCAAGACAGTCATTGTCTAACGCAGCCCCATTTAAGTTTAATCCACAGGGACTGGTCTTTTGCCCACTTCTTAAAATACTTAGAATAATAGAATTGGAAGGGGCCAGTAAGGCCATCAGGTCCAGCCCCCTGCTCAATGGACAACTCCAGTGCCATATTGCTTAACAGTCACTCAGTTTTTCCTGGTGATCAGGTGGCATCCGGCTTCCTGTGATTTCAGCCCATTTGAAGAGTACTAGCATATCCCCCTTCAGCCTTCCTTTGGTCATGCTTCATGCCCATTTCTTTCTATCTCTCTTCATAAGGCTTTGTTTCCAGTCCCCTGAACATTCTTGTTGCCCTCTGAACCCTTTCCAGTTTGTCTGCTCTTCCTTGGACTATAGTGTACAGGACTGGCCGCGGTACTCCTAACCAGCACTGAGTAGAGGAGGAACTAGCACTTCATGTGATGTAGAAGTGATTTAATCAATCAATCATTAAATTCGGTTCCAAATAGCATTTGCCCTTTTAGCAGCTGCATCAGGTGTTGCTATGTATCAAGCTTGTGATCTACAATTCCAAGATGCGACATGCTTGCAGTATTTGTGCTAAGAATCCCCCTTCTGGTAGCTATGCATTGGGTTTCTTTTTCCTAGGAGCAGAACTTGGCATTTATACCCTTTGAATATCATTCTGTGGTCTTCAGCCCAGCACTCCCAACCTATCAAAATAATTTTAATACTGTTTCTGTTTCCCAGGGTATCAGCTATGCCAGTTTTGTGTCTTCTGCAGATTTAATAGGCATTCCATGCTCTTCCTCATCCAAGTCAGTTGCAGAATCCTGCGGTACCCCACTCACAACCTCCTCCCGGTCTGAGGATGTGCCATCCGTGAGCACTCTTTGCATCTGATGCTGTAAACAACACCTGATAGTTGTTTCTAGACTCCTGTGAGGTAGTTTGCTAAGCAGAATATCATTGGACACTTGCCAGGAGTTTTGCAGAAGTCAAGATGTATTATGTCTACAGCATTCCCATAGTTGTCCAGGGATATTTGGCAGGATTTGTTCTTGAGGCTTCTAGCAATCACTGCATTGTTTTCCAGGTGTTTACACATTGACTGCTTTATAATCTGCTCCATAGTTTTCCCAGGGATAGATTTCAGACTGACTTTCTTCCTCTTTTCTGTTTTGAAGATGGAGGGATCATTATTGCTCCTGAGGTCATCTGGCACTTAATCCATCCTCCATGATTTCTCAGTAATCATGGACAATGGTTCTAAGAGTTCTTCTGCCAGTTCTTCTGTTACTCTAGGAACTTGGCCATTTGCCTGTAAATCTCAAGCTCTGATCCTGTCTCTTCACCTCAGCTGGTGAGGATCATAGAATGAAAAAAGTCTGCCTTTTCTTTGTCATCATTTTGATGTCCTCGTTGAGTAGCTGAGCCACCTTTTCTTTCCTGTGTCTTTTATTACATGCTTATTCGAAGAAAGCTTTTTTGTTGCTTTTAGCATCCCTCACTAACTTCAGCTCATTTTCAGTTTTGGCCTTCTGGACACCGTCTCTGCAGTTCCATACAGCCTTCCTGGATTCTTTCTTTGTAGCCTGCCCTTCCTTCCACTTCCTATTCATGTCCTTTTCTGTTTTCAGGTCATCTCTGAGCTGTCTTTATGCCACACCGGATTCGCCTGTTGCCTTCTTTTTTCCTTGTTGGAATTGTTTGTAATTGTGTATTTAGAGTTTCCTTTTAAAAAATTCTATTCATTTTTGACTCCTTGTCTTATTAGAGTTGCTTGCCGTGGAACCTTGTCTTTCTTACAAGTTTATTAAAATTGCCTTTCCTAAAATCTGGGGCATGCATTTGGCTACACTTGGCTTTTGCTTCCTTTAGAATCAAGAATTTGAGCCTGACATGGTCATTTCCCCACAGAGTTCCCATGACTGCCACTTTCCCCCACTGGGCCACTATCAGTTAGAGTCAATCATCCAGTCCCTCCCTCCACTTTCTGCAGGGAGAAGTTATCACAAGTCAAGAATTTCTTGGAGGGGGCCTGTTTGGCAGAATTTGTTTTCCAATTACCATGGAAGCTAAAGCCCCCATTACTACTAAATCATGACTCCTTGAGACAGTGTCCATTTGCCTTTCAGAAGTTTCCTCCATGTTTTTTCCTTGATTGGGTGATTGGTATTAGACTCCAATCACCATGTTCTTTTTAATTCTTTGTTGTATTTATTTTAATCCAGATGCTCGTCTCCCTTTAGAAACATAGAAACAGAGTGAGTCAGAAGGAGTCTCCCAGGCCATCTAGTCTGACCCCCGGTTCCAGCCAGCTCCGCTCACGACATACCCACCATGTGCATGTCCAGCCTGTCCTTGAACACCCTCACCGATGGGGCCTCAACCACCTCCCGTGGAAGCCCATTCCACACCCTGGGGGTCCTGACTGTCAGGAAGTGCTTCCTGGCTTCTAAATTGAACCTTGAACAAGCTTCGCTCTGTTGGAGCGCGTCCTGCCCTCCTCTCCTTTATTTCTGTGCAGAGCTACTTATCTTTAACACATAGCACAATTCCTTTCTGTTCCTTCCATTCTTCAACTGCTTGAATCCCAGTCACAGGAGTCATCCCACCAAGCTTCGGTCAAATGGCAGTAGTTACCCTCCCATATTAAGAGTTTGATTAGATTCTGTTTGTTTCCCAGGTTCCAGGAATCAGTATATAGACACTGAAGACCATGTCACATCTCAGGTCCAGGGAGACAGCATCTCGGGGGGGGGGGGGGGTGGATCTTTGTGACATCCATAGGCTTCAGTCTCACAAGCAAGTTGTGTCCCGCAACTACTGTTCTTCTAGTTGTTGTCAGCCTTGATATCATTGCCTCTGCTTGGCTGACCTGCAGCCTCTTGCTTGCTGTCGCATGGGATGCCCTGTAGTTCATCCAACCATTTTTACAGGTGGAGTAACCTTAACCTTGTGTGGGCCTAGCTACATGCTTGGTTAAAGATGCTAATTTGTATGCCTTTAAGTTATTAATGACAGTTGGCCGAGCACCCCTTTTAAGATGTTAGGAACTAAATGAGACTTTGCTTTCAACGGAATGAAAACTGTTTGTCATGGCAATAACAGAATTTGGAAGTGGCTGCTTGGAAACTACTCTAGTTAGCAGCTTTACACAGTACAATGCAGTCCATAACCCACAGTGGCTTGTTAAGTACTTTTCTGCATGCCAGTGCAATTCCCTCTGTGACCCCTGAATCACTGAAGGGTAAGTGACTGGGTGGTTAACAGCCACCCCGAAATGACACCATTGTGGCTTATTAAGAAACCTCACAGCAAGCAAACTGGGCCTTTGTCACAGTAACCTGGTGCCATGGCCAAGCGTCTGCCTCCAAGCGATAGCAGTCTCACTGGTGTTTCTTTGCCAATGATTTTATTGTTACTTTTGAGCCTCTAGTGAAGTGCTGAACCCTTTCTACCATTCATTTCCCAAAGCTCTTTTTAGGAACCCATCAGTGTCTCGCCCCAGCTGGTGGGGCACTGCAAAAGCAGGCACACCTCCACCCTTTCTCCACGCACCTAATTGGGCTGCCTTCCCGTCATGATGACAGGCGGCCGCATCTGCCACTTCGGGGGGCACCGTATCTCCATCAGAGGCTTCACATTTCAGCAACCCCTTCCTCAGGCCGTGGTTCCTCTCTGGTCCCATGACCGGCTAGACTGGCCTGAGCTGAGAACATGTCCTATAACTCGGGCTCTGCCTGTCGGTTTCCATGTGGCCCAAGCCCACTCACAGCCCCTGAGTTCTGAGTCCTTTGTTAACTCTGCTCAACAACCCCCAGATTTGGGCCACACACAGATCTAAAGTGGGAGTTGAGTTGTGGACTGGGTGCCCAGCATGACGGCTTATCTGAGCACGTATCATGATCCGGATGCTGCTGTACAGTCGCATCTGTTCTGCGCCTCCCAGTGCAAAGGCTCTGTACTCTTAAAATCCGAAGGGTCTACACTGCAAGAGCATCGTGGTGCTGGCGTAAGGGCACGGGGGGCTCACAGTTTGTGCCGGCATGGGCATTTTTAAGATCAAGCAGTTGGCTGTACTCTCCCTGCCGTGCAACAGCTGTCCACTAGCAAGGCCGGTTTGCGTGCTGTGTGCATGTGCCCTTGAAGTCACAACATGAATGCACTTATGTCCAGAAGTGGGGAAACAGCAACAGCACTTGAGTCCCATTAATTTCAGTCAGGGGATCAAGCACCTGCTTAAAGCCCTCCTGCTGAATTTGATGGGACTTCAGTTGTGCTAATTGTGATTGTTTTGGCTGCTAGTCTATAAAGCTTCCTAATTTCAAAGATCATACAGTTTAACCTGTAGAATCATCCATGCAAGCATTGGCTCTGTCACGGTGGTTGCCTAATACAGTCAAGCTACTTGGCACAAAAATGATGTTCCCTTAACGTTTTCAGCATTAGAACAACAAGTCTCAGCACCTAGCTGTACACATCAAATCAAGTATTTCACGTAGATGTTTCCCTCTTGCTCTCTCTGTCCAGAACTTGAACACAATTGCCCTGCGGGCCATAATAACTTGGATGTTGCTCTGCAGCTTATTGTTGCTTAAGTTCAGGTGGTCCAACACCTGGCCCATGGGCCCTTTGCAGGCGCCAAGGCCTTGTTCTGCCGCCCTCTTGCCACTCAGAGCTCCCTCATCCTCACCCCACCCCCCGCCAGTCCAGAGACCAGCGATGGCACAGACGTGATTGCATTGAGCTCTCATGAGGCTGCCCGGCCCTCTTCCTAAGGTTCAAGACGAGCAGGTTGGCTTGGCGGCCTCGCAAGAGCTCGCCCATCATGCCCCACACTGCTCCAGTTGACAAGCACAAAGGCGCTCGCCAGCAGGAGGAGACGGGGCATGCTGGGAAGAGTTTGTCAGCTCAAGCACAAGAGGCCCAGCATGCCAATTCCAAGAAGGCCGGAGGAGCTGGGGGAGCCACATGGAAGCGTTTCTGAGTGGGAGAATTGGGGAGGAAAGGGATGGTCCACCCCAGAGGAGCGGTCATGGAGCTTGGGCTGCAGAGGAGGCACTGCAAAAGCCAATTCTGAGATCTCATATCAGTTTTCTCCCTTGTTCAGTGCTTAACTGAATGTATTAATTGGTTGGATTAAATTAAATATATTGCAAACACTTTAATTTACAATATGGAAATGTAATTCATTGTGTGGCTCCCAGGTACCATGTTAAAGTCCTTCTGCAGCCCTCAAGATACAAAAAGTTGGACCACACTGCCATAAGTTGTTCTACCTTAACCTTCAAGGTTTCTGCTGCCCAGTTTAAATAAGGAAAACCTTTGGATGCAATCAAATTAAATCTAGTATCTTTTCCTTAACCAAATAAATATAAGAATTTGTGCAAGTGTGAGTTAACTTGGGTGGTTTCTTTGTTGTCCTGTAGCATTGTAATTTCAGAAGATTTACAGGTAGACACTTATATATGAATAGAAAAATGTATAAATTTAGCATGAAAATACATTTTTGTAAGTTCCAGGTCTAAATTATTTTTCACTTAAGTCAGCCTTTCTGTGTTAGAGATCAGTTTCTGTGCATTCAGTTTATTTTATCATATAGAAATATACTTTTTTCCCTTTTCTGCAATTTCTTCCTTTTCTGTCTTAAGGCTTTTGATGAGAATAATGCATTAGGAAATGTTCAATTAATATCATGCTAGTACTTAAGCGGTGATTGCCTCTGCTGGCCAGTGAAGGGCATTTGGGCACCATAAAGACCATTAAGAAATTCCACTGTGACAAATGGTATCTGTTTTTCTGTGAAATGAGAGATTTGGGGGAAGTGACCTTTCAGTGTGGCCTAAAAGAAATTAACAAGACATTCACTATAATTTAAAGTTGGCAGACTGCATTTCAAAACCTGAATTTGGCTGTTCTTAGTATCAAGGCTGTTTCCCCCCAGTCTTCCAGCCAGTTCTGCCAGGATGTCCCCTGGTGTCCTCTCTTTGATTGCAGTTGAGTGCATCATTAGAAGACAGATCATGAGAGCAGCATATTTATCTAAATTGTGCTCAAGTTTCACCTTCAGGATTTCATCATTCTTTTCCTAATGCAGCTGGAAGGTGTAGTATCAGTGAGGCATCTTCTGAATTGCATTCAGGTTCCTCTGCCACATGATCTGTGGTTTCTGCATAGAGTAAGACATTAGCCAAACAATTCTGAAGGTAATGGCTTAGGTCCTAAGTAGCACAAACAGAAGGAAGTTCACTTGAGATCTTCCTGTCCTCGCCCCCAGTAAGCCACTTAGCAGGGCTCTAGAACCACTCTTCAGACAGCATGGGATGCGGCAAGCAGGACTGCTGGTGGAAGGTGGAAATTGCTCAAAATTGGAATCAGTTTATCCCCATTTTGCAAGAGAAGGGGTATCCACATGCTTCTGGAAACTCTTCCTTTCTGCAGCTCTGTTGCCCATCTCCTGCTCTGGAAGAGGGTCAAAAAGAATGCAGGGGACTGAAGGAGAGGGGGGAAGTCTTACACAAACTTCCTTATCCTCACACAACTTTGAATATAAGCCCGTAAATGTTGCATTACTTCTTTTGAGAAATTGTATACCATACCACAAAATGTGCAGGGTGCACTCTGAGTTGGCTGGAGAGGCACCTGTCCTCAACACCCAGAGTGCCGACTTTACATAAATGGCCCTGTAAAATTGTGGATTCTGTGGCACTGTGATTGGCTTCTTAATCTCTAATACTGTGTTTGCATTTTTTAAGGCAATGGTCGGAGACGAGTGCGTTGGTGCCATCGTCTGCAAGTTGGATATGCACAAAAAAATGTTTCGCAGAGGTTATATAGCCATGTTAGCAGTGGATTCCAAATACAGAAGAAAAGGCATAGGTAAGAACACGCACGTCCTTTAAATCTTTCATAACGTACTAAATAGGTGTTGCTGCCTCAAAACAGAAATTTTCGCACACACCCTTCTGTGTTGCATGTTAAGTTGGGACCCTTCCCAGCCACCCAGACCTCTGTACAGTCCCGGGGGTCTCACCCTGGAAGGGACCCCCTGCTTCCGTTTCTTCAGTATATTACGGCACACAAAATACAGCATGAGGCCTGTGTTGAGTGAATTTGTTCCTCTTCTCTTTCCATGATTTCCAAGTGACCACACCTCCCCAAGGCATCTGCAGATGCACAGTGCGCTGCATTTACGGAAACAAACTTGGACAGGGGCTGTTCTGTGCCTAAAAACTCTTTGATTTCCACTATGGAAGATTCTCCCCATCATATTATGAATTACTTCAAGCTGTGCATTTTGTCCCAGTGGTATGCAAATTACGCCAAGCGCATGTACTTAATCATGGAAAACAGCAGACATCCTTTAATGCCTAATGCCCTTCTTCTGTGCGCATGCGTGCCTGCGTGTGTTTGTTCCAAGGAAACAAAAACAATCATCCCCAGGAAGGCGTGAAGGCTGAGATTGTGTGAGGTCACCAATTTGTCCATTGTCAAACAAAACCTTCGTCATCTCAGCAAGTTCCCTGGGCTTGCGCGTTTGCGCCGCCAAAATCATTGGAGTGGGCCCATGGCTAGATTTTGAAGGAAAATTTTCATGCCAGGCACAATGAGGCCTTTGTGTGGTGGGCTAAGACACATGATTCCCCTGCGTAGATGTGATGCGGGCATACGGCTTCCCTCAGGCAGCCAGGTACAGCTGAACTGCCAGTTGCCAGCCCCTGGATTCTGTACCTATCTCAGAAGGCACCCTCGCATTTTCTCCTCTTACCTGGGAGAGAGCTGTCGCCCCTTTCTACCCATTTTGAATGTTTGCTTCACTGGCATGAATAGTTAACACACTGAGTAGGAGACAGAAACCAACAAATGCCCCAGGGAAGCAACACCGTAGGATGTTTGCTAGGCTTGCTCCCACGTGTGCCTGATTACTAACTCTGGTAGCTCCAGATTTCTTGTTCAGACCAGCAGAGTACCCATTTTGCAAAGGCAGAATTTGTCCCCACCTTTAGGCATTGACCCCAGGACCCATCCATACACGGGGGCCGGGCACTGCAGTTGTGCTTCTGAATTCAGCAGGAGCAGGCCCCTGCTGGAGGGGTGCTTGCCATGCAGTTGTGGTGCGTGCATTCCTGGTGCGCTGCTTCAGACAGCTTGCGCGCTGCTGACGATGGCAGTGATCCAAGAGTGCCTTGTGTGCGGTGCCCCCGGCAGAACTCTTTGAAGAAAACCTGTTCCCCCACCCACAGTACACACTTTATTCCAAGACATAGAACGCGCCTCGCTTTCCATTGTTCTAGCAGCGCTTTATTAAAAATTGACGTGCTTTGTTTATGTGCAGTGCCTTCTCTCTAAGTTGCCAGCTTTCCTCGTGAGGTATCTTTATGTGTCCTAGACTTCCGTAGAAGAAATCTAGGTGCAGAACTTTGAATGCAGTGAAGGAGAAAAAGCATAGACCTTGGGTTTTAAAGTGTGGGGACTTTCAAAAGTGTTGCGTTCCATTTTGCCTGATAGAAAACACTGATAACGCAGGGAATGTTAGCATTGTAAACACTGTTTTATTTAAAATCAAGATGTTAGTTGTGGATCTCACAATACGCACATTTCAGACCTCTCATTTTGTAACCCGGAGTTCACTATGCTGTGGCTAGGGGGAAGACAGATTTTTCTGTGAGCCACATTGAGGATCTTTTGGGGTGAAAACAGCAGGATGAAAATTCTAAAGTAGACCATGTTTTACTTAGGATTTGGTGGCAGGAAATGCCCCATCCCAGTTTAATGTGGAAAACCCCAAGGGGTGGGGTGGGTGGGGAGTGTTTTCTTCTGAGATAGAGACTGTGTGTATTAGTTGTACAGAATGTCTACAACTAATTGACTTACTGCTCCAATTAAATTAAAGTCTTTTATAAGATCATAAGTTGCACTTTAGGAGTTAATTCGTGCTGAGATAATTTGTCCCTGTAATTTAAATTTGTTGCTTTTAATCTCTGTTCCAGGTACAAACCTGGTTAAGAAAGCTATTTATGCCATGGTAGAAGGAGATTGCGATGAGGTGAGTCTTTTCCTCCATTGAAGGAACCATGTTGTCCTGCTTTGCTACCTTGAAGGCCATCTTTTCAAATGCTTTTTCCACTGTAAGCAACTCTTCAGTTGCAGCAGTATATAGAATGCATTCAGAAAAGTACATTATCCTGAACACTTTTGGTGACTCCAGGAGAAAAGAGTGGGTCTCTCTCTCCATTGGCCAGAGCAGTTGTGTCTGCGGAGCCTATTTTTGCATATGCAGACACCCCCAAACAGTGGAAGAAGCCAGCATTGTATTGAATAAGAGTAGCTGCAAGTAGCATTCCTGATTTGTGCAGTTCATCAAGAGTTTCAGGCTACTGAAGCTTCCTTGCTTAGCTGCAGAATACGGGTCCTCCTTTGATTCCCTTCAGTGCATGTCTTTGTGAGTCCAAAGCCCACTCTTGAAAGCACAGTACAGTCTCCTGTTCCCTCTGGTGTTGATCAGCCAGGTATCCCTTTGCCCGTTATCTCCCTGGCTTTGTACTGTGGCCCAGCAGCGTCTCTGACCTGCTTGGCCCTGCGCCTGATACAAGGGGCAGGTTCACGGGCAGATGAAAGTCTTGTCTTATCTGTGTTGGCTTGGCCACCGTTTCCGGGAACTTGAGTAGTTGCTTTCACAAACTGAAGAAGCTACAACCCAGGCACTCATAAAGCGCTGTGTTTCCTGGCTTGCGTGTAAAACGATGTCAGCGTGTTACGAAAGAAACAATAAGTTGGGGAGTGCGAGGGTGTCCTCTCCTACCACTGCTCTTTCTGCGAGAGCAGGAGTCAGGCTTTCTTTCTCTTTGCAGCAGCCTTTGTGCTGCAGCAGATGCTTGATAACTCAGATGGCTTAGGAAATTATTCAGCTTGTCCAGCTCTTTGACTGCATACAGTTATTTTGTGCCCTTTACCCCACACGATACGTAATGTCTTCACTACACTGTGTTGGTAACTTTGGAATTTTAAGCGGTATTGAAGTCCAGGTTTTGTAAGGATTGGTTGCCTGTATTGTACTTCAAGTGAGAGCAGCAACTGTTGACTTAAGCTGGTATTGAAACTAACGTGCTGGATGTGGAGGAAGCCCTGCAGCTGCTGGCTGGGGAACCCTCGTGGGGCAGGGGTGGGCAGCTTGTGGCCCTCCAGATGTTTCGGCCCACAGTCCTCCAGTCAGCATGGTCAAGGGTGGCAAATCGTGGAAGCTGTGGATCCTGGAAGTCAGGACTGATGCTTTAAATCAGGGTGGATAGAAATAAATGATTTTTTAAAAAATAAAAAATGATGTTTTATTTAAATCTAATTTTCATTTAAATTGGATTTTTTAAATTAAATGCTTTTTGAGGAAAAATCTATCTAAAGATAGTTTTCCAGTTAAGATACACTGTAGTCCAAAGGTTGTTCATCATGAATTAAGCTTAGTTTTTACTTATGTAGCATGAGACTTCAAACAATATTTACATTTTTGGGTAAATAAATTCCATTAATCCATTCACAGTGTCATGTTCTTCCAGAGGTTTCTGTAAGATTATTGGGCAGTTTTTCTCTCTAGAAGATATTAATTAATTAATTTCTAACCTAGCCACCCAGCTCCCTGGGTGGGTTACAACAATAAAAAAATATATAAAAACAATATAGAAACACCACACTCAATGAGAAAACATTAAAATGATAAAACAATAAAAGCATACCCACCAGATCTCATGATTTCATAAAAGACATCCCATTCCATTAAAATAACATTAAAAACTGATTTAACAATTAAAATACCTGCAGAATAAAAAGGTCTTCACCTGGCGCATGAAAGCGTGTAAAGATGGTACCAGACAAACCTTTCTGGGGAGCTCATTCCAAAGTCAGGGTGCCACTCCTGAGAAGGCCCTTCTTACTGCCACCCTCCTTATTTCCTGGGCAGGAGGCCCCCTCAGAAGGCCCTCAGGTGCAGGTCTAAGGGATCAGGTCGGTTCATATAGGAAGAGGTGCTTTCTCCCATAAGCTTGCGGGCCTATAATTGTACATGTTTAAGCCGGTTATTGCTCATTTTATTACATTATCATCATCATACATTTATAACCCACCTTTTTCTTCTCGCAAGGAACCCAAGGCAACTTGCATAGTCCTTCCATTTAATCCTCACAACAACAACCCTGCAAGGTAACTCTGAGAGTGAGTGACTGGCCCAAAGTCAGCCAGTGAGGTTCATGGTCAAGTCGGGGCGAGAATGTGGGCCTCCTGGATGCCCAGCAGCACACCACAGTTAGTGTGTTGAACTGGAGCCCAGCAGGGCAACAAACCAAAAGCAAGTGGCAGAAGATGAGATAGAAGCTTAATGCATTTCGCCTTCAATAAACACTAATCCTTCTTTAGAACCTAGGCCAGGGTTTAAGCGTTCAAATGTACCACCAGGCATCTGCTGTTGTTTTCCATCTGCTCAGCACTCTTGCTTCCGGCTGTGTAGACCTCTGCAGCTGTGCATCATGGTTTGCCTTTGCCCGGCCACCGTGCTGTCTCGTGGGGCTGGTTCGCTTGCACTGGCAGCCCACGGACTATTGGACATGAGCAGGAAAAGCGAGGGTGCCACTTCCTGGCCATCCACCTCTTTCTCTTTCACTCAACAACCTGCCTCTTTTTGAGCAGAAGGGGACATTTGCGACCTGCAAACCCAGAGCAGCGGTGTGCTTAAGGACTACAACAAACCACGGGTTAATTGCTGGGTTGTTTACCCCCAAACAATCCAGTAATCCTAGTTAGCATGTCATGTTCAACAGCCTACAAACATGCCAGTGAGTAAGCTATGCATTAAAAGTGGAAGTGCAACAGCCCAGTGGTTGCTTAGTGCTTGTGCAGACCAGCCTATGGCTTACACCAGTCTGGTTGGGAAACCCATTTCAGCCTCTGGTCTTTCATCCTTGCTTGCTAGCTGCTCACAAACCATGATTCTCAGCCATTGTTTGACATACTCAAAAAAAAAAAAAAAACTTGTGGCTTATGTTACAGCCCCCTTTTAGCTCATTAAACAGAGATCCAAGATTACTCAATCCAAAACAATTCTGAAATATTGACTTTGAGACATCTTGTTTTTGCAAGGACTTACTGGCAAAGAGCCTGTCCTGAGTAACCAAGAAAAAAGACCTGCCAAGTGCTCAGGATGTCTGTAAATTTGAAGGCCAGCATTTAATCACTCCTTGGAGAGCAGGTGACCTGGCACGGCTTGTCTGGAAAGATTTGGGTTCAGAAATGCCCAAACTCACAGGACAGTCTAGGTCTGAGATGCTGCTAACACCGGAATGAATGCTGCTTGTTACAATTACTGACCCCTGTACTCTTTTGCTTCAATAGCTGTTTCTTGTCCTATCCTGAAAAAATAACATTACAAACACTACTAGTACAGCCAACGATTTCCTTATTTATTGGCAGTGCTTACAAAGTGCTTAATATTAATATTCCTAAGCAGTTCACTTGCCAGTATTTTAAAGTCACATTTAAAATGCACAGTTAAACCACTTTGGCTACAGTAAGGGCACAAAAGAAGGAACAGTGAAGTGGTGCAGTACATGATTAATTGCCAGAGAAAGGGAACGTGTGCTTTCTCGGGAGCTGTCTGAAGCACATTTTCTGCCAAACGAAGAGTAAGGAGCGGGGTTTCCAGAGGGTGGACATCATTCCCAAAGGGCCCATTTCAAGGCAAAGTGCGGCGGCATTCGCTTGGTCTTGGGATCTCCAGCAGAGCCTGATCAGGAGGTTTTGAAGGCCTGCAGGCCATGCATGCGGGAGGGCGGTGTGCTGGGCACCCTGGCCCCAAGTGGCTGTGGGCTTTGCAGGTCTTCCGGCACGGCTTGGCAACCGACCCAGCCGTTGCGTGAGCTCAGCTGGGCCTCCCAGTGAGCCCTGCAGCGGCCACCTTCTGCACTAGCTACGGCTTCCAAACCAAGCCCCAGAGTAGCCCTGCCTGAGGCACATTTCACTGGCCCAGTCACGAGACTACCTCTGCCCGCAGTCACAGCGGCTGTTTACTTATTCCTCACCCTCCCTGTAGCTGAAGGTCTCGGGGCAGTGCCTAAGAACAAAACACTATACAACTCATAAAATCAAAGCAGCATTGAAACGGATTTAGAACTGCTATAGCTTATTGTGACAATGACCCTACAAAAGGAAGGCCGCCCCTTTCTGGGAACAAGCATTGTTGGCACACCAGCCACAGTTTGTCAAGGGCATCCCAGGCCAGTGAGGCCACCTGGGATTCCGCTGGCAACGGTGGACCCAGGATTACCATCAAACTACGTACCTGCTTTTCAAAGGGAACACAGCCACATCCATAACAGGTGGACAGCCCAGTCCCTGCACCTGGGAACTGCCCGCTAGTGTCTCTCTCACCAGCATTCAGAACAGTCTGGCTCTGGCCACCGAATATTAAAAGGTAACGATGCCTGGCCTCCAGGTTGGGTCGGGAAAGACCCAGGTGGGTTTACTTAATTCTGAAGCAGCAGCTGAAAAGGCTTGAAAGGTTTGCTCTGGCCCCAAGGTGTTTAGCAGCTAAGATACAGCAGACCTGTCAGATCCCAGGGATAGTTGAAGAATGACAGGGCAGTGATGGTGTTCACATTAAAGTACGTAGGCCACTTTTCGTCTGTGAACCCACAAAAGAAGTCAATGACTAGCTATAGTTAGGTGATTTTTTTCCCCTTTCTTGTCAGGGTGATAGTGCAAATAATCCCACTCAGCTGATGAGATAAAATAAAATTCCATTGTAAAAATTGCCTATTGCTGGGACCAAAAACTGAAAGATAACATTCTATTTAATCCTGCAAGATAAATCTTAAGTCTTAATAGATGATCGCCTTGCAAGTAATGCCCGAGCAAACTGATCTCCTTCTGCAGTTGCGGCTTCTCTCCTCTCTCCTTCCCCATTGCACTCCTTCCATCTGATTCAGGAAGCTGGCCAGCTGGAGGAAGGCAGAAGGCCAAAAGACTGAAGGGACACGGACTGGTAGATGGTCCCTGCTTCTGCGTCTCTCTCGGGCGTAGGGCCGCTTTAGCTGATGTACTGCAGCGCTGGCCAGCTCAGTGCCTCCTTTTGCTGAAGCAGCAATGCTTCTCCAAGGTAATTGTTTAGCAAGTGCGAAAACGCGAGGAGGCACGGCACTCCGGAGGCGCATCTGGCGAGCTTTTTAAACGGAAAGACTGTGTGACATGTTCTGAACCGAGCCGTTCTCCAAGGAGCAGCTTCTTGCATTGCGAGTGCATCGGATGATTTGGCTGAATACATTCAAGTTTTCAAGCTGCTGTTAGACTTCCTTGCCCGTGACATGGTAAATTCCACGGCTGAAGTAGGATGCTTTGCGTCGGCAGGGATCCGCACCATGCCACTGGGCACACCTCTCAGTGCAAACTGTCCCTTGAAAGGTGTGTGTTGAGGTGGCAGATGGCTGAAAATTCTCTTTGGGGTTTGATTTGTTGCTTTTAAGGGAAAAGATGCACTTAGAAACCACCCAGAGAGCTTCGGCTATGGGTGGTAGAGAAATGAAATTAATAGTAACAACAACAGATTTAAATTTAATTTCATTTTATTTCTTTCATATATTTTCTGACCACTAACCCATGTTAATTTACAACTAAACAGTGCCATTTACACCATTTCATTCCTTCAAGTAGGACTGTGCATCTCTTTGTCCCACTGTGTTCTGCATGCTCTCCTTTTTACCCATGGAGAGAATATCTATAAGCTATTCCCAGAGTCTCCCTTATGACCAGCACCCATGACACTTTCAGGGTAATAGCAGCATTTTATACACCTCTCCTCAGAAACAAGTTCGCTCCCAGGTACACAGGTAAAAGTTTGCAGGCTTCCTTCCAGTGTTGCTTCTTTCCGCTGCACCCAGCTTTGTTCAGACAAAAAGCAGAGTGGCAAACGAAAATAAAACAGCCATGAGTGACAGGGTGAAAGCGTGGTTTGATGGCTCCTGGGTTGACAAAATCCAATTTCCATTTTTAAAACTCGGATTACTTGATTTTTAGAGCGCTGTTTTTTTGTTTAGCCTGCTATATTGCCCTGCCTTCCTTAACATGACAGCCTGCCATGGCCAACCAAGCAGGTCTGGGACCAGCAGGGTTTCTTTATGGTGAGTTATTGTGCGCAAACTGAGTGCACAGACTTCTTTTCCAGAACTCGGGAGGCGGGTCCCACAAGCCCTTCAGCAGGAGCCCCGGACACCCCAGCTGCACCGCCCGTGCTGCTGCAAGGGGCATCCACTCCGCTCTGGGCGTGCATGCAAGGTTCAGGATATGTCTTAGAGAAGTGCAGTATTTCACCACTCTTAAAAAAAATAAGCATCCAGTTACATTTGAAAAACCCCATTTTAGAAACCCAGTATATTTATTAAAAATGGTTTTCAACCCAAACTGGCTGCTTTGCGCACTGTTCCCACACACAGTCTCTGTGCCACCAGAATGAGAGAATCCCAGTGTCAAACTGCAAGTGAATGACCGGACCCAGGCTTTACGCGAGCCACAGTCCGCTTGTGCAGTGGGGTCGCCTGCCCCTTCTCCCCCTGCGCCTTCCCCCATGTGCCCCAGATCCATTCTGGAGCACCCCCACCCCCTGGAGCAGATGTGGGGTCACGCAGGGTACTGCTGGGAGAAGAGGAAACCTGTTCCCCTTCTGCTAACATTCAGCACAGCCTTAAAGGGTTGGTGGATATTAATGCTGCTGTTGGAGGCGGGAACAGCCTCTGAGCCATAACGTTGGTGGCATCCAAGACAGGCAGAGCGGTGTTGATCGCATTACGCCCCAGCTCAGCCGATCTCTGGCCACCCAGAGCCAGTTTGAGAGAAATTGGTCTGTGGCTCTTCCAGAAGACTTGCAGCTCTGTAGAGAGGATGCTGCCACAGGCACTCTCTGTGCTGGCCGTGCCCCTCCTCCTGGCAATGGCGCCGGCGTACTTGCAGCAGAGGGGAAGATGCTGTGCGGGGAATGGGGGACGCAGGAAGTCCCCGGTGTGGCCGTGAGCCTGTGGGCGGAACGAGCAGGGTGACAGAAGGGGTCCTGCGGAGAGGAGAGGAGGCGCTCTCGGCTGGGGGCTTTGATTCCCACCGATGTCTGCATGCAAAGGGTCCACAAGTGCCATAGCTGTGGCAGTGGCACCATTTCCAGCTGGCAGCCACCTGCTGCAGCGCCAGGTGAGGCATCAGGCAGGTGTCCACGGCGCGCTGAAGCCTCCCTGCGTTGGCTGTTTGACCCACCGGAGGCCTGACAGGTGATTCAGCGTTTTGCTGGTGCCTTTTTCTGTCCGGCACCCCCTGGCTGTGTTGGATGCCAGTGGAACGGATGCCCTGAGCTTTCCTGAGCACCTGATTCTCCTCACGGGCCTTCTTAGGACTCCCTCCCTGGTATTTAGCCCAGCATGCTGCTGCCACTCTTGTCAATGTCACCCTTCAGCTCACCTCGGTGGCAGGCGCCGTTTTGTTCCGCAGAAGAACTCCCGCCTACGGAGTGCCTTTCTCCCTCGCAGTCTGTCCCTTTCCACTCCCCCTCATTCTTCCTCCTTGTCATTTCCCTCCAGTGCTCGCGGTTGCCTCTCGATATCCGCAGCAGAGTAACAAGCAGGGAACAGACAGAAATGTTACGGCAAAGGAGTAGCACAGAGGGGGGCAATTGCTCATGTTTGAAGGTAGAGCAGTAAATGGGGAGGAATCAAGAAAAGCAGCACACAGAAGCGAGCGTGGCAAGAATACGAAGGCGGCTGTCGTCTGCTCCTTGCACATTTGTGCAGGGCTGTGGGGGAGAGCAGCAGGTGCGTGTGGCTGGTCTGGAACCGTGGCTTGGTGTTTTTAGGGGCTTGGGCCAGAGGGCCCCGAAAAGGGACAAGGCACGAGGCTGGTGGCACAAACCACACCGTGCGGGGCGATGGCAGGGGCGAGCAGCGTGCTCTCTAGCCACTCTCACAATCCCAACCGCTGCACTGTCTCTCCGGGTTCGGACCACAGAATCAGCCACCACGAGTGCCGACCCTGGAACAAGCCGTTGGTTCTCCGGGCAGCTCCTTCATAAAATGATCAGCCGCTGTGCGGATGCAGCACAAGGCTCGTGGGCGCCACAGCTCGCCGTGGCTGATCATCCTGGTGGGGCGTATGATGCATACCAGGTCGTTGCCCCAGCAAGTTGTTTCTGTGCGTGTGAAAGTGCCCTTTGAAACCCTGCATCTATTCATGTTGCTGATTCAGTTTTCTTCTTCCAGGGAGCTCAGGAGTCTCCCCATTTTTATCCTCACAACAACCCTGTAGGGTAGCTTAGGCCAAATGAGACTGACCCAACATCACACCGTGGACTTTATTTTTTATTACAGTTGTGCATATCCTCTCTTGAGGAATGCTAATCCTTTCAAGCCGGCTTACAAGTAGCATCCAATATATATTTAAAATACACATTTGGTGCTGGGTTAGCTGGTGGTTGCTGGCCCTGGGAAAGGAACAAGCTCTTGGTCTCTCTCTGCTCCTGGCTGAAGAGAGACTGCGCCAGATCTCCCCAGGCCTCATCCAGTCCTCTGAGAGCGGCATCACTAGTTGTGAATTGTTACAGCCGAGGACATTAGTTTAATTTTGTAAACACCTTACACGTGCCCATGTCAGGGGAATTGAAGATGCACTTTTGAATTCCTAAAGCCATTCCTGGGACAACTGGAATTTTCTCTTGCAGTCTTCCCTGGCATAGGGCTTCTGGAAGATGACATATGAAACACGCTCTTCCTCGAGAACTTGACTGTTGCCTTGAGATGCATATTCAGGTTGACTTGGTGGGTTTCTGCAGAGCTGCTACAATTTGTTCTCTGCCAAGCCCAAGAAGAATGTTTCTCTCCTTGAAAAATGCGCTTTCTTTTGCAGGTGGTGTTGGAGACAGAGATCACAAACAAGTCTGCATTGAAACTTTATGAAAACCTTGGCTTTGTGCGAGACAAGAGGCTGTTCAGATACTATTTAAATGGAGTTGATGCACTGCGTCTTAAACTGTGGCTGCGTTAATCGGAGGACTTCTCTTCCCAACCAACATGGCAGCCGCGTCCTTTGCATGCACTGCAATTGTGTGGAATTGCTTTGCAGGGGGACGCGGTATCTTCCATGCAGCTCCTCTCTGTGCGTGTCCCATCGAGCGTCGCACCCAAATCGTTGCACTGTGTGGCTTGGCACATCTTGTTCTGAATTCGCAACAGGTTGTTTCGGACTTCAGATCCTCTTGGTAGCCAGGAAGATGTGCCACTAGGTAGCCAAGTTCCCTTCTTTTCATTTGCAAGCCGACTGACTCTTGTTATATAAACAGTGAACATTTTATCCGAGAACCTGTGTATGCAGAACACAACATTTTGGGGGGTTCGAGAGAGAAGCCAATGTAGATTGTAAAATTCTATAAGTATACTAACATTTCATACAAAACTCACCATAGATTTTTTTTCTGGGGAAAATTAAAATGGTTTCAACTTTAGGTTTTATTTTTCGATATTGAACTTTCCATTCTTAAATATTGGTACCTCAGTGATTAGTGAATGAAAAAATGTATTGTAGGGTGGGTGTGTGTTACATCGAGTAACAGTAACAATTAAATTGCGTCTGCCAGTGCCTGTATAGATAACGTATATTTGTCTCCACCACTAATTTTTGAGTGCATGCTTTTCTTTTCTTGATTTTTTGTCTTTGCAAGAATGGCTTTTATTTAAATTTTGGATTTGATAATAAATTATTTCATTTATAATTTGGATATGTCTCCCATGTAAGGGCTTAAAAAGCCCTTCTCTTATAGCAAGAAGTGTGAGCTATTTTTGGAAAAAAGAAAAAAAATACCTTGAGTAGCTGCTAAAAGGGAGTCTGATGCACTTTTTCCTTTAAAGAGAGTGAGGGATCTTTTTTAAAACAAACAAACCACAAATTAATGCAAATTGGATTGATTTTTTATTTAATTAAAGCTATCACGATAATAGCTAAAGAAATGTTATTTTAAAACAGTTGGAACAAATTTGGATTTGGAGTCGTACTGTTTTGCTTCCATTTTCTAAAAAGGCTTTAGTCTTCCATTCTTGGTCTTGAAAATCAGTTTCAGAGTTCATAACATCCATTTTTAAATGGCGTTCGTTTTCTCTAGACTTTTGCAAAAGCCAAAAACTCTTGCAATTTTAAGTTTCTTCTGAATTATTTGGCAGAGTGTCCAAATATTGAGTTTGAACTTTTCCCCCTTTTAAAATGGGCTACACGGGCTTGTTAAGGCCAACATCTTTTCTCAGCAGTTACACAGTGTGTACTTCTGTCTGTCAGTGCAATATGTAAAGCAAATCAGTTCTTTTTGGCAGTTCAGCAGTGACAGCATTGGTATATAATACATATATAAGCAAAGGATAAAAACAACCCTAGATGACTCATGGAAAACTAGATTGCTTCCTTATATTGAAAGGAAAATCTTCAGAATTCAACTTTGCCTTACTACATTGTATGTTAAGGATTCAACTATCATTTTGTAAAATGGCTCGAGTTACTGTACATTTGAGAGGACCTGACCTCTAGTCACCCTTTGGAGAAAGACTCATTCTGGACAGCTTGGTAAGTTGAAAGGAAGGCCATCCTTATTTGCACAGACTGAGCATCTCCCCCACTATGTATAAGTTGTGAATTGTATTTGGGAAAAATAAAGGATTTTAATTTAAAACTGGCACTTCTCTCCAGGTACCGTTTGTGTGGCTCACCACCTCCTCTCTGAAAGGCACCTTGATTTGCGGCTCTTTCCAAGCTGAGAAGGCTTGGGTGGCAGAACCAGTGGGCCTGCTTTGCCTCAGCATTTGAGATTCTCTTGGGTATCCCCAGACATTTTATCCTGGCCAGAGTTAAAATGAGCTACTGGAGAAGCCCATCATAGCACCGAATTCATCAAAGCTTGAAAGATACTCTCTGAGAGTGGAAACCCTTTTTCTCTATGACCTCTCTCTCCTTTCTCCTATTTGACATTACAGGAAGTGAGCCAGGAAGGAAGGGAGAATTTTCAGACAGGCAAATGCTCACTACCACCATAGGCACATAAGGAGCCCTGCTGGGCTGGATGGGAGGCCTCTCTCCTTCAGCTTCCTTCTCAGACAATCCGTATCACGTGCTTTTTAGACATGTGTGAATTTTAGTCTGGGAATCGTTTTTCTTTCCAGCTGGCTGAGATTATGCCAAACACGACTGGACCCACTTCCGGTCCCCTCAGTTTTCAGCAACTTCTCTATCTTATGGAAGGGCTTCCGCTCTCAGGTTGCCAGACAAGGATATGCCAAACCTGAGACTGATACTGATGCCCACACTGAGGGTATTTTACTTTCCTCCACCTCCCATTGACTGCAAGGCCAGCTGCTCCCTGCCTCTTGATGCACCGGGACTTGTTCCTGCTACTGCCCACCTGACAAGGTGTTTTTAAATTACAAATACACAAAATTATTTTAATTTTGTCCACTCGGATAGTCTACCTTCTGCCACTGTCATCTTCAGCAAAAGGAAGAAGGCTCAAGACCTCTTTCTGGGCTATAAGAGGATGGAGGCAAAATTCCCCCAAAGTTAGTTATAAGGGGTATCCTTGCTCCTGCCTTCTGGTGCTCTGTCCTGTGAGTGCAAGGCACTGAGGCATGTTCCTGAGTCTTAAAAAAAAAAAAAAAACCTTTTGTTTTCATTCATTTGTGGTCCGCAACCTAAACTCACTCACCAGGAAGTAAATCTAGCTGGACAGTGTGATTCACTTCTGAATAACCATGCATAGAATTGTTCTATGCACAGAATTGCACTGAACATAAGTTCAAGCACTACCTTGGCCTTGTTCCTGTTCTGATTCTTTAGCGCTGATTTCCTTTACGTCCCCCCAGTGCATCATTTCTGTCCCCGAGTCTGGTGGCTAGCTCACCATTCTACCCCCAACAGTGGAGAGAGCCTTTAGAGAGAGCAAAACGTTCCCGGTGGGCCAAGTCCAGGCACTCTTGCCTTCAGAAGGAATCCCACGACCGTGTGGCAGGGTCTGGGATTCCACAGATTTGCCATCGTTCATCCGGGCACTCCTTTGCCATTCCAGATGGCTTGCTTCTTGTCATGCCATCTCAAACCAATGCCAATTAGGCAATAGAGGATATAAAGCACATTAAGAAGTGAAAGTTAAAACCGCTGTCCTCAAAGCCTATGCATCATTTATACAACAGTTGCAGCTGCTGTTCAGGAAGCAGCGAAGCAAAATTGTCTGGTGCAGATAACAGTGACTGCTCACACAAACACTCCATTCTCGCTGTGCTACAATGAGCCACTTTTCTTTCAACCTCTTTCCTTTCTCTATTGTCCCATCATCAAAGCCTTCTGGATGACTTCTTGCTCCTGCTACCCCACCTTAAACCACTTTGGCTCTGCCTCTTGCCCCAAGTTACATGCCAGGCAGAAGGGTTGATAGCCTTCTCCTTCAAGTGCCATTCTGTGTGGAGAAGGGGCAGCATTCAGACTCCGTGCTGATTCTTCAGACAGCCTTTATCAGCCTGGTATCCTTGAGAACTTTGGGAGTTCAGCACCTGTCAGCCTCAACCAACATCATCCATATTTAAACAAGAGAGTTGTAGAGTTGTAGTCCAAGAGAGCAAGAGAGGTGTAGTCCAGAGCATCTGGGACGTACCCGGCTGGGGCAGGATGCCTTGGAAATCCATGAGGTGGAAGTGGAGCAGAGTTTTAAAAGTTTCTAGTTGGCAGGTGGGGGATGGATTGACTGATGTAAAACATTGTCCAGAGGAATGTGGTTCACATCTCAGCCTTTAGGAAGTCTTCGTAGTGCTGATCTCACTTAGAAATATGAAAGTTGCTGGAAGAAAACTTTGTGGGTCTCAGTAGACCCACACACAGGCCATCAACCAAATCTAATTTGTCCATACAATTTAAAAAGTGCTGAGAAAGGAAGAGGGGAGAAATTTTGTACAAGGAAATAGCTTTCACCTAGTCCAAACATGGACATTGTAAGTTATCTCTGTCATCTAAACCATTTAGCTCGAGGTCTCTTATCTGATGACGGTGCAGGTTTCATGCTTCCTTCACCAGGTGTTGGGTTACTAATACCCTTTGCAAGGAAAGGAAATGTTTCGTCACACTTAAATAGTAGATGCTGACTGAGTGAGTCAATGAAAGGAAACCCAGCTCCTTTTTCTGTGCTCCAGAAGAGGCACTAATCACTTCAGCCCTTGCCATGAAATAAATCTCATGTTTCTCTTTTGGACAATTTCTCTGTCTGCCTATTATTTTGGTTTCTTTCAGCCAAATCCAAATGTTGAATAGCATCTCCATAGTTCCTCACCTTGAAGTGCCCGGTCCTAGATGGCTGGACACAAGACATTGCAAATACAAACTAGAGTTAAAAGTTTTGGCAAGACATGAGGAATGGCACCTACTTGGCATTCCTGTAGCATCACAGGTGTGTGTCGAGAAGAGTATGCAAATATTCCAGAACGGCGAGCATCATTATCTCAGTTTCTACATGTTAACAAGTCTAGTTTTTCATGGTCTGTGTGCATCGCACACATGAACTCTGTTTCTGCACGGAGCTTTTCCTCATGAGTTTTTATACCTGAAAACTTTTGAACAGGAACCTTTCTCCAACCACCATCACTAGTATATTGCACCCCATTTCCCTCCGTTCCTCTTTGACCCTTTGTGATAGACTTGGGTGGTTTCCAGGGTAAGAATTTTGCATTGGCTTCACACCCCTTTAGCTGTGATGGCTTTCCTACAAAGGATGCTAAGAACTGTAGATCCCTCGATCATCCGAAGGACCGCTGAAACCTCCGTACAGAGTTCGGCTTTCCAGAGTTACCTGAGAAAAGGGAAGGGCTGAGACCAGCTTAAATCCACAGTAGGGCCCCCGATCTGCCCCTCCAGGGTTTGTGGTGGAGGAAGAAGAACCAATACTTATTTTAAAAAATCATCCTCAGCTTTATGCCTTCCAAATGTGTTGGCACTAAGATGGTTTAGCTCAGAAGTCTTGATCAAAAAACTCATCAAAAAGGGAGATCCTCTCCGTCTTGGTTCTCACCAAAGCATGTCTTCGGCAAGGCTTCCCAAAGCTGTCCCAAGCATCCGAGTCAGTGCTTGATGCATCTGAAGAACAGTCTCTCTGTGCTTCTTGCTGCTTCAGCAGCCATGTTTCCACTTTACTCCTCTGACCATGATGGGATTCAGTTGGCCTGTGCTCCTTAAAAAGGCCTCCACTCCACAGATTGTCTAAGGAAAGACATAGAAACAGAGTGAGTCAGAAGGGGCCTCCCAAGCCATCTAGTCTGATCCCCGGTTCCAGCCGGCTCCACTCAAGACATGCCCACCATGTGCATGTCGAGCCTATCCTTGAACACCCTCACTGATGAGGCCTCAACCACCTCCCGTGGAAGCCCGTTCCACACCCTCGAGGTCCCAACTGTCAGGAAGTGCTTCCTGGCATCCAAATTGAACCTGGGCTCCCTGAGCTTTGCTCTGTTGGAGTGTGTCCTGCCTTCCTCTGCAGGGGAGAACAGGTCTCTACCCACCTCCATGTGACACCCCCTCACATACCTGTATATCGCCAGCAAGATGCAAAAGAAAAATCAGTAGCCAGCAAGCCATGGAAAAATTTATGATAACCTTGTGATGCTTTTTATTGGCCAATTTGGCGTGGTCTGGCACTGCCATGTTGCCTAAAGCAGCTCCCACCTTGTGGCCTTCAGCTGTGCCACTTTATTTATTCATTCTTTTCATTTCCATACTGCCCCACAGCTGAAGCTTTCTGGGCAATGTATGCATAAGAACATAAAAATACAGTACAAATATCATTAAAGCTTTTTAGTGACAGCTAAAAACATGATAAAAACTGACAGGAAAGAGGAATAACAAAAGAGTGACCCTGAAATTCCTGATTGCTCTCAGGCCCCCAGGTGGCCAAGTAAGTCTTAAAAAGACTATTCCAGAGATGCAGGGTCACCACCAAGAAAGCCCTTCCCCTAGTGGCTACTCTTTCCTCGGAGCTGGCACTTGGAAGAAGACCCCAGAGACGTCTGTAGTGGCCAGGTAGGGATGCTCCGGCAGGTATAGCAGTCCCAACCCGTTTAAGACTTTGTAAGTTAAAACCAGCACCTTGAATTGAGACCGGAAGCATACAGACAGCCAGCGCAAGCAGGTCACAGCCAGTCATATGCACAGCCCTCCCGGTCCCTGTTATTAATCAGGTCCCGCATTCTGCACCAACCTCTGAACGGTTTTCAAGGCAGCCCCATGCACAGTGCATTGCAGATTAGAACTCCCATCATCCCCAACAGGGGAAGAGACCCAGTTGACGAAGGCTGCCTTGGAGTGCCAAATGAGGGGGCTGAGGATTTGGCAAAGTCTTGCTGGCATTTCCTGGCATTTCTTCTGAATAGTGTCAGCTTTCATCTGAATAGTGTCTTTTCATCTGAATGACTCCAGGCTTCTGGGAGTCTGTGAAGCATCTAAGTATGAACCCGCCTTAACTGATGCTTAACAGATATCACCTTAACTGATAACTAGACCACGGTAGCCTATCGGCAAATTTTGGTGGATGTAGGCACCAATCCCCGCTCTTTCGTCAAACCTCCAGAATGGCTGGTGACATCTGGAACAGATTCTGCGATCCCTTTCTAAAGTCTCATTCCAGTTCTGCTCCAGGTACACTGCCGGGTGACCCCCAAATGAGGGGGTTGGCCTAAACGGCCACCTCAGTGTGGGCACCAGCCTGTGGCAGGGCCTCCCACGAGAGGTTCACCTGATGCCTGGCTCACACCCAATACCTTTTCATTCCCCAGATGTTTTAAGAACAGCACCCGACGGGTTTGATTTGGTTTTAGGATGATGCCATG
Source organism: Varanus komodoensis (assembly GCF_004798865.1). Taxonomy (NCBI): domain Eukaryota; kingdom Metazoa; phylum Chordata; class Lepidosauria; order Squamata; family Varanidae; genus Varanus; species Varanus komodoensis. The sequence goes on from NW_025335761.1 coordinate 62,670,730, forward strand.
GTTTTCTTCCTTCTACTTGCTTTATTTTTTGTTTTAATATTTATATTGGATGCTTTCATGTACTGTGTGCTACCCTAAGAACTTTGTTTATAGGGTGGTTTAAAAGTACAGCCGATCCCTCAATAAATACATATTCCAAGAAGATCTCTTGGACACTGTGGATTGTGCGGTGGCTTTGACTCCTCTGCTTCTCCACCGTCCCAAAGACCCGTGGGCAAGCACAGCAAGGCCACAGCACAGCCCTGGAAGGATGCCACCCAAGGCTGGCTGGCTCCATTCTGGATCAGAAACGCTTTCCATCCCCTGAGCTTTCTGCCCAAATTCTGGGTGGAGACGAAGGCGCCTCCCTCCATAGTCCCAGGCTCCTGATGGATCGCTCGGTGCCGCTCCATGTGTCAGCAGACTTCCTGGCCCAGGTCTGCTCAGATGGTGGCACTGAGAAATGTTTTAAATATGTGCAACGTAGCCCTCTGACATGAACTGGGGAGGAGACAAAGGGGGAACGGATAGAAGACGGAGGGGCACCCCAGAAAATTTGAAAAAGGTCTCCAGTACTCAGCAGAGAAATGCTCAAAGCAAAGAACCGGAAAGCCTTAAACGCAAGGATGGAGCTGGCGCAGAGAGCATGGGGAGAGCGGGCTACCCACTCCCACGGCGGTAAAACCCATGGCAAGCCCCATGAGAGGCTCACCTGGCGCCAACACTGCCTTCCTTTCAGCGCCAGGTGAAAAGCGTTTCATTCTCCCAATATTCCAACTGTTAATTTTTTTTAATTTGTGGTTGTACACGGAACACTGGATGCTGTGCTACTTATATGCTTGCTTCTATTTTTATTCTATTAATGTTGTAAGCCATCCCGAGATGTCTGTGATGGGACAGTATAGAAAAGTTTAAATGAATAAAATAAATACATGAGCCATGATGTGCAGCTGAAATGAGGAAAGTTGCACATGGCTTGGTGTTGCTTACCATGGTTTCTACTAAACGTTGGGTCAAGCTCAGTGGCGAACAGCTCTTCAGCATCCTCACAGCGGTTGTGTCTTTGCACATGCCCAAGAGCTCCTTGCCTGTGGAGAATCCTTGATTTTGTCTCAATAAGTCTTGCTTCCTGGCGCAGACGTCTCTTCAGTTCTTCCTGGGTTTATAAATGTCACATCATGGAATGTATAGACAGAATGTCACTCAGAGTGGTGAAGAGCCATTCCTTCCGTACAGAGCAGCCTGGGAAATGTAGTTTGCTGAGCGGGATGCTAATCCCTCTCTGCTCTCAAGAAGCTACCATTCCCAGGACTCTTTGGGGGAAAACATCATCCTCAAAGACGTATACTTTCAACACCAGCTCAGGGCTTTGAAACACACCAAAGCGGAAACAGCTCGTTCCAGCAGATCACCATTTAAACTGCAGCGGTTTCATAGTTTTAGAACAAAATTGAGAAGTACTGTTTTAAACCCACATGTCTTTTTAATAGACAGATCAATTGACTAGAATCCATATGATCCATCAGGTAATGTGTGTTTCTTTAGATTATGGCTCCACAATCCATTTAACTAGAAGTTGCCATTAATGCTGGTAAAGCCAGGCACAATGTTACGGATCCTGCCAAACCTGACATAATCCACAAAATAGAAGTCCGGCACTTTGCTTGAGTGTCCCCATTTCTCTTTCTTAAAGCCACCCTTTAAACTACTTCAGCATTACCTCTTTCCTTATTTCCAGCATCTTCATTTTAAGTAAATACTGTCTTCTTCCCGCAGGATGCATGGCAGCTTCCCCTCCTTTTGCTAGCTCCTTCCAGGGTAGGTGGAGGGATAAAACAGATGCAAACATTTCATAAAACAGATCAGGATTTCGTCTCCTGTGCTCTGGTCAAGCTATAAAAGGGAAAGAGGCATTTGCCAGTCTTCTGCTCTTTGCCTGTCTAAAACCAGAGTCCCCCAGCTTGCGAATGTCAAAACCTGCATCTATTTGAGAATGGGCAGGAAAAGAATCTTGAACTTTTCAGGTTAGGGGAGAAAAGGTGAGCATGCCCCGGATCGCATGTGGCTTCTAGACCCCCACATTACTCACAGCGCTGCCAAGCAACTCACAAACATGACCCCAAAGCTTCCATTCGCATGTGTGTTTGTGCACACGTGCCTGAGTGTGTGAGGCGTGCAAATGTTGGTGGTCCACCCACAGGATGTGTTTCTTGGGGCCAAAACGATTGTGCATCCCTAGGCTGAGGTCTAGGAAACCAGGATTCACCACTGTGGAACCATGGCCCCCAGGACTCAAGAGTTCCACCAAAAAATATCACGGACCGGCTCTTCCAAGTTATTTGGGGCCACTTAGTTTTTTCACAAAATGCAGTTCTGTGCCCCTAGTCCTTGTTTCCCATGACCCAAGCGGGCTACCAAGGCTTTCAGCTCAGGCCTGGACCTGTGCTTTGGCAACGCCCCCAACTCAAATGCATTGGACTACATCTACCATCCACAGGCTCTCCAAATGTAGCCCATTCCAGTTGCCTTAGGTTTTGGGAAGGCAGGCAGGCCATCGAGAGTCATGATTCCCCAAGACTTTGGGCAACAGAAAGATTTGAACCTCATAGAACAGAAGAGTTGGAAGGGGCCATGAAGGCCATCAGGTCCAACCCCCTGCTGTTGCAGGACACCATGTTACACCATCCCACCCAGATGGCTGTCCAGTTTCTTTGTGAATGTCTCCAGTGTGGGAGACCCCCCACCTCTCCAGGCAGCTGGTCCCACTGTCATATTGTTCTGACACTGAGGAAGCTTTTCTTGATATCCAATGTGACTCTGGGTTGTCGCAACTTGAATGGATTATTCAGAGTGTCCTACATGCTGACCTTCCTCCTTGTGACAACCTTTGAGGTACTTATGAATGAGGTGACCCATGTCCAGCGCATGTTTTAATGAGTGTGCTGAATGCCGTGTGGGGTTGATCCAAAGATTCACCAGTCTGTATTCCATTAATGTTTTTCCTCTTACGGTTGCTAAACCAACCTACCTTCGCTCGGCGTGTCACTGCATCAACTTGCAGGCTCGCATTCTTGTCAAGAGGGATGTCCTTGGCAAGGATGAAGGGCTCCAGTTTCTACAAAGCCAAGAAAAGTTGGACCATTTAACACAGGCTGTGACATCTGAGGTCTAGAAGCCAAAGCCTTCCTCTCCTGGGAGCTATCCATGGTGCTGAATTCCATTCCTGAACTAGGTTCATCACTAAGAGCCCTGTGGGTGACTCCTATAAGGCTCAGAATAACAGTGACCATGGGTCAGGAGCCCCACTGGGGCATCAGTGATGATCATTTTGATCATTTTGGTTCTTGGATCTACCCCCATCACCATCAGCCTCACCATCACTGGAACGTGGCCCTCAAAGTCATCCCTGAAATGGAATCTGGTCCCCAGATCAAAAGAGGTCCAGCAGACCCGGTTTAGCACTGCTTTGGATGTCACAGGCCGTCCCAAACCCTTCAGAAAGAGCGCCCATCCCAGCCACTGTGGCCCCTCTTTGCTCCTGCCACTGCCTGCAGCCAAGCACTTTCGGCTGCAGAGGACTTCCGCAATCTCGGTGACATCTCAGGAGGCTTTAACAGTGGCACAAGAATTTGCCATTCTTGGCCAGGTGGCACTTGGCGAAGGGTGATAGATGGGGGCGATGATGAGCACCTTGTAGGACTGCATCTCCCCTCAGCCCTCATGGCTGGCTGATGGGAGTTGGAGTCCAGCAACATGAGGGGAGTCATGCCTTCTATATCCCTGATCCAAGGCCTGCCTGGAGGGGTGCTGGACTCCCTGGGTGGGTGGCTCCCCCCTCTGGTGCACCAGCCTCCACTCAACCTGGCTGGCAGATGCCACCTCTCTAATCCTCTTTTGCTGCAAGAACCTCAAGACAGTTTCTTGTCCATTTTTGCAAACTTTCTCAAGTACAAACTTTTTTCTCTCTTCCTCTGCCCGTCTGTCTGTCTGCCTGTCTGTCTGTTTAATCTTTCATTTGTAGACCACCCAATTGCCAAGGCACTCGGGGCAGTTAACAAACATCAAACACACACACACATTAATTTAAACAAATAAACCTATAATAGCAATTACATTTTCTATGATTCAGCATAAAAGCATAGCAGCAGCGCAGAATAAAATGGAATACATAAAAACAATGTTAAAAAGTTAAAGTATTAAAATACCAGGAAAATAAAAAGGACTTCACCCAGCACCGAAAAGAATACAAAGTAGGTACCAGTTCTTCTATTTAAATTTATAATCTCTTGACCCTTTGCACACAACTTCCTGGCAGGCGTTTCCACCCACACAAGATTTACCCACATAGGATCCTACAACCGAATCCAATTTCACAAGTAGAACACTGCTGGCTTCTTTAAAAACTTTTGTTTATACACAGCAGCTACACTGGTCTGCACAGTACCTTCCTGGACAGAAAAATTGTGTTTTCCTCATTCTACTACTAAGGCCTAGAAATTACACACCTGAAGTTGTTAACCCTTGTTAACCCTTTGCACCTGTTCAGCGTGCTGGAAAGCTCAGGTCCTTTCTCTGTCAAACACACCTCAGATTGCGCCCGAAGTCCGTGGCAATGTGCAAAGATCCATCTGAAGCAAGGCCTGGTCACTAGGTGGCAGCAAGAAACGTGGCAAAGCTGACGGTTCCGGCCATTTTTGGTGCTTCTGATGGGTAAATTAAAAAAAAAAAAAAATTCCTGGCACGAACCGGCATGCCCTTCATGCAGTCAGTCTTTTAGGAGTGCCCCTAAATATGTAGCTTCCATGTAGCCTGAAGTGCCTGATCCTGCCTGATCTTGGAAGCTAAGCAGGGTCAGGCCTGGGCAGAAGGGGGATGGGTGACTTGAGCGTATGAGTCTATGATTATTGCTGTCAACTGCCTGGAGAGCTTTGGCTATGGGCAGTATAAAAATGTAATAATAATAATAATAATAATAATAATAATAATATGTAAAGTTTGAACGAGACAAACAGGTGCTTAGCAATACATGCATCATCAGAGAAGGAACTAGAGATGAGGAAGTACAAGGAAAGATGATCAAATTTGCAGATGATACAAAACTGGGTGGAACAGCAAACACCCTAGAAGACAGAAGGAAGATCCAGGGCAATCTTGATTAATTTGAACAGTGGGCTGAAAGCAACAGAACGAGATTCAGTGAGGACAAGTGCCTAGATCCCAGCCTAGGGAAAGAAACCAAATGCATCGACACAAGAGGGGGAATACAGTGGTGCCTTGGCTCCCGAACGCCTCAGTTCACAACCAAATTGGGTCGCGAACAGAAATTTCTGAAGAATTTTGCCTCAGGTCATGAACTCCACATTGGGTGATGATCGCGATCGCGCCTGCCTTCCCCGCAGCACACCCGCCTCATCCCCAGCGCACCTGCCTCCCCCACAGGGCCTGCAATTGCGCCCGCCTCCCTCCACCGAGCGCACCCACTTCAAATTTTTGTGATTAAAAAAAAATAGTTGCAGAACAGATTAACCTTATTGGCACTGAACCTTATGGGGAAATTTGACTTGGCTCACGACCAGTTTGGGTCATGACCAGAGTCCTGGAATAGATTAAGTTCATGAGCCAAGGTGCCACTGTATGTGGCTCAACAGGACTGAAAAAGAAAAAGCTCTCAGAGTAACTGTGGACAATAGGCTAAGCAGGAGCCAACAATGTGATGCAGCCGCCAAAAGGGCAAATGCCATTTTTGGATGAATTAACAGGCGTATTACTTCCAAATCATGAGAAGTAGTCATTCCGCTCTACTCCTCACTAGTCAGACCTCAACTGGAATACTGTGTCCTGTTCTGGGCACCAAGATTTAAGAAAGATGCAGGTAAATTAGAAAGGGTCCAGCGGCGGGCAACAAAAATGATCCAGGGTTTGGAAACACTGCCCTGTGAGGAGAGACTGAGGGAACTGGGCATGTTCAGCCTTGAGAGGAGAAGGCTGAGGGGGACATGAGGTCCCTCTATAAGCACTTCAAAGGCTGTTGCAAAGAGGAAGGTCAAGATCTCTTCTTGCTGATGCCAGAGTGCAGGACACGGAATATTTAATTCAAGTTGTGGCAACCCAGATTCAGGCTGGACATCAGGAAGAGCTTCCTCATGGTCAGAGCAATGCAATAATGGAACCAGCTGCCTGGAGAGGTGCTGGGCTCTTCCACACTGGAGACGTTCAAAAAGAAACCAGACAGCCATCAGAGTGGGATGGTGTGACTGCAGGGGGTTGGACCTGATGGCCTTCATGGCCCCTTCCAACTCTACTTTTCTATGATTTTATGAAGCAGGATTGGCGGAATCTCTTTGGTGACCAATCTGGGTTTCTTTCCGGCTTTGTAAAGGAGTGAAATGGCCTGCAGAATGGCTAACAGAATCAAAGAAAAACCTTCATGCTCTCCTAGAATGTGTGTCATTGGTGGATGCCTTCAGGCATTAGTAGCAGAACTGCAGAAAAGCAGATGCTTGAGGACCTTGTGTTTCTTCGGAAACACCTCGGGGGGTATCCATGTGGGACAACTGCACAGCCTTCAGATGCACGTGCCAATATTCACGCACACACCGCACAAGCTTCCATTGCTAGAGCAAGAGGCACTCGTGCATCCATTTGTACAATGAAAGGCACTTGTGGATCCTCTCGGAACATCTCAAAGTACCAGAAATGCCCCATCATTTCGATTGTTCAAGCACCCTCAACTAGGAATGGGTGAGAAATTGATTGACTTCACATCTTGATGCGAAACTACCCAAATCGTACCTTGTGGAACTGCAGGGTTACATGCAGATGGAAATGTCCAAGTCTGCAGTGTGTTTTGCAAAACGAAGTCCAGTCAAGAACATACACGCGTGTGCAAGCACTCCACCTGCCATCGGACACAAAAAGTCACCTTTCCTCCAAGAAGGAAGGGGCAAAGGAGCTGCTAGGAGCATATACAGAGTTCAGCTCTGTCGTCTTTCGTAGCAGAGAGCCTGTTAAGGAGGCCGGCAAGATCTCAGGGTTCAGAGCTGGCAATAAAAATTATAGAACTCCAACTGAACTAAGAACAAAGGGAATATACATTTTTACAGCATTTAAGAGAAGGTCAGATGGAAGAAATGTCAAGGAAAAAGAAACTTCATTTGCAGAAATAAACAAGAGACCGCCTTCCTGATGGCTGCTGTTGGGGGAAGGGGGTGGGAATCCCAAAACAAAGCAAACAGAATCCTGGATATTTAGCTTCCTGCCTTTCCAGAGGTCAAGAAAGAGATCCTTCGCCCTGCCTGCTCCATTCCAGAATCCAGGCTCTAGCGTGGGATTCACAGACTCTCTCTCCCAAACCGTCCATTGATTGAACTTCATGGACCATGGACCCAACCCAAGTCCCAGCCCAGAGCTCAGACCAGCACACCAGAGCTAGCACTGGTGAGAAAGTGCTTGCTCCGGTGCCTTCAGTGGAAATCCACGTGTCCACGTTAGTGGAACAAGCCAGTCCTCTGCAGAACAGAAACATAGAAACAGAGCAAGACAGAAGGGGTATCCTGGGCCATCTAGTCTGACCCCCGGCTCCAGCCGGCTCCACTCACGACACACCCACCATGTGCATGTCCAGCCTATCCTCAAATACCCTCCCTAATGGGGCTTCAACAACCTCCTGAGGAAGCCCATTCCATACCCTCGGGGTCCTAACTGTCAGGAAGTGCTTCCTGGCATCCAAATTGAACCTGGGTTCCTTGACCTTGGCTGCATTGGAACATGTCCTGCCTTCCTCTGCAGGGGAGAACAGGTCTCTGCCCACCTCCATGTGACGCCCCCTCACATACCTGCATGTCGCCAACAGATCCCCTCTGAGTCTCCTCTTCTCCAGGCTGAAGAGACCCCGTTCCCTCAGCCTCGCCTCATACGGCATCCCCTGCAAACCGGCCACCAGCCTTGTGGCCCTTCGCTGCACTGACTCCAACCTGGCTATATCCTTCCTGTAACGAGGGGCCCAAAACTGAGCACAATACTCCAGTTGTGGGTGCACCAGAGTTGTACAGAGTGGCAGTAACACCTCTCTCGCTCTAGAAGCCACACTTCTGGCTATGCAACCAAGGGTGGCGTTCGCCCTCTTGGCCACCACATCACACGGCTGACTTATGTTTAGCCTGCAGTCAACCAGCACCCCAAGATCCCTTTCACGAGTGCTGCTCTCCAGCCATGTGTCCCCTAACCTGTACTTATGACGCCCATTCCTATGCCCCAAGTGCAAGACCTTGCACTGATCCGCATTGAACGCCATCCTGTTATCCCCGGTCCACTTCCACAGTCTGTCCAGATCCTTTTGGATCTGGAGTACCTGCTCCTCAGTTGTGGCCACTGCTCCAGTTTTAGTGTCATCTGCGTATTTGATCAGCAGACTGTTCACCCCTTCTTCCATGTCATTGATGAAAAGATTAAACAGGATCGGCCCCAGGACAGAGCCCTGGGGGACCCCACCTGTCACTGGCCGCCATCCCAATGATTCCCCACTAATGGTTACCCTCTGCTTTCAGTCAGTCAGCCATGCCCTAATCCACCGGACAGTGCTTTGGTGTATCCCAAAACTCCTCAGTTTCTCCACCAGGACATCCTGGGGCACTTTGTCGAAAGTGTTGCTGAAATCCAATTATATTGTTTTTATATGATTATATGTATTTATTTATTGTTGCAAGCCGCCCCAAGGCTTCGGCGAATGGGGCGGCATAGAAGTTTACTAAATAAATAAATAAATCCAGGCAAGCCACATCCACCGCGTCCCTTCCATCTAGCCACCTCGAAACCTTGGCATAGAATTCCCCAAGAATCTCCCCGTCAGATTCATAGAAATTAGGCAGCGGGACCTGCTGCAGATTTCTTGGCCTTCCCTTGTGCACGGTGCGGATTTGGGTCCGTCCGAAGATCCATCCGGTCAACGTAACTCCGCGCCCAGTGAATGGGCCGATCTACTGCCTTCTGGGCTTTAGCCTGTGGGCCAAGTACCCCTCCCTGCCCTGTTCCTCTCAGCCCCCCCCCCCCTTGTGCTTATTCCCCATCTTTCTTCACCCAAGAACTCCTCACCGATCCATGGCCCTGGAGCTGGGGACGATGGAGGCTGTAGCCAATGCCTCTGGACACAGTCAGTTGGCGGAGGAGGCATTTAATCATACCCAGCTAGATGGACGAAAGGTCAGGCTCTGCTATGGGAGGTGTAGTCCAACCTCTCTGGAGGACAAGAGGGTGGGGAGGCCTGGAGGAGGGAGCTCCCGAATTGTGCCATCGCCCCATCGCAGGGAGACGTCCGAGGCCTTACCTGGAGTCTCCGAGGGGGGTGTTGCTTGATGATGCTTCCTTCTCCCCCGTCTGCCGCCGGCTCTGATGGACACAGCCTCGGCCCTGGAAGGCAGGGAAGCATCACTGGAACAGTGGTTGAGCCTGGGCAGCTTTTCTGTGGCTTCCCCAACAGGGAGAGAGGGCAAAACCAGCCCTCACTGTGCCCAGCTATATTTTACTGCTATCAACCAACACCCCCCCCCAAGAGGGGCGCAGAGCTCCAGGCCTGGCAGCCAATTCTGCCCCTCTAGGCTTGCCTGGGGGGCTGCACCCCCTTCCCCTCGCCCTGGCCCCTTTCCACAGGGGTGCAGAAAGAGAGGGAATAAACAGCGTGGGAAATGGAAGAAGCGTGCTCGCTCACTTGCTCGCTCGCTCGTCCTGGCGAGCACAAGTCCAGCAGGGTCTCGGAAGCGGCGGCCCCTCTCTTGCTCGCTCTCCCCTCACCCGCCAGGCCTGCCCTGCCCATCACAAAATGGGCCTGGTTGCTTTGCGTACATTGAATAAAATCAAAAGCAAGTCTTTGTCTCTCTGCTAGCACCACGGCACCGAGCAGATGAAACCCAGACAACTGAACATCGCTGCCATCCTGCAGGGTCATGTACCGTGGGGTTACTTGGTCTTAAAATGCATTAATTAATTTTAATTGCTGTTAATGCATCCACGGGGTTGAATCCTACAGGAACGTTTTCAGCCGCTTGGGGTAGGTTTTCCTGGCTAGGACATTGTTTTCGTAATGCCTGAAAGCTGGAAACCAGGTTAGGGGGCTGAGGGAAAGAGTTAGAGACCTGAGGGCACCCCCTCCCCCAGGAAGATGGGATGGGAAGACCTCTGCGGCGGGGGGGCAGGCGGGGGAGGGAAGAGCACACTGCCCATGCCTAACCTAGTTACAGCTTTCAAGAGAACACTGGTCCAATGTAAGGCACAAGCAAAACATACCTGGCCTGCTGTAATACATCATCCCCAGCCTTCCTCAAAGGGACTACAGCTCCCATCATTCTCTGCTAACATTGGCCATGGTTCTGTTTGCTAGTCCCCGCCTGGGGAAGACTGATGCAGATACTTTAGGCAATGTGCCAGGGGGTGGGAATGTTCCCCAAGAATGCATGGAAGCCAGCATGGCTGAACTTCTTGGTAACAGGGTGCCTTCTCTCTCCCCAGTTAAAATGTTGGCCATTCTGGTGGCCCTTTTTGTGGGTTTTTAAACTGTTGGCACTTGCTTGTTTGATGCCTTTAATTATTTTTGCATAATGGGTGTCTCCTATTTTGCAAAAACGTCCATGACGCCCAGAAAAGAAAAGTTGGGGAGCGGCTAACTTCCAGGGAACGTGGACAGCTCCATGCAATGCACTTGCTGTAGCAAATGTGCGTCCGTCCGAGGAGGCACCTGAGCTCCGTCTCCTCTCCCGCTCCCTCGTGACGGACCACGTCAAGTGCATTTATAGATCTGCCACACCAGCATCAGTCAAGTGTGAAAACAGCTGTGCGAAGAACAAAGTTTGTACTGCAGGAAAAAACGTCAGCATCATGCACAATAGAAATTGCTTTTTGTTTTCCTTTGCTTTTCACCAGGCCTTGGCATTCAAGTAAGCCCTGTGCTGTCGTAACATGCTCAGGATCTGTTGCTAAAATGCCCAGAACTCATTTGTATTCCCCACGGAATCTCCCAGCTTGTAAAATCCAACTTCTCTCTAAGCAGAGGGACATCTCTTCATGTCAGAAAGATGGCAATTGACTGCTAAATGATCTGGGGACAGGGCAAGAATATATCTAGGGACAATTTATTATTTTGTAAAAGCTTTGCCTTCTTGTTTTTATGTTCATGGAATGCTCAGGAGGAGTCTCCCGAAAATGCTCAGGAAATGTGAGAAGTCTGCTGGATTTCTCTACATGGTGATCCCAAAGCCTTCTGTTTCAGACCAAAAGATCCAATTATAGTCAGTGTCCAGTTTCCAGTTGCCTCTGCAAAGCCTCTAAGAGCAAGAACACGTCTTTGCTGTCCTGCCTTCCCACCCTGAAAATTTACTCCTTTCTCAAAACCCAAGAGAAGCAGCTCAAAACCTGAAATTGCCGGTCAGATCTCAGGTTTTGGCAACCTTGCAGCAGAGCTGCATTTAGGGCGGCTACTTAGAAATCACACATACGAGTCACACAAAGGCAATGCATCCCACCACCATAAGTAAAGGTCAGAAGAGGCAATTTGCATGCAATTTGCATGTGCTAATTAGTATGGCTAAATGCAAATTTAGAATAATTAATATCATGTCAATAGAAATAACGTTCTTTCACCATCGTGAGGAATGCTGTTGCCAGGAAACCTTTCAGCCTGCCTGTTCTGTCTAACATCACGGACACCTTCATATGGTGGGCAGTCCTCTGGCAGCTCTTCAAATGGAGGACTGCCCCCCAGAGTACACCTGGCAACCCTTAGCTGAATTGCCCCCTGCTCTCAAGGCCTTGGTGTCCACACCAACCCAGCCCTGCATCTTGCAGACTCTGGAATGCTCTTCCGATGGGGGTGGGCAAGCTCAGTGGGTTGAACACTAGACTGTGGTTCAGCCCTGAGCATCTCCTGCAACTCCAGAGGGCCACTGCACCCTGTCCGGGCCAACAATTCTGGGCTGGATGGACCTGGCCTGGCTCCGTGTCAAGTGAGAACATAAGGCAAGCCAAGCTGGATCGGCCAAAAGCCCATCCAGCCCAGCCTTCCCCAACCTTCTGCCTACCAGAAACATTTGGACTGCAGCACCCAAAATCCCCAGTCCGTGGCTCTGCAGGATGGGAATCCTGGTTGGGGAAGTCTGATCTAGTCGAGTCGAACACTCTACGCACCCGGGGGCCAGCCAGCTGCCCGCAGGATCCCTCCAGCAGGGTGGGTGCAAGAGTCTGTCTGCCCAAACACCTCAGCAGGCCGCCTCTGGTGAAGGAAGTGGCCCATGGCCAGCAAGGCTAGTGGCCGCTGAGGGCCTCCTCCTCCTCCTCCATCAGCCAGTCCAGCCCCCTTTCAAAGCCACCCACGTTGGCAGCCACCACCACTTCCCGTGGCAGCAAGTCTCACCATACGCAGGGTGAAGAACGGCTTCCCTTTGGCCGCCTAAAACCTCCCACCCACCAGCTTCATGGGATGGCGCCGGGTTCCAGTGCCACGGGAGCAGGAGAAAAACCCCTCCCTCCCTCTTTCTCCACCCCAAGCATCAGTCTAAACCCCTCTGCCCTCTCCCCCCTTCCTCACCCTCCTTCTGAGCAGAACCACCCCAGTTGGCATGGCTGTTCCGCACTGGGGGGCTGCTGGGAGGAAGCGCCCAATGCCCACTGGCGGGAAGGGGGCGCATGCCAACTTTTTGTGCCCAACTCAGTCGCAGGCACTCTAGAGGAGCTTCACCTGTCTTGAGAGCCTCACAGGGTTTTGCATGCCAGTCGCTTATACGGTTCTCCTCTTTGTCGTTCGTCTAGTCCATTTCGTCTATGTTTTGGTTGCTTTTAACCGCTTTGGTGCATTGCAGATTAACTGCCTTTCTTTCTTTCTTTTTTAATGAGCCCTTCCAAATCCATTTGAAGAGAAAATGTCTTGATAGATTAAATGAATAAACACTTCATAGCTATGTGTCAAACTTCCCTTCCCCTTTTTTCTGGCCAATTGTAACAAATGGTGAGGCAAAACTATATGAAAAATGTGTCATTTATGGTCTACTCTCAGAGAAAAAAAGGAAGGGGAAAAGGGTGTTATAAGGACCTAAAATGTGGGCATACCTGTGGATGAAAGCATTTGCTTAGAGAACGCATCTCCATGCCAGTGCACTGGATTCCAATTCTCATCATCCCCAGCCAGGATGGTCAATGGAAATTATGGGAGTTGTGCTCCAACACATTTGGAGGTTTCCAGACAAGAAAGTAGTTCTGAGTCCCCAAAAATACTGTTGAACTGACCACATTGCAAGTATGTATCTCTGGAACCATCCTGAATAGATTTGTAAGCTCCTCAGGACAGGGACCTATCCAATTTGGGTTTTAAAAAATTGCAATGAGCATTCATGCTCGTACAATAATCACAGCAGGTGTGCCTGAGCATGGATTTCCATAAATTGTTTCAATGGATACTTTCTCTGCATTTTTAATACTTCTTATGGAGGGAGATAACTAGTGGGGTGCCACAGGGACCAGGTCTAAGCCCACTGCTCTTCAACATCTCTATTAATGATTTAGATGAAAAAGTTCAAAGAATGATAATTAAATTTGCAGATGATACAAAACTGGGTGGAATAGCAAAAACCCCAGGAGACAGAATGAAGATCCAGGGCGATCTTGATAAGCTTGAACCCTGTGCTGAAAGCAACAGAACAAGATTCTATAAGGACAAGAGCCAAGTCCTCCACCCAGGAAAACAAACCAAATGCATTGATACAAGATGGGGAATATGTGACTCGACAGAGCTGAAAAAGAAAAAGTTATTGTGGACAATAGGCTAAATAGGAGCCAACAATGCGATGTGGCTGCCATTTTGGGGTGCAGTAACTGAAGTATTACTCCCAAATCATGAGAAGTAGTAGTTCCTCTCTACTCCTCACTAGTCAGACCTCACCTGGAATACTGTGTCCAGTTCTGGGTAGCAAGATTTAAGAAAGATGCAGGTAAATCAGAAAGGGTCCAGCGGAGGGCGACAAAAATGGTCGGGGTTTGGAAACACTGCCCTGTGAGGAGGGACAGAGAGAACTGGGCATGTTCAGCCCTGAGAAGACTGAGGGGGGGACATGATATCCCTTTATAAGGACCCCAAAGGCTGCCACAAAGAGGGAGGTCAAGATCTCTTCTTGCTGATGCCAGAGTGCAGGACATCGAATAATCATTTCAGGTTGCAGCAACCCAGATTCAGGCTGGACTTCAGGATAAGCTTCCTCACTGTCGGAGCAATACGGCAGTGGGACCAGCTGCCTGGAGAGGTGGGGGGCTCTCCCACACTGGAGACACTCAAGGTGAACCTGGACAGCCACCTGAGTGGCGTGGTGTGACTTGGTGTCCTGCAACATCAGGGGGTTGGACCTGCTTGTCTTTTGGCCCCTTCCAACCCTGCGATCATACGATCCTACAATCCTATGATTCTATTCCATCTTTGGCCTGAAAGTGAATCCACTTGCAACTTGGATGGAGGGATTATTACTGTGCGAAGGTACAGTCCTGCTGGCATTATGCCCTCTTAAGACCTCCTCATGCTTCCAGTAAGAAGCAATGCAGGATCAGGGACCTGCTCCGCACATTCATGTGAGCAGCAGACTGGGGTGCACCTTGAATTCGGGGGGGCTTTGTGAAAAACCAGGCTTTGGATTGGTTCAATTACTCCCGAAAACAAGAAAGGAGAATAAAAGTAGGTCTACCTGCGGCATATCTTCCTTGCCATGTTTCTCGCAGCGGGGGAAGATATTTTTCCGATGCTGGATTTCTCCCCATCCAGGAGGCAGTGGAGCTTGGGTTTCTCTCTTGCAGAGAACTCTGGAAAGTGTACACAGCCCCACTGCTGGGGGGCGCCAGCCTGTCCCCTTTGATTGGCATCGGGGCTACTTTAGTCACCTTCCTCGGGGCCTTGGAGGAGTTCAAGCCCATCTTTCCGGCTTACTGTCAAGTCACGTTTGGAAGAATCACAAATCCTCTAGGTTTTTTTTTAAATGCATATATTATAATCCTCAAATCTTAGAACTGGAAAAGGTATTCCTCAGATGGGGGGAATTTTAACCAATTCTACCTCCATGGAATTCCGGGAAGGCTGCTCTGGAGAAGTTTAAATTGCAGACCAGTTCAGGAAGAGAGTTCCTCAAGAAGAATATTCCTAGCGTTCAATTTCTTCCGTTGTCTTTGGAGGTGCACCTGGCCGCGGTATTTTTCTTTCAGAAAATACAGAGAGAGAAGGAGAGAGAGAGATGCATACCAAGGCCAAATGGGCCCCCATTTCCATGGTAACTACTCCACACAGCCTCCCCACGTGTATGCAGGCCAGTTAAACATTGACCCGCTCCAGAAACTTCCTCAAGTGAACCAAGGAGACCCTGGCTTGTGCTGAGCACGGACCTGCCCCAGAGCATTCTGGGCGCTGCAAGGTTATGTACCGAATTACAGAATTTGGAGAACATTCTCCTCCGCCCTTTCACTGGAGCAGAGTTAACCATTAATACCTTCATGCTGCAGCTGCTTTCGTTTCCGTCCTGCAAACCGAGAATCCAGATGTCTCGATGGCAAAGCTGTTGCCCACTGCTTCATCTTTTCTCCTGTTCTTTTTTAAGACATCGCTTGTGGCAATTTTAATGCTGTGCAGCACCAACTCGACTGGTGCGGATGAGCCCATGGCCTCTGCAAGACGATCGGTGAGATTTCCTGGTTGCACAGCCAATGGGAACCCTATCCCATTAGGTTAAATTAGCATCTCAGCCAAGTTCGCATGGGTTCCTGATGGAACTGGGTTCAACTCATAGACCCCTCCCCAACCCTTCTATGTCTCTTTTGTAGAAATAAAATGGGGAACACGGTCTGTAATATATTTCATTTTTGAGTCTGCATGGACGCTTACTTTCGGGACGTTTCTCCAAATATATTCATTTGCATGGATATGCATAAAATGCATGCAATTTTGCATGTCATTTTTATCCATATAATGGATTTTCCGTGGACGTTGCTCTAATATATGTTATTGTATTTTATGAATTGCCTTAAACTGCCCAGAATGCTTTGACTATTAGGTTATACAGAACAAAAATAAATAAATAAAAGTTTTACACACTTGCCCCGCATATAGCACATTTTAAAATTTGTTAACAGCATGGCGAGTCCTGGGAAAATGCAAATAGCGCCATCCCAGTGGCATTCCAGTTTGTGGATAGGTCTGGCAAGTATGGATTGGGTAAGTTCACGTTAAAATGCAAATTTCCCACTCATCTCTAGATCCTGAAAACTGTAATTGGATGGGAATGGCGACGATTCTTTGTTCAACCCCCACCCCATGGGATGATGGGTATTTTCAGCTGTGCGTTGTACTTTGTGCTGTACAACTAGAATCCCTGTGGTCCATCTGGCCCAGGATTCCAAGCAAACTTCCGAGCAACCCACAGGCAAGATGCAACTGACCAGAAACTGGCCAACTGGTCATAGTCATGGGCTTTATAGGTGGAACGTTTCAGCTTCAAATGCCATCATCTCCAGTTAAAAAGGTCAGGAAACCTTAACCTGTTTCTGCCAGAAACCTCGGGAAGCCATGGCCAGATCTGTGCAAACACAGAAACAGAGCGAGTCAGAAGGGGCCTCTGGGTCCATCTAGTCTGATCCCTGGCTTCAGCTGGCTCAGCTCATGACATGCCCGCCATGTGCATACCCAACCTATTGGCATTCCCGGATGCACCAGCCCCTGTTGGGGATGGAGGAGGCAGTTGTTCTGGGCGTACTGTCCAGGGTCAGGGTGGGACCGGCTCTTTGGAGGAGGACTGTGAGGGCTGGCTGGGAAGTGGGGAGTGTGGAGATCGAGATGGTGAGGAAGGTGAGGCTATTCCAAGCATGCCGTCCGCAGGTGCTCAGGCCAGCCATGGAACAGGTGAGATTTGGAAGAGAAGGCAAGGGACAGAGGAGAGGAGGAAGACAAGCTAGTCCAGTCCTGGATTACGTGACATGACACGGGGCTAGAAAGGCTGGCAAGCTTCTGGGAGGCTGGCTCTACTGCAGAGGTGGGGTGCCCAGGGTTACTGAAAAGGAGAGTTTTTGGAAGTAGGCTCTAGGTTAGGTTCAACAGATCCGTTTGTGATATAGCTCTTTTCAAACTGGCATCCAAATGGAACCTTGGCTCCCTGGGCTTTGCTGTGTTGGAACACGTCCTGCCCTCCTCTGTAGGGGAGAACAGGTCTCTCCCCACCTCCACGTGGCACCCCCTCACGTACCTCCCTCACTGGATGTCCACACTAGGAGAGAATCACCTGTGTAACTCCAGGCTGCTGGATCTCACTGTGGAAGGGAGGAGCAATGAGTTCAGATGGCATTTTAATGGCCACAGGATGCATTACTGCCACTGTTCTTTGCAGCATGGCCTGGAGGCCACTCCATAGCTCCCCTGTTTGGCCAGAAATGCCTGTCCTGGGTGCCAGCGACTGTTGAAAGTATGTGCAAAGAAGAAAGTGCTACTAACAATAAAATCAGTAAGTGTTTGGAAGGAGAAGCCCTGCTGAAGGAGAATCAGCATGGCTTCTACCAAGGTAAGCCATGTCTCACTACCTCCCTCACTGGATGTCCACACTAGGAGAGAATCACCTGTGTAACTCCAGGCTGCTGGATCTCACTGTGGAAGGGAGGAGCAATGAGTTCAGATGGCATTTTAATGGCCACAGGATGCATTACTGCCACTGTTCTTTGCAGCATGGCCTGGAGGCCACTCCATAGCTCCCCTGTTTGGCCAGAAATGCCTGTCCTGGGTGCCAGCGACTGTTGAAAGTATGTGCAAAGAAGAAAGTGCTACTAACAATAAAATCAGTAAGTGTTTGGAAGGAGAAGCCCTGCTGAAGGAGAATCAGCATGGCTTCTACCAAGGTAAGCCATGTCTCACTAAACCTTGGGTTCTTTGAGAGTGGCAGGCAATCATGGATGGGGTGACCTGGTAGATACTGTTACTCCAAGAGCTCTTACAAAGTCGCTCAGCTCTGAGCAAATTTAGCATGGAATAAAGGCTGGGGGGTGGGGTCCTCTTCCGGATCATAAGAACAGAAAAGAGAAAGTGGGAATAAAAAGTAAATTCTCCCGATGGAGGGAGGTAAACCGTCAGGTCTTCTGGGCATCTTTCAAATTCATTCAAAAATGCCCTGGGATTAGGGGAGAGCAGTGAAGTGGCTAAGTTTGCAGATGACTCCAAATTATTTAGGTGATTAAGACAAAGGAATTGAGAGGAATGCCACAAGATCTTTTCAAGCCGGGAAAAGAAGGGGCATCAAAATAGCAAATGCTGCTCAGTGTTAGGAAATGTAAAATCATGCATATCCAGGCAAAGAACATCAGCAAGTTTAGACTGGTGGGGATGTGAACTGGTCTTGGGGTGTTGGTGGGCAGCTAGATGGGAAAGTTGACCCAGTTGTGCAGCTGCTTCAAAAAAGGGAAACTCCACATCAGGCAGAATTTGGAAAGGAATTGAAACCAAACCTGTTAACATCATATTTACTCTATACAAATCTATGGCTCAACCACACGTGGAATACTCTGTACAGTTCTGGCGACTGTATCTAAACACATCTATTGAGTAAGGAAAAGTGCAGAAAGGGGATTCCAAAACGATCCAGGGGTTGAAGCAAGAGGGATGGTGACCCCATCTGGAGTTGTTTGATTTTAGGAAAGGGCTGAGCGAGGGAGACCTGGCGGAGGTGCACAAAATGAAGCACAGTGTGAAGAAAGTGGCTGGGGGGGTATTTTTCTCCCTCTCACGAAAGGGTCTTCCCATGAGGCTGACCGGCAGGAGATGCAAGATCAACGTCACATGATGGAGAATTAAATCTGGAATCCCCTCCCGCGGATGGAGTGCTGCCCAGTGATGGTGCAAACCAATCCCTCAACCGAGGGCATCCAGGGAACTCTGCTGGCGGCTGGGTGAGTGGCCAGATCACCTGAAGGGACCACATCCCCATCTGTCCCTACCCAGCCGTTAAGCTCTTTGACGGAGGTTCTTCTCCCAGACCCAGCCCACAAAGAAGTGAGGGGGCTGACAGTTGGGAGAAGCATAGAAACAGAGTGAGTCAGAAGGGGTCTCCTGGGCCATCTAGTCTGACCCCAGCTCCAGCCGGCTCCGCTCACAACACACCCACCATGTGCATGTCCAGCCTAGAAGAATGCCTTTCTATTTTATTGCACTGTAGCTGCTCTCTTTTCGGCAAGACCTTTTTATTTCCTGGTCTATGGTGACTAACTTGGTTTTTAACATTGCTTTTTGCTTTGATAGCCTCATGCCTCACTTTTATTTTTTTTCTCTGCCATTAACTGCCAAAATTCTGTGCTCTTATAACTTGCTTTTACTATATCATTATTCTGCTTTATTGATATATTTCTGGCTTTATTGTATTTTATTACGAACTGCCCAGAGAGCCCCTGGGCTATGAGACAGTATAGAAATGCAAGAAATAAATAGAGAACACTCCATATTTCAAACATTTTATTATGCTTTTCTGCTGAAGACCCCCTTCTGCCCCCACCCATGAAGGTTTCTCCTTGCTCGGTTGTAACCTCCAGTAGCCCTTCCAGCAGGCTGCACTGGGCGAAATGAGTGGGAAAACTGGACCAGAAAGATTCGTATTTCCCCTCTTCCCTCCCCATTCCCTTTTCCTCGCGTGTCAGGTCTTTTAGATAATAAAAGATTGTGGGCACGGACTGTCTGCTTTTCTTGATTATTGTGGCTGAGCAGCATGATAAAAACACGCTAAATAAATAAAAACACAAGCTGCAGAACAGCAGAGATCGATTTCCACAGCCATAAACAGTTACACTCACGGCACTGTGAATGACAGCCTCTATTGTCGCGGGTTCCTTTCTGAGCGTTTGGAAACACATTATGCTCCGAGAACGCCAGCATTCGCGACACGTTTTGTTTTCCTGTCAGAGAGAGGCCTGATTGCCGTTTACGTGCCGAAGAAGGCAATCTCGCAGCTGCTTCGTTTGTCAAATTGCATTTTTCTTCTTACTTTTCCGCCGCTTGCAGCCCAAAGGCAGTTTTTGTCTGACAAAAAATTAAGTTAGCAGGTTGTTTCACTTCTGGAAGTTGGAGTTTTGTCTGCCAAAGAGGGATTCTCATACAGGCCTCTTCTTGCTGAGCGGCAGACAAACATAGAAACAGAAACAGAGCGAGTCCGAAGGGGTCTCCCGGGCCATCTAGTCTGACCTCCGGCACCAGCCGGCTCCGCTCAAGACATGCCCACCTTGTGAACGTCCAGCCTATCCTTGAGCACCCGCACCGATGGGGCCTCAACGACCTCTCGTGGAAGCCCATTCCACACCCTCGGGGTCCTGACTGTCAGGAAGGGCTTCCTGGCATCCAAACGAAACCTTGGCTCCCGGAGCTTTGCTCCGTTGGAGCGCGTCCTGCCTTCCTCTGCAGGGGAGATACAGGTCTCTCACCACCTCCGTGTGACGCCCCCTCACACACCTGCATGTCGCCCACAGATCCCCTCTGAGTCTCCTCTTCTCCAGGCTGAAGAGACCCCGTTCCCTCAGTCTCGCCTCCTACGGCTTCCCCTGCAACAGCCCAGGTTCAACCCCTGCCATCTGCAGCCACAGCTGGGAAGCCCTGCCAGGCACCTGCTGAGCGGCTGCTGCCAGCCCATGTCAACACTATAGGGCTCAATGGAGCCAGGGCCTGGCTAACCCTCCTCGATTCTCGGGTTCCCTTCACAGACACCCTGAGCAAGGTGCAAAATGCTTCTCTGCTCCTCTGTGATGGATTCGGTTGATAAATGTTTTGCTCCAGTGTGCCTTCCATGAGATGTTGTTGAGGCCCCATCGGTGCAGGTGTTCAAGGATAGGCTGGACGTGCACATGGTGGGCATGTCATGAGCGGAGCCAGCTGGAACTGGGGGTCAGACTAGATGGCCCGGGAGACCCCTTCTGACTCACTATGTTTCTATGTTTCTTCCCTCTAGGGTCAGAGTCATTTCTCCCAATAGTTGCTTCTCAGTCAACTTGAAATTCTGGACTTACATGTGTATGTAGTCAGCAGTCAAATAGCTCTGGAGTACTTTAAGACTAATCTAGACAGCACACTAAAAAGCAGAGACATCACCCTGCCAACAAAAGTGTGTATAGTCAAGGCTATGGCTTTCCCAGTTGCAATGTAGGGCTGTGAAAGTTGGACCATAAGGAAGGCTGAGCCCAGAAGGATCGAGGCCTTTGAATTGCGGTGCTGGAGGAGACTCCTGCGAGTCCCTTGGACCACAAGGCGATCAAACCGGTCAGTCCTAGAGGAGATCAACCCTGGCTGCTCTTTGGAAGGCCAGACACTGAAGATGAAACTCAAACACTTTGGCCACCTAATGAGAAGGAAGGACTCCCTGGCGAAGAGCCTAATGCTGGGAACAATAGATGGCAAAAGAAGAAGGGGATGGCAGAGGATGAGGTGGCTGGATGGAGCCACTGAAGCAGTTGGTGTGAGCTTGGGTGGACTCCGGGGGATGATGGAGGACAGGAAGGTCTGAAGGAGGGTTGTCCATGGGGTCGCAATGGGTTGGACACAACTTCGCAACTAGCAACAAGCAACAACTTTAAGGCTAAATTAACTATTACAGTAAGCAGCAAAATTTGCACTCCAAATCACAGAACACCTTTAAATGTTCCGCTATAAAATTCATATTTGGGAGAAAGAAACTTGTGCCCATATATTATGTGACCAATTTGCATAGCCCCAAAATTTAGAAAGAACTTTTGGCTCAATTTAATTTTTTATCATTTGGGCTTTATGGGGTCGATACTGGGTCAGCCCCAACTCCAGAGTTTTGCTCATGTCATGGCCCTCAACCAGAATCCCTCGGGCAAGGCAGGAGGCCACCAGCACCCTTATTCCCATCTTCTCCAGCCACTGGGGTACAGAGGCACTCTGCCAGTGGTACTGGAGTGGCACCGAGCCATGAGGACTAGCAGCCTTCGATAACCTTCTTCTCCCTGAATTTATCCAATCGTGAAGTTCATGTCCCTGCTATGGAGAAGTGGGACCACTTGGGCATGTTCTGTGATATTCTTTTTATCAGCACATGTGCTAGGAGAGTGACTGTGCCCAGGTCACAGTCGGGATATTAAGGGTGGCCCTGAGCAAGTTCAGGCAGAGAAAGGGCTTCCAGTGGCCACAACTGAGGAGCAGGTGCTCCGGATCCAAAAGGATCTGGACAGACTGTGGAAGTGGGCAGGAGACAACAGGATGGTGTTCAATGTGGATAACTGCAAGGTCTTGCACTTGGGGCACAGGAATGGGTGTCATAAGTACAGGTTAGGGGACCAGTGGCTGGAGAGCAGCACTTGTGAAAGGGACCTTGGGTGCTGGTTGACTGCAGGCTGAACATGAGTCAGCCGTGTGATGCAGTGGTCAAGAGGGCGAACGCCACCCTTGGTTGCACAGCCAGAAGTGTGGCTTCTGGATCGAGAGAGGTGTTACTGCCACTCTACACAACTCTGGTGCGCCCACAACTGGAGTATTGTGTTCAGTTCTGGGCCCCTCGTTACAGGAAGGATATAGCCAGGTTGGAGTCAGTGCAGCGTAGGGCCACAAGGTTGGTGGCCGGTTTGCAGGGGATGCCATATGAGGCGAGACCGAGGGAACTGGGTCTCTTCAGCCTGGAGGAGACTCAGAGGGGATCTGTTGTCAACACACAGGTATGTGAGGGGGCGTCACACGGAGGTGGGCAGAGACCTGTTCTCCCCTGCAGAGGAAGGCAGGACGTGCTCCAATAGAGCCAAGCTCAGGGAGCCAAGGTTCAATTTGGATGTCAGGAAGCACTTCCTGACAGTCAGGACCCCGAGGATGTGGAATGGGCTTCCACGGGAGATTGTTGAGGCCCCATCAGTGAGGGTGTTCACGGACAGGAAGGACATGCACATGGTGGGCATGTCGTGAGCGGAGCCGGCTGGAACCAGGGGTCAGACTAGATGACCCGGGGGACCCCTTCTGACTTGCTCTGTTTCTATGTTTCCAGCTTCTGCCACAGTCCAGCCGGCATGGCAGCAAGGCTGTTTTTCTGTGGAAGCCGCTTTGGGGGTGCTCTTTTCCCGCCATGTGTGCCCCTCCCCCACCCCATGACGGCACACCCGGCCCCACTCCCATTCTGCCTTACTTTACCAAAAGGCGATACTTATTTATTTGATTTACACTCCACTTTTCCCTTACAATGAACTCCAAGCAGCTTTCATCCTTCCCCTCCTCTTGCTCCCCCTCTTATCCCCAGAACAACAACCCTGCAAGGTAGGCTGGGCTGAGCATCTGGGCCTGGCCCAAAGTCACCCAGTCGGCTCCGTGGCTGAGCAGGGACTTGAACCCGGATCGCCTGCGTTCCAGTCACACGTCACACTGGCTTTTACTGGCCTGCGACTTTCATTGAAAAGCCATTTCCCCGTCAGTCCTTTTTAAACTACTTCCCAAAAAAGAAAGAGATTTGCTTTGCTTTGTCGTTTGCTTTGCTTTTAAAAAAGTCATTTATTGCACTTCCACCTACTCCTGGATAAGGGTACAAATGGAAAGTTTGCATACTGACGTGTTTAGCATTAAATGGACAATCCATCCATCGTCTTAAATTAAACGGTCATTTTTAGCATACAGGTAGGTGAGAAAAATTTATTAAATCATATTCACAGAATATACATGGTCGTGCAAGTAAGAAGTCGCCGGGTCTAAGCCAACGGGAGAGACACCGCCCCGTTCGCTCTGCTTCTGCTCCTGAAGTGGATGCTGGAGTCCGTGAGGTCCTCGGCGTGGTCTTCGCTCTTCTTTTCCTTCAGGCTGTTGATGAACCGCAGCGTGATTTCATCCCACTCCTCGGGAAGC
Organism: Varanus komodoensis; assembly: GCF_004798865.1. Classification (NCBI taxonomy): domain Eukaryota; kingdom Metazoa; phylum Chordata; class Lepidosauria; order Squamata; family Varanidae; genus Varanus; species Varanus komodoensis. The sequence goes on from NW_025335761.1 coordinate 62,694,566, forward strand.
AGCATCAGCAAAAACCCCAGGCAGATGATCATGGTGGCCCCCAACCGGACGACGCTGAAGATCACCTCGCGTTTGAGAAGATCAACAGCTGCAGGGAGGGGGAGAAAAGACACTGAACCAAAATGCCGCTTCCTCATTTCACGCGCGGTCCATTTTAGTCAGTGCGGGACAAATGTCACAGCCGAAACATAGACACAGAGCGAGTCAGAACGGGCCTCCCGGGCCATCTAGTCTGACCCCGGCTCCAGCCAGCTCCACTCATGACATGCCCACCCTGGGCCTGTCCAGCCTATCTAAGCAGACAAAGGTGACTCCCTGCCCTGTGGTGCTCTGTGGCAGACACTGCTTGGCGACCACCATCTTGATTCCCCATAATGCCCCTGTGAGCAAAGCTCTATCGCCATGCAGTTTTTTGCCGGAGTAACGGGGGACCGGATGGGCCGCTTCCATCAGAAGTCACCGGTTTGTTTTGCAGAATGTCCCTGGGAATAATGCCATGGGACAAAGCAGCATCACTCCCAAGAGGCTCATGGGCAAAGCAAAATGGCGGCCACTATGATGTGGTTTGCTATGAGAGGCAGAGAACATGGGCGGTGGGGGGTTCCTGTGAAACAGATGGCCGCAGGGACTTTTATATTAATTAATACTGATTCCGCCTAGCACCCAGAGCCCCAAATCCGGCCAAAGGTTCTAACTCTCAGCCTTTTGGCCTACGTTTACACCTGATAATCTCACTGGCAGCTTGCCCTCCACTTGAAACTCCATTCTAACTGAAGGAAGCAACTCAGTGACTGAGAAACAGAGAAGCAAAACAACCAGGTCATGAAGCCTGAAGCCCGAAGTGAAGGAAGGTGGAGGGGAATAAAATATAATTGGCTTGAAAGAAAGTGTGCTACTTCCTATCTCATCCTCCCAGGAGTTTTATGAGACAGGGTTGTAGGGCAAGGTGAAGTTAGAGAGGGGGGAACTAGTGAACTTTTTTTGAATAAGTTTTATTTGAAATGATAATCCTAAAAACAAAGAAAAACTAAAAACAACATCAATCATCAAAAACATTGGGCCTACTGGGTCAGCCCCCACATTTTTTTCCATTTATGATAACTTAAAAACATATTTAAATCTATACAAAGTCCCATTTCTATAATAACAATAAATAATAAAAATAAAAATAAAAAGAGTCCCAATAAATAAAAAGAGTCCCAAGAGCCAATAATAAAAAGAGTCCCAACTTTGATAGAAGTCAATATCTTCTTTCTCCTTCAGTGACAAGGTCAATCTATCCATTTCTGCACAGTCCAAGATCTTTTTTTAGAATCAGTTCGTCAGTGGGTGGTTCTTCACTTTTCCAGTGTGGGAACTAGTGAACTTGTAGTTGTAAGCAGGCAGGTGTCATTGGTTGATGAGTATCAACTCACACACCCTGAATAGACAGTGGGCTAATTATAATGCACATGCGATGTATGCAGATATATGGAATGGCATGAGACAGGGAATAGGAACTAGGCGGACAGAAAGATTGAAACCTCCTGGTAGCTTCCCCAGTGAGGGAAAAGGGGAGGACTGTGGCAGATGGATTGAGGGGTGAAGGAGCTGTTTCGTGTGTTTGTGCTTTGGAGAGACTCTGATTAAGCAGGTTCTCCCCATCTAGTGAGACAAACGAAGGAATCACCTCACTCTGATGGCAGTCTTGGTTATTTAACTTGGGGAGGAGTATTTTCACAGCTTCTTTTGCCTAACATAAGCATGGGTTGGGACCACCACAGAACGTTCACAGACATTCTGCCTGTACAGACGGCCAGCAAGGGAAAGACCAAAACAGCACAATGTCTGTGGGAGTGAAAGATCGGTTTGGCCGATGAAGTGGGGGCAAAGACAGCTTGCACAGAGCTTAGGGGGAAGAGGTCCTGCGTGTTATGAGGCCAGGGGCTGAGAGTCCAGAGCAAAGCATGGGCTGCATGTTGATGTGATTATTTCAACTCTTAGCAGTTTGAACCCTTTCCTCACCAATTTAACCTCTACACATGACCATTATATTTGCAATTCCCTGTAACTGTGATACAGAGGTTGCTACCAGTCCTGCTCTTTCCTCTTCCCTCCCCATCCCTTTTTCCTTGCATGTTCGTGTCTTTTTAGGTAACACACCAGCCAGTAGGGACAGCCAGTTTTATCTATTACATGGGAGCAGCTCCAGAATCCTTTCCCTGCTGAAAGTGAGATAAAAAGGACTCTAAATGAATAAATAGCTGCCATTCATCAAGAAGCTGCAGAAATCTGAGTTTTTTCTCTGCCTGCCTCCTGCCAGCCCACAAAGATGCCTTTTGGTGTGCAGGCTGGTCTCTCGGGTTGCAAACTGTTTGCATTCTCTCAGTGTTTTCAAATGATTTGTTTCCTTCTTTTTAAATCAAGATTTCAATGAATTTTTTGCTCTGTTTTGCTCCCATTTTGTAAGCTGCCTTGCATGCCAATTTCTTCAAAGAAAGCCTGGGTACGTATCTATCAATCAATCAATCAATCAATCAATTTTACTGATGCTGTGTTGAGGGGGTGCTTTTGAACCAGAAGTGTTAAACGTCTTTCGTGTGAAGGCCACATTCTATTTTGGAAATGCTCTCAAGGGCTGCAATCCAGTGCTGAGACCGGAGAGAGGATGAAAGCAACGGGGACTTGGCCCAAAATAAAGGTAAAGGTAAAGGTTTCCCCTTGACGTGAAGTCCAGTCATGCCTGACTCTAGGGGGCGGTGCTCATCTCCGTTTCCTGGCCGGGGGAGCCAGCGTTTGTCCGCAGATGGTCTCCGTGGTCGTGTGGCCGGCATGACTAAACACCAAAGTGCACGGAGCAGTGTTACCTGCCTGCCGAAGTGGCACCTTTTCATCTCCTTGCATTTGCATGCTTTCGAACTGCAAGGTTGGCAGGAGCTGGGATGGAGCAAGGGGAACTCACCCCGTTGTGCAGACTCCAACTGACGACCCTTCGATCAACCAACCCAGCAGCACGGAAGTTTAAACCACTGCGCCACCTGCAGTCCCAAAATACCCCCCCCCAATCCCCCCACCCCGCCTATTTCAGCTTAGAAGTCTCACTGCCACCAGGACCCCACGGTTGACATCCGGCACCCCTGCTCCAACTGCGCCCAGCATTTCAAACGATCCCACTATTTATTCCAAATGATCCGGAAGGCACCCACCTGCATTGCCCGGGACGCTCAGCACGGTCCCAATGGATATGAGGATCGGGTATGTCAGCACGACGCCGACGTTCACCAGAATGTTAAACGCTGAAAAGGGAAAGAACAAAAGTCTGGCATTTGTGGAAGGCACTTCCCTGCCAGCGGACTTGCATCTGCAGGGAAACAGATGAGCTTAAATGTATTTATATGTTTATTCAGAGCCTGTCTTTTCCTTCCAAGGAGCTCCAAGTGGCTCCCATCATTCTCCTCCCCCTGCTCCTCTCAGTCTTGTCCTCACAACAACAACCCTGTGAGGTAGGTTGGGCTTGCTCAAAGTCACCCAGCCGGTTCCAGGCCCAAGCAGGGATTAGAACCTGGATCGCCAGAGTCCCGGTCCTCAGGATGGGCTGGATCAGCCCCCACTCGCTCCCTGGCCCTGAGATTTTGGATTCCTGTTGCAGGTGGTATTCGAAACTCCTTGCCTTTTGGCGCTAGATTCAAACATCCTCACATGCTCCTGCAGTCCTCTTCTCATAAAAACCATGTGAAAAGGAATCCGTCAAAGAAGCGGTTAAGGGAGATCATAATGGCTAGGAGGGTCCCTCCTGGGGTGGCGACCTGTATGGGGGAGCAGAGGTGGCTGGCTATGAAGGAGAGGGTCTTTTCTGGGGTGGCTGCCCAGGGCAGAAGGGATTTCCCAGAGTTCTCCCCTGACACTGTACTCTTCGCAGCACCGGGAAAGACGCTTCTGCTTTTCTAGGCATTGTGTTCTTTCAGTTTTTGTCGTGCTTGTTTCTGTATTCTAAATCTTGGAGTTGCTGCTAGTTTTTTCTTTTTGTCCTCCTACCTTATACCTCCAGCTTAAACATTTATAGTGGATCTTGTGTTGCATATTCCGGCTTCACTAGATGTGAACCATCCAAAGAGTTTCAGTTAAGGGACAGTGAAAAATATAATAAAACACATGCAACGAAGTCCTAAACCGCCAAAGTTCTTGCTGCAAGCGAAGCTCAGGGCAGCGTTGCAGATGGGGACATTTTCCTTCACGCTTACCTAGCCAGAGCCCTGCGATGCCACACAGGTAGCCCCACGGCACGGCTGAAAAGGGGGACCAGTACTCCACTTTGGTAAAATAGAGGATGATGGGTGTGAAGGAGAGGAAGATCAGGTTGAAGAAGCCGAGGGTCGAGATGAAGTGCGCAGCCTCCCCAAAGTTGGCACTTCCGAGGAACATCTTGAACAGAACCTACGGAGGAGGAAGGAGAAGGACGGAGGAAGAGGGTGCCAGCACGTGACATTGCCACATGTCCAGGGCCACTTCTGCCCCTGGGGGACTGTACCGCGTGTCCCCTCACACTGTCCCTGTACCTGGAGCCTGTGCCAGCCAGCCAGAGCATCCTTTGAACTTATTATTATTATTATTATTATTATTATTATTATTATTATTATTATTATTAGAACATTTCTATGCCGCCCCTTGCCGAAGCCTCGGGGCGGCTTACAACATAATAAAATACAATACAATACAAAAATAACAATATAAAATTAAAATTAATAATATAAAATAAATAAAAAATATAAACAATATAAAAGAAGTTATAAAAGAAAAGTTATAAAAGAAAAGAAAACTACACACAGCATCCCTTCCCAGTCGGATGCCCTTTGGATGCGCCCTTTCCCGCCAGCCCAGGCAATGTTGGATTCCCCAGCCTGGCTGGGAATGATGGTAGTTGTAGTCTCAGCACCTCATGGGGCTCCTGCCGGGAAACCGCTTCCACAAAAACGGCTTGATGGAAACAGCTCGAAGTTTGCACACAAGTATGCAGGGGGTTCTGGGTGCTGGCCAGGGAATGCTGGGAGACGCAGGACCTTCTCTGTCCCAGTGTCCTTAGGGTGCTGCCCTAAGAGACCTCCGTGGGGACCCATGGTTGCTGGAGCACCTGAGGAAGCCTGGCAGCCAGAGGAGGCATTCCCCCTGCCCCACGGCAAATGAAGGAAGAGTTCCGAATTCCATAAAACTATCTGAGCAAGTGTCCCGCCTGCCGCTCCTCCCAAGAATCCATAGTCGTGCTTTCGGTACTGTCGGCCACTTGCACTGCACAGAAGCTGGGCTTCTACGCTGACGGAGCTTCCGTCCTTCTAAGCTCCAGGATGGGCTGCCGCAAGGGGCCCTCGGCAGGGCTGCCCTGGAAAGGGCACCAGTGGCGTCACCTGCTGCGGTAGAAGCAGCGAGCTGGGGTCACGCCGGCAGGCAGTTTCAAGGCACCTGAGCACCTGCAGCGGCTACCATTCCCTTGGGGCCTGCTGGAGGCAGGGCTTTTTCAGTGGTCATGCCACCAGCTCCCTATGAGGTGTCCCCCCCGCCCCCGTTTTGAGTAGCCTTCATCATTCAGAGGCATGTTATTTCCATGGGGATTGATGGATTGATTGATTTTCCAATTTATTTCCTGCCTTTTTCCTACAAAGGGCTCAAGGCAGCTTACATCCTCCTCCTCCGCCATCTTATCCCCACAACAACCCTGTGAGGTAGGTTGGGCTGAGAGTCTCTGACTGGCCCAAGGTCACCCAGTTGGCTCTGTGGCTGAGCGGGGACTCGAACCCGGATCGCCTGAGTCCCAGTCCCATGCTCTTCACCACTGCACCACACTGGCTCTCTGCACTGGATCTGGTGTATATAATTTTTCTGATATGACCGAGGTTCTCACTGTGGCACCTGCTTTTGTTTCACAGTGGCTGGGTTCACACAATACAAGTAACTCTGTGTGGTTACCATGGTATGAATTTTTTACAATGATCTAGCTGATCAGTGGTTTCCACGGTAGCATGGTTTCCATTCTCCCTGCTCAGTCCTGCTATTGGCAGTATGTCCCATCAGCCGCTGCACCTGAAATTCAGTCCCAAGGTGCACTGCTCCCTGACAACATTTCCCACTTCCTCCTCACTGGTCTGCACATAGAGCTGGATGGCTGGAGCGGCTGCTGCCATTGCCGTTCTTTTCAGGGGACTCAGTGGTAATCGCATGGAAACCGTGGTCCAGGGCTCAGGCAACATGACAAACCATGGTGGCTCCTAGAACAAACCATCGTTTCTTCATGTGGTTTCTAAAGACCAAACTGACCGTGGTGAAAAACCACGGCTGGGTTCGGACAGCATGATAGACAACGGTGATAAAAATTCACCATGGCTTGTTGTGCCATGAACCCAGCCATTAAATGAATCGCTTCCTTATATTCATTTTTACATTTACTGCATTAAAACAAAAACTAGCAATACTGGAGGTTGTACTCCAGTCACAACGCATTTTAGAAAATGAGTAGTGGCATTCCAGGTCCCACTCGCCAGCAGCCAGCAAATGGTGGCCCTCCAGTTATTTAGGCCTACAGCTCCCATCAGCACCCACCAGCATAGCCCATGCGGAGGGTTCATGGGAGTTGTAGGCCCAGACATCTGCAGGGTCTCCAGCTGCACTCAATGGGACCCCAAATCCATTAGAGGAGACCCACTAGCCCCTAGGAGGACGGCACCCCACAACAAGGATGAAAGGCCGCCAGTGGAAGTCTCTCCCTCTTTCGTTCCAGCATTTCCTCCCGCTCGTGCGTAGCCGGCCACCGCCAGACTCCGTCAATGAAATGCCAGCGCAAAGAACAAGTGGAAAACATCGATGTTCATCTCACTGCTGTGGAATAATAGAGTTTTCATTAAGACTCGATAAAGGCACGCCAAGCCAAATCCTCGGTGGCCACAAACTAATTATCTCCCTTGTAACTTTCTCCTGGCGCACCTGGCGCAGAATGTAAACGAGGCAGCCGAAGAAAGACGGAGCGTCGTTTTCGGCAGATTCTGCTTTGCTCGTGCGTGTTTGTGCGCGCAAGAGCGCATTTTTAAAAGTGCTGGGACTGTGGGGAGACGCAAGGGCCTACCTTATACAGTGCAGAGGTTGATGCTGATCCCACTGCATATGCGACACCGATAATCGAATCGCCATGGAAACCGTCTGCATACGCCATCATAACGATTCCAGTGATAGCCATGATTGCGGCAACTATCTGTGTGATGCAAAAGAAGAGGAATTTGGAGCGACTTGATTATCGGGAAAGAGATGAGGATGCTCCAAGTGCGGGGAGACTTGCGGCTAATACAGCGGGCTAAAAATCTAATAAATAAACAATAAATATGTGTCTCTTTTAACTTTCATTTTCCTAACTCCCAGTTTAAAGGGAGCTTCGGAAGCATCCCTTGGAAACAGGGAAGGGACTACAAGTTGGGTTGGCAACGGGATGGACTTACTGTTTCTTCCTGGTGAAACTCGGTTTTTCTTTAGATTATTTTGGGTCCACAGCCCATTTAGGTAAGGTGACCAATCAGGTTCATTTGCTCCAGAAGTCGGGGCCTATAAACTTTGGAGCTGGGTTCAAGCATGGCCACAAAAATTATGGTTCCAGCAACAGAGAGACAAGATGGCGGGTGGTTCCATCACCAGCAAAGGACAGCGTCTGAAGCAATCACACAGATGGCACCTTTTCGTGGTGGATTTAAAAAGCAACAACCAAGGAAGGGAAGTCACTCCCTTGAAATAAAGTAGGTGCAGTATATTGCAAGGGTGAGAACTTTGGACTAGGGGCCAAATAATTCTCTTGATTTTTTGCACAGTGCCATGTCCTCTTTTTCTGGCTTTATGCCCTCTCCCCAACCTTTCTTTCTTCCCAGCTTATGTGCCATTTTTCCCACATTCCAAAAATCTAAAATGCCTCTCCCAGGGCTGACTTAGTCGTAGCAGGAGCTCAAAGCCAAAATAGGCTTAGTTGTTTGTTCGGTGGCCCCATTAAATCTGGTTTTGACCCACATGTAGCCAAGAATTTCTTTGATTCTTAGTGTGCACTATGATTTTTTGAAACAGGCCAGGTTTAGAAACAATGTTTGGATTCTGGCTTGTTTCAATACATCATTGTTTAAACTAACCACCATTTGTTTTTATTGTACATAACAACAAACCACAGTGAATTTAAACATAAAAGCAGACGCAGAAGAGAAGGAGAAAAGGGTACACACAAGTTGAGGGCTTTCCCAGTTGCATTTGTACAGCACAAAACTGTGGTTTAACTTAACATCTAACTGGAACTATGATCCAGGGATGCTGTGAAAGCTTTGCTTTGGCCCAGCACCACCGTGGCCCCTTCCTATGGTAAACCCAGGTTTAGCCTCAAGTGCGTCAACACGAACAAGCCAAATGCAACAGTGGCAAGATCTTTAAGTGATTGTCCATCTCCAGCACACAGGAAATGAGAGACATGGAACCCCAGACCAAAGAGCAAAAGGGAGGCATGTTCAGGGGAAGGATTACTCCAACCCAAACTCTGCACACAGCCAGTAGCAGGGTCCCTCTTCCAGTCTCCAGGAGAAAGGAGCAGATGACAGGTGATGGGGAAAGGCCTTTATCCAGAAACCCAAGACAGCTTCTCATTCCTGGCACCCTCCAGGTGTGCTGGCATCAGGTTTTAGTTGTACTTTTCTGTAACTCAGTAACAAATCAACTAAAATAATCTTGCATCTTACCAAAACCTAAAGATAAGTCTGATTTTGAGAGCAAATGCCCCTGGCTCAGATAGAATGGAAGGGCGGTTTTATTGATTTCCTTTCTTCAGTGCCTGCTCCTTGTAGCTCCAAACCAGAAAATAAGCAGTGTCACCTCTTAGCCCCATCAATTAAATGTTTCCTCACAGATTAAAATTGCCTCCACTGATTAATTAACTAAAGGATTTGTTGATTAATCCACTGATTAAACCAAACCAGGCTTGCAGCTCTCGTATTTATTTTATCTTTCTTTTTGTCCAATTCACTTTGTTCTTTAATGAGCTCTCCTCCTGAATTGGATGTCCCCCATCCAAATAAGGAACCCTACACTTTTCAGTTAGTGACAGATTTTATTTTCCTGGGCTCCAAGATCACCGCAGACTGGGACTGCAGCCAAGAAATTAAAAGACGCTTGCTCCTGGGGAGGAAAACTATGGCAAATCCAGACAGCGTACTAAAAAGCAGAGACATCACCCTGCCGATAAAAGTGCGTATAGTCAAGGTGATGGTTTTCCCAGTTGCAATGTATGGCTGTGAAAGTTGGACCACAAGGAAGGCTGAGCGCCAAAGGATTGAGGCCTTTGAATTGTGGTGCTGGAGGAGACTCCTGCGAGTCCCTTGGACCGCAAGGCAATCAAACTGGTCAGTCCTAGAGGAGATCAACCCTGACTGCTCTTTAGAAGGCCAGATCCTGAGATGAAACTCAAATACTTTGGCCACCTAATGAGAAGGAAGGACTCCCTGGAGAGGAGCCTGATGCTGGGAAGGATTGACGGCAAAGGAAGAAGGGGGCGGCAGAGGTTGAGGTGGCTGGATGGAGTCACGGGGCAGTTGGTGTGAGCTTAGGTGGACTCCCAGGGATGGTGGAGGACAGGAAGTCCTGGAGGAATGTTGTCCATAGGGTCATGATGGGCCGGGCACAACTTTGCGACTAACAACAACAACAGTTTCCAGGTTGAGTTGACGGGGAGCAATGCTTCCTGCCTGCTCATCAGCACAGCATTAAGGCCAACCTTGCAAGGTCGGAGGCATCCAACCAGGTTCGGAGGAACCCTTCCGGAATCCATCCCTCCAAGTCTTCCTGGGCTTCCTCTTATGCTTGGCCCAGCCTTCCAAAGTGAGCGGGGCCCAAAAGAAGCCCATGAGCCCACGCAGACGCCCAATTGTGTGGCTGGTGAACTCCTTCTATACCAGCCAGCGGCAGATGGACCGGCAGAGGACGCAGCTTGCAGGGTGGCCGCGGAGGCCGTGGCGCAAGGGGTGGGGGCACTCCTTGCATCCCACGTGGGGCTCAATTCCTGGAGAGTGCCCCGCAAATGCTGGCATGCTCGCCAAGAACTCACACACCATGGAAATATCTGGGAAGCATGAAAAAGCCCCTGGGCAATGAGGCACCCGACCGCGAGTGAGGAATCAGGACCGTACAGCACTTGAGGCCCTTCTGGGTGTAGATTCGGGGTCTTTCCATCTGCCCAGTGGAGCTGGGAGGCTGTGGGAACCGTGCTCCTAGGTGCAGCACCTTGGGCAGGCCAGGCTAAAACCTGGGGTGGCTACACCTCCACGGACACCTGAACCCCCCGCCAAGGCTGTGCTTGGTGTCTGGTTCGCCGCTGCTGCTGCTACACTCGCTGTGCAACCTCCAGGGCCGCTTGCAGAGGGCAGCATTTTGCATTTTCCACCCCCAGGGCTCCGGGGCCCAGAGAAAGCCAGAGGGAAGCTGCCCCAGGGAGGAGGGCGCCTTCTTGGCTCAGAACGTCTTGAGGTTGAGCTGCTTGAAGGACCTGGAGGGTCCTCTCCTTCCCCTGTTTTGTGGGGTCCAGGAGCATGCTTGCCGGGTCTGCTAACCCCAAGCCTTTTGGGCACCGTTTTATGCCGTTCTCTGGACCAGTAGCTGCAGATGAGTGATTCTGGATGGCTTAAACCAACTGACGGATCCGCCTCGCCGTTATCTAAATTTTCAGTGTTTTCCTTGAGATTTGCAATGGCATTAATGCTGATGCCTAATGTTCGTGGTCGCACTTGTTTCTCTCCTGAACCACCTCAAGTACAATGGCTTGCACAAAATGAGGCGTGCAAATGCACGTCCAGAGAACTTGCCGCCAGCCACCTTGGGCACCGCTCTGTGTGTGTGAGAGATCGGCGCACCTTGCCTGGCCTGCCAGGGTCCTTCACAGGCATCCCTCGCACAGGCCTTCCGCCAGCCACCCCTGCTGACGGGGCGTCCTGCCTCGGCCCAGCCCAGTTCAAGGCATGCGTGTCAGAGCAATACGGCAGCGGGACCAGCTGCCCGGAGAGGTGGGGGGCTCTCCCACCCTGGAGAAATTCAGGGTGAACCTGGACAGCCACCAGAGTGGGATGGATGGTGACTTGGTGTCCTGCAACAGCAGGGGGTGGACCTGATGGCCTTCATGGCCCCTTCCACCTCTACTATTCTATGTACAAGCCTTCAGCTGCCGGTGGGGGACGCCACGGGCTGAGCGAAAGAGTGGGAAGGGGGGAAGGGGGAGGTCGGGATCCGAGGAAGCGGGTTCCCCTGCTCAGCCTGGACTGCAAAGCTTGTGAGCTGCATGCAGAAGGGCCCAAGCTTGAAGGGGGCTCAGTGGCTGGTGCTGCGGAAGGTGACCAAGTAGAAACCCACTGCCAGATCAGGCCAGGTTGGATGGACACATCGGCCGGGCTCAGGCAGCCTGGTACTCCAGGGCTGGGGGGGGGGGGGGGGGAGCTATCACTGAGCTCGTGATTTGGGGGCCACTGTGTCATCCGAATCCAGCTGGGGGAACTGGCGGCCTGCTGTTGGGTTGTGAACTGTGGGTTGGTCACCCGGTTTGTTCGCCAGGTTCAGCAACAACCCATGGTTCAACCACGGCATATTGTCTGAACCCAGAATGCTCTGACTACCCAGGGTAAGTCAAGCTGAGACTATACGAAGCCACATCTAGTCCGCTCTCCCCATGTGAAGGAATCCGGCCATCCGTCAGTAGAAACGTCAAACGTGGAATTGATCTGGTAGCATTTTGGATCTTGATGGAAGTTTGTTTTTTTCATCAGCCAATTGTACACACACATGGACTCGTTAATGCCGTTTTGTTTCAGCTCGTAGAAGAAGCAAATAAAATTTACTCTCAGTAAAATTGGAATTCTAACAATGTACTTTGCAGACTAGCTGCCGAGACAAGCACAATTATCGTAAAGCACTCTTCACATAAACAGGCTCCCTCATTCTGCCTCCTTCCAGATGCACTGGATTGCAACACCCATTGACCATGCTGTCTGAGGATGATGGGAGCTTCAGTCCAACATACCTGGAGGGCAGCATGGGGAAGGCTCAGGTGGACAACTCTTTTCCCATGGTGCAATTGTCCACTTAAGGCACAATCCTCTCTGCTCTCCCAAGGCCAAGAATATACGGTCTTGGTATTGGAATTCCCAAGATTCCCATGGTCTCTTTGAGTGCTACAAATTTCTGTATAGCAGGAAAGCAGCCATATTCTGTCATACTCAGGCAGAACTTTGGGTGGAGCTTCACAAATGAAGGGAATACAGGTATGCACAGAAGGTGAAGGCTTGATTCCCTATGGCTCCCATTAAGTGCTATGGGAGAAGGGGAACAAGGTAAAATCCAAGACTCAGTTAAGAAAGGGGCAAAAACTGCCTCTTGCCTCAGACCAAGGACAAGGTGCAGCTGAATCCCCACCAAGTGGTGCTCCCTTTACTTTCTTCCATATAAGTGAATGGGAGCGCTGCTCAGCAGCCCTATTGGAAAAAGAAAATGCTGCATTTGAGGAGGTGCACTGAAAAGCAATCTATACATTTGGTATATAATTAGCAAATAAAACTGGGGAACATGAATACATTCCCCGGGGTACTTCCCATTAATACAGGGGTCTCAAACTTGCGGACTGCGGGCCAATTGCCGGGACGGCCGGGGCACGGGGGAGGGGCCCTGCGGCCTTCAAAGCCCCGGTGGCGCCCTGGCCGGCCGCGGGATGAGCGGCCCCCCACCACCGCGGGGGTGGAATACTTGATGCGGCCCGGCCTCACCCAGCCTCTACTTCCAGCGGCCCCCAGGTCAGCTGAGTTTGAGACCCCTGCATTAATATAAAGGAGGAGAGACTGAGGGTCTGTTCAGCCTTGGGAGGAAGAGACTCCAAGGGGATCTGTTGGCGACATGCAGGTATGTAAGGGGGTGCCGCACAGAGGTGGGACATGACCATTTTTCCCCTGCAGGGGAGGGCAGGATGCGTTCCGATGGAGCAACACTCAGGGAACCAAGATTTAGGGTGGATGCCAGGAAGTTCTTCCTGATGGTTAGGACCCCGAGGGTGTGGAATGGGCTTCCCCGGGAGGTGGCTGAGGCCCCATCGGGGAGGGTGTTCAAAGATAGGCTGGACATGCATATGGTGGGCATGTCGTGAGCGGAGCCGGCTGGAGCCAGGGGTCAGACTAGATGGCCCAGGAGACCCCTTCTGACTCACTCTGTTTCTGTGTTTCTAAAGCTCTTCACATCCCACCCGCAGAATAACAGGTGATCATAATAAAAAGGGTATGTCCATGCAGGCATTTTTGCAAGGCAAATGTTGTCATGAGTCCAACATTCCCTGGTCATTCTTCCACGCTTGTGTGTACACACACATACACACACACACGCGCATGCTCCCATGGGGTGAAATCAAAATGCACCTGCAAGACATTCTACATTCATTTTCAGTGGATTAATTGCCTGTGGTCACTCCTGAATTTCACCTCCAGGGGGCAGCACTCCTGGGAAGGGAGAACCGTGGAAGGAGAACAGGAAAATGTGACCACAAGGTGAGATTTCCCTGCAAAATGATGCTCAGCCCTAGAATTTCAGATTCGTGTGAGCACTGCCAAATACTTCTGTTCCCAGGACCATTTCTGCACGCTTTCTGTTTCTATTGTTCAGTGCAAAGCTAACAAGAAGGACACGGAGGGGACCTCGCCATCCCCACAGAACCCCAAATGGATGATGGCACGCCAACCCCGGTGAGGAAGACCGGTGCCAGTCATTACCCGAATGCCCATGAACCTGTCTTTCAGAACGATCCATGAGAGCAGGAAGACAAAGGCCTTGTTGCAACAGAACAGGGCTGAGACGTCGGTGGCCGTCAGCTTCTTCAAAGCCAGCAAATAAAGGTAATTAGTCAAAGTCCAGAGAATAGAAAAGGGAGCTGTCCTTTTAAGAAAGAGTTTCAGCGTCAGGCCATCTTCGCCAAAGATCCGGCTGCATTCCCTGCAAAAGAGGGGGAAAGAGGCACGTTCAACCGACACAGAATGAGTCTCTGTTGAACCCAGGCTAACAACAACTTCTGGGCGTCCTCCTTTGGAGTGCCTCTGGAGGTGCTCCCTCTGGGACACCCCTTTCGGGCGCTGGCAAGCCTCTTCTCTGTCCACCGCCCCATCCTTGCTCAGCTGTCTCTTCCGACATTGCGTCATGGGGTCAAGAGTCACGCTGGGCTCGGCCGGCTGCAGGGGGTCTTCTCCCCACCCCTCCCTGCAGCATGAATCCTGACTATTCTCCACGTCTGCCAGAACAGCTTGAGATAAGCCCCTCCATTTTTTCCATTTCAGCAAAATTCCGGAAGGAAGGCATCATGCCCACAGGTTGGCCCGTCACCTGGACGCCTCTTAGCCATACCCTGAACCCCGCTTTTCTTCCCCTCCTCATGCTGTCATGCCAGGCTCCCCGCTCGAGTCAATAGGCACTCCCCATTCCTACTGTTTCAGTGGCTGGTAAGAGAATTTTATTTAGCTGGACTTATTCATTTTCTTCATTTTCTTTAATGTCCTCTTTCTTAGCAGCTGTTATTCTTTTCAACACACTGCTTTCCTGGCTGTTGTTTATAGGCTGGTACGTTTTTATCCTGTTTTTATTATTTAACATTTATTTATATTGTGGCCAACATGGGCTAAAGCTCGTGTTTCCTTTCCTTTCCACTTCTTCCCTTTGCACATTCCAAATCTGCTTCTCCCTTAAACATCTGGAGCACATCTGGAGGTTGCAGAGATCCTGAAATGTGGGAGAAAAAATTCATTCTGCCCCCACCATCATCCTGCTGGTAGGACACCACTGAATACAAGCTAAATAGGTTATAAATGGTATGAAATCAATCAATCAATCAATCAATTTCACCCATCTGGTTATTCATCTTCCAAAAAATTTATATCCCATTCTCCTATACAATCAAAACAGCTAACAAACCTGGCTAAAGTGATATCTGTACAGACCATAAACATGAATATACATACAATATTTAAGATTAAAAATGGAGATATTCCACAAAAAAGGTGCCACCAGAGAAAAGACCCTGCCCATCCACCATATCTTCATCAAGAAGAGGATGCATTGCAAGGCCCCAAAGCTTAAAGTTCTGACAAGTTCATCAAAAGAAGGTAACATACAACAATGCTTAAGGTAATATCCTAGAAGCCACATCCTCAAAATTAGGAACCTACCTGAATTTTTTGATTGGAGATTGCTTTTCCTGTGCCGTTGCAAGATGCCCGGAATAATAAACAGGGAAAAACATAATATTCCAGTTTGTGGAGAACCAAGTCATGAAAAACGGGTAATCGAAGTTCTTGTAGGTGATTTTGACAATCTGCGTTGTTCCGACACAAGAGGACGAGACGGACAAAATAATCAGAAATCCCCAGACGATCTTGAGGAACACGGACAGGCAGGACTCGCAGCGGGTCTGGGCCCGGCTCTCTTGGCTGGTGCTTTCGGCATGGGCTTGTGTTCCTTCTTCTCCTGAAAACAGACACGGACGATGCCGTTGAAGAAATAAAGGCCAGCCACAGTATTACTATCCAGATACGAGGCAAAGAGGACATCGTAATGAGTAGCGCTTGGGTGAGAGCAATCGATTGCTCTTACCGCAGAGGAATTGAATTTCATCCAAGTCCCCAACCCTGGGACCCCAGTCTGGCTCTCTGAGGATTGCCCAAGGGGTCCCCGGCTTCTGGGGTTTCCCGATTTCATTCCCCGTTCTAAAAGGTCAAAATGCCCTGAGGTTTTCACTGCAGGAAGAGTTTCAAGTTAAAATAGGCTTGTCCTGGAGCTTTTTTAGCCCCACTCCATGTGACATCAGCTCCATCTGCCCCCAGAAGTGTCTCCAAAATCAATTTGATCCTTGGCCTGGAAGATGCTCCATGTTCCATCTGGCCCTACAGATTGTGGTGGGACAGAAAGAGCTCCTGACCAGAGAATGTATTTATTTATTAGATTTATATCCTGCCTTTTTTCTTACAAAGAACTCAAAGCAGCCCGCTTCCTTCTCCCCCTGCTGCTTCTCCTTATCTTCACAACAACCACCTGTGAAGCGGGTTGGGTTGAGAGCCCATGATGGGCCCAAGGTCACCCTCTTGGCTCCGTGGCTGAGCGGGGACTAGAACCTGGATCGCCTGAGTCCCAGCCCCGCACTTGGAATCGCGGGGCTTTGGCCCCGGCTAATGTCTGTGGCCTCCCAAGCACAGATCATTTCAAGGGGGACACCGAGCTTTTCCGTGTGGGGCTCTTAATTCACTCTGCCCGCTTGCAGTTCCATCACCGAACTGAAATCCAAGCACTAAACAAAGTGCTTTTCCTTTGCTGATTTTCCACCACATAACCTCTCGGTCGCACTTTGACACATCGTCAGAAGGAAGCGTCCCTGGAGAAGACCTTCATGCCAGGGAATGCCGAGGGCAGACAAAGAGGAAGACCACCCATGAGATGGATGGACCCTGTCAAGGAAGCCACAGCCTTGAACTTAACATTGCTGCGCAGGACTGACACGGACAGAACATTTTGAAGGGCTTCCATTGGAAGGGTCGCTGGAGAGGACTTGACAACATGTAAGAACAACAACATCCTCTAGGTGGCACTGTTGTACAGCACAGCAGCACAATTACACAAGTGGACAAGCGGTTTCTTTCCCTTTTTCAAATACTACCACATTGTCTCTGCTCTACAGAAAGAAAGAAAAATAACTGGCAGAAATGTTATTTAGAAACAGAAACAACATTGGAGGTCACAGACAACGCAGTTATGACTAGGGAATGAGGAGCACAGCGCAAATGACTCATGGAGAAAGCTTCCGTGCATCTTTCTATGGCTTCCACTACTGCTCTTGGCGGCAGCCGTTCCCCTGCTCTGGCGCTGCCTGCAGTGCTGGCTCTTGCTTCTGTGGTGCTCTGGAGCCTGGGGTGTGAAGGGGATCCCCTCCTTGGGCCCACCTATTCCCATTCCACTCCCAGTACTGCTATCCTGGATCAGATCCAAGGTCCATCCAGGCCAGCACTCCAGCCACACGGTGGCAAGCCAGCTGCCCACAGGATCCCTCCTGCAGGAGGGGTGCAAGGCCTCCTCCCGCCCAGCTCCTCCGCAACTGGTGCATGCAGGCAGGCACCTGTGGTGAAGGAATCGGCCCATAGCCAGCAAGCCAAGTAGCCACGGATAACCTCCTTCTCCTTCTCTGGGACAAACCCTCGCAGGAACAGCACTGACAGTGGATCATGCTAACTAAGGGTCCTGGTGACGGGTTAGCTACCATTTGAATGAAGCTGGCAGATACAGTAACGAAGGTTACGAGTTGAGTTAGTGATTCGTCCTGTATGTCTCAGAGAGCCTCAGGTACAGACTGGGTTCACAGGGGGTGTTGCCTTGAAGCCATGTGGAGCTGCTGAACTGTTGTATCTTGGCTTTGTATTAAAACAAACAAACTTGCACGTTCTGCCAGTTCAGTAGTAGTAGTGGTTTCACAGGGTAAGAAGTCTGACTCGCTTTGCTATCCTGTTTTATATTTCTGATTGCTTATGACTCACTCGTGTTTTCCAGGCTCTTCTCTTTGGAGAGCCAATCCGCTTTGTCCAGACTATTAACCATTTATGTTAACAATTCCCAAGGGTGAGTGGGGGGTTTATGCCCTGGCCTTTGTTGCAAAAGCAGAGATATCATTTTCTTCTGTGAAATGGTGGGAAATCTTTAGGAATTTTGCTTTCATGGACCAGTGCCGGCACCCATTTTTGATCTGTGCTTTCTCCCAACCTGGCAGCCTCCAGGTGTATGGGACTATAATTCTCATCAACCCCAACTGAGCTGGCTGGGGATGTTGGGAGTTGTAGTTCTAGAGCTGACTGATATAAAACACAACAGAATCTAGGAAATGAGTCACGAGGAATATATATACCTGCACCACATCTTTTAAAAATATACGGTACATGGGCTTCCCCATTACCTCAAACTTGCCAGTTTTCAATGGAACAAGTTCACACCATCAGGGGCAAACTACCTCCCTCGTCTGCAGCCATGGATCACAATATCTTAGTGGCCCCTTCTGCAGAGCAGACTTTAGGCCTTTCCACTAGAACTCCAAGGCCCATCAGCCACAGCCAGGTACAAAAAAAGGACCCAGGAAGGTAACGGTAAGCCAACGTCTCCCTGACTACATGCTTAAGCTGAGAAATACACTTGCAGTGGCAGAACTGGGACATGCACAGGAACCCTTTCACCCCCCCCCCCCCAAATCATGCTCAATTTCTCAAGGTTAGGCTTCTGCATACCCTGAAGTACCCTGCCTAATCTCAGAAGCTACAGAGTCGAGCTTTGGCTATGGGTGGTATAGAAATGTGCTGAAAAAGAAGAAGAAGAATTTCAGTGGCTTATTTTAGGAAGAAAACAAAGCTTATTGGCACCACTTCTGTGCAACCACTGGGAGTCGGAAAACTTTGCTGATCTGTGGCAAATCCCTTGGAGAGTCAGCAGGACACCCACATCTGTCCTACCTATTGCGGGGGGCGGGGGGCAGCCACCCTACAATGAGGCAGACTCATAACGATGCAGAACTCTTCTGCCGGCAGGGGCAAGGGCCACGGTTTTGCAAGGCAGCTCCCTCCTTGCATGCAAACGTTAGGCCTCGACGGACCCACAGTCTCCCCACGATACGGGCGCTCCCAGAATAGTCCTTCAATCCGCAGCCATCCTGCCTCATTCAGAGTATTTCTTATCGGGGAGGAGAGATCTAGATGAAGCATCCTCGACTTGAAACCCCCTGCTTTTTCCCATCGCTTCTTCCACCCCTTTTCTTACCACGGAGAATCTGTTAAGAAGGAAACTGCGGACTCGCTGCATGAATGCAGCTAAGAGGAAGCTTCCAGGGTTCTCCTTGTAATAGCCAAAGGTTCCTTTCAGTATGCAAGCCCCTGCACCCATGAGGACTAGCAGCTTGATTTTAGATCAAGTTAAATAATTCAGATTCTTGGAATGCAAGAACAAACCAGACAGGACACAGCTGACATCCTTCCAACATACGATGTTCTAAGCTTCTGCACCCAGGTAAGGGGCTTGCTAGGTGTATTATAACTGAAAGTGTTTGGTTACCACAGGATGCAAACCAAATGCCCTCACAGCAGATGCTTGAAAGCCTCTGAACTCAGAAACGGACGGTGGCGTGACCTCCACCACTGACACACCTCAGTGTCTTGCATGTTATCTAGACAGCTGTCCCAGTTTACAGCTGGGGGGGACGGGGACTGTGGGGTGGCACTGATTCAAACTGGTGTCCCAGCATGGTACTTTCCCCTCCGACTGTGAGGGATCCAGGCTCAGCCCCTTATGCAAGAGCACATCTGCAAGGCCAGACACAAATCCCCTTCACGAATCCCCTTCACATAAGAGCATTCTTATTTTTGAAAATATCCAGTATTTTAGCAGAATCGCTCTGTGTTTTATTTTTTAATCCTCGTTCTCTCTATTCTACTTTATGATTTCATTCCAGTGCTTTGAAAGCTGTATTGAGCCATTGAAAAAACGACGGGAAGGCAGGAGTAGGAAAGATTCTAATGAAAGGAACACATGTTAACATTTTGGTGTGTTACGTTATTGATTTATAAAAATGGATCACCCCCCACCTCCAAAACTCACAGAATCAAGAGGCAGTTCTATGATTCATGGACCTGATAATGATAGATAGATAGATAGATAGATAGATAGATAGATAGATAGATAGATAGATAATCAAATCAAACAGACTCTCATCTGAACTGCTTTCCTCAAAAAGCTGCTACGGATCTAACTGGTTTTACATTACAGAATTTAAACTGGTTTGATGCTCCATTCCCTCTTCCCACTGAACTCTGGAAGTTCCGGTTAGTGGGAGCCACTCACCCCATCGGACAATGCCTGGGGTTCTTCGAGAGAAGCCATGGCCACGAAAGTTTTAGGATTTGGGTCTGCGGTGCTACCCTGATTTCAGGTCATTCCGTGGCTCCCAGTGAAGAATAGTTCATTGGGAGAATTGTTGGAACCTTGGAAAGACTCGTTCCATTAGTTTCAGGGATTCACTAAGGAAGCATCCCTTGGATTCTTGGGTGGCAAACCAGTTTAAATCAGTGTTGTTATCTATGGCGGTTACTCTCATCAACCACCATAAGAAGATTCAGAAGTGATCCCTTGGACCTTCTACAGAAGAGGGAAGGAAAAAACAGCCCTATTTTGCCAATTCAACACGGGTTTTGCTTCTGGGGGAACCGGAAGTGACGGTGGGGGGCCACATCTGCAGGAGGAGTCCTTCCTCTGCAGGGCTGTAATGGACCAGGACTGATCTTTCATGAAGACCAAGGCTGGGTCCTTTTCCTCCAGCTTCCTCTTGTTTTCCTCTTCCCTTTGTACATGCTTGAGATAACGGGGACGGGCATTTTGACGGCCAAACCGAGCTGAGCTTTGCAGGTCCTCAAGATGCAACCTGGTCCAAAGGTGGCCCTCCCCATTGGCATCCTCTTTGGGAGGTCACCTGGTCCTCAGCCCAACCTATGGGAGACAACAACACACCTGCCTCGCCCCTCCATCCTTCCAGCCTGCCCACCAAAATCCCCAGTCCACGATGGAAAGCAAGATTGGCAGGATGATGGCAGTCACAGCGTGAGGCACCATCCCAGGCAGGGCAGGGCAGGCCAGGACAGGGCACCTGTGACTCATGAGCATACCTGATCTGTTCTGCCTCTCTCCTCTGCCGTGCCGGCAAAATCCAGCTGGACTTTGACTCTGCAGCTCTAGAATGGGAGCAGCAGAAACTTCCGCGGCGGGCAAGGGCGATTGCTGCCTGCGGGGCCAGGTGGTTCCTGGCTTGCATCGGACGACAGAGGATCGGGAGGCACCTGGGGAGAAAGAGTTTGCATCAGTTTGGTGGGGTACACTCTCCTCGGAAGAGGGGATACGGGGACGGGGTGGCTAACCTCTTGCTGCATCGGAACATCCTGGGGCATTTTAGGACTGTTGCATGCCTGCCTGAAAAGAAACAACTCCCCTGGGACGGGGGCGAGGGAGGAAAGGCATACGATGCAAACTGAAGATGCAAAGCTCATTTCTTCCCCCCCGGCAGTGAAGTGCCACCTTAAGATAACTTGCGGGTTTGGAGGTCAGGAAACAGTGCTCTCGGCTGCCCTGCCGTCATGGATTCTCAGGAAATGAGGCAAGGCAGAGCAGCGTTCCTACGGTGCGCGCGACTCGTACATGCATGGTGGTGCATCCACCAGAAAGTCTCTGCACAGGTGCAGCTGATCCAGAAGCGAGTGACTCGCGTGCCTATTTTTGTGAGTTCTTCCCACTGGCCTTTCTGAGGAGTTTGGCAAGTCCCATGGCAGAGAGGCAGGCTGGGCTTCAGGGGGCATTTGAGCTCATAAAAGGTCTTGCAGCTGATTTTCAATATTAGGAATCCACCAGGGAACACGTGGCTTTAGTTAAGATAAAGAGAGTGATTCTAAGTGCCTGCAGCAGGGGTTTCCCTCCTGTCTGGGTCGCACCTCCATCGCATCTCTGGCACTGGGGGCAGCAGCCAGAGCTGTTAAGCCTCAGCACCTTAATTTATTGTGAGCCATTCTTTACTGCCTCAGTCTTACCCCTCGAGCACCTCCTGGCCTTTTCTTTCCTCCTCCTACTAAAAGAAGGTCTGAGTGCCCCCGGCGCATGGCCATCTGGCCAGAAAGCATCTTCGGATCGTCTCCAGGCAATGGCAATTTTGGCCCATATGGAATTCTCCTTATCTGCGTGGCGAAGCATCTCACAGGCATCTTCACCTGTGCGACCAGCAGTGGCTTTTCTTCTCCTGAAAATGGAGGCCCTCTAGATGCGCAGGGCAGGGCGGGAAATTCTGGGAAATTCTGCCTCCTCGGCAGCTTTGCCTCTTCTCCTCCTCTTAGCAAATGGGCTCTGAGATCACAGCGGAGGGCCAGGATGTGACCAGCCACCAGTTCCTCCACACCTAGGTAGGATGTTCCGCGACTGAAGGGCGTCGTATCATGTTCCGGAGCGTGATGTTGCAGGAGCAAAAGCAAGACCAGCTCGGAGCTCCTGGGAACCACCCAGCATTCCTGGGAAGAATGTCCCAGTAAACCCACAGAGCCAGTCCCTGAGCCAGGGACTTATGGATTGCAGGCCAGATCATACGCCACATGGAAGGGAACTTCAGTGCCCACTCCAGCTTTTTCCAACTCTGGGCAGCTTAAACCCTCTCCACAGCCTCTGAATTAAACCTCTGAATGTTTCGCAGTGAGAGGCTCACTGGGAAACATTTACTCCCTGGGTGCCGAGTATTATCTGCCCACCCTCCAGGGGAGTCCTGGTCGGAGCATGGCCTCCTCACTGGCTGGCTCCTGGACACAGAGTCGTATTCAGAAGCAATGGTCACCTCCTCTGAGGTGAGGTGGCCCTTCTGGCACGTGTGGAGTGGCCCAGTGGTCTACCCACTTCTGAGCACCGACGTGATCGAACCATCTCCCCTCACGGGAGGCTGCCTGGAAGGAGGGCGAAGAGGGCAAGGACTGGCCCACCCAATATCCAACCACCTTCCACCAGAAATTCAACCACAAGCTGCTGAATGAGTGGATTAGGCCTATGAGGAAACCAAGAGCCAACTTCTTTGGGTATGTGAATTCGTATCCTCAACAGGGAAGCATAACCCTCCACACATATCCGCTGGAAGTTCTCCAGATCTTTTGGCCTGCAACCCCCATCACTGCTTAGGTCGGCCAGGCCCAAAGGGCCTTGTAGGCCAAGACATCTGAGGGCTACCAGTTGCCCACTCCTGACTAAAAGCCACTGATAAAATGGATCTGGCCCATGAAAACTGAAGCCAGTTGTGTTCATGTTACGAATGCCCCAAAGACTCTTGCTTGTTCTGCCAGCACAGGGAGCCCTTCGGAAACAGGAACTCCACAAACCTGCCTTCCTCCATCACGGCTCTCCAACAAGCTGCAATTTCCTGCCCTTAGACACCTAAGAAGAGCTCTGCTGGATTGGCCCAAGAGTCCATCCAGTCCAGAATTCTCTTCATACAGCGGCCAACCATCTACCTGCGGGGCACTTAGGCCTCCAATACTAGAAGAAGCATTTGGCCATGAGGACTAGCAGCCACCAGCTGTCTTAGAAACACAGGACATAGAAACGGAAACAGGGTGAGTCAAAAGGGGCCTCCAGGGCCATCTAGTCTGACCCCCAGCTCAAGTTGGTTCCACTCACAACATGCCTACCATGCCTGAGGTGCCTTCTCTTCCTTCATGCCCAGTCCCTTTTGAAAGCCACCCAGATGAGAAGCCACAAAGTGTGACATCACCGAGCGTCACCACTCCCTGTCCCCAACCCACACCAGTGCTATGACACATCCACCACAGCACCCCGATCCAACCTGAGGGCGCAGGGAACCAGCTGGGTTTTTTCTCTTCATCCAACAGAGGGTTTTCCCCTAAAAGGGGCAAATCTAAATTTGCTCAGCACAGCAGCCTTTGCATTATTAAAGGAGACAGCTTGCATTTAGACTAAGAATTACAGAGCTGGAAAGCAAGTTTGCTGGAAAGTAGTTGGAGAAAAGCAAAGCAACTGGGCACCAGAGCAAACCAAACAGCTGTTTTTCCCCTCTGTCACATGCAATGAAAACCTAGCAATTTATAAAGCAAATAATGAATTGTTCTTGGTCTCTGCCCCCTTCTCCTCCCCCCACCCCAGCGACATACATATTTCTATGTTCAGAGGAATGGGGAGGGCCGGGATCCCTTCACATGATGGCCTTTAATTTAGAGCCAGCCAAACCGTCTTCCCTGATGATAGGAGAGCAACTGCTTATCAATTTTTCATGGCAGCCGCTGGGAAAAAAAACTCCAGACTGCTTCTTCCAGGCTGTCACAGCTAAATGCCTTGGTAAGATGTGCTCCAGCCCGCAAGGTGAACCGGTGCATTTCAGCAAATCTTTCTGAGGCTTCTCATCCATTTATTTATCCTCTCCCGCCGCTACTCCCATTATAACAGAAGCTGTGGCTCGCTCCAGATTGAAGCAAGCCACGGCAGGGAGGGTGAGATAACTCCTTGGTCATGCCTCAGAAGCACAGAAAGCTGCCTTTTGCCAGGCTGGCCTTTCTGCTCCTCCTGCTCGGCAATTCTATGCAAGCTCAGACAGGAAAGGGCCTACAATCCCCAGCATTCCCCAGCTGCTGGCTGGGGAATTCTGGGAACGATAGCCGTTTTTCTCTATCCCGATGTGAGTGTCTTGAGAGTGTTTCCTGGCTTCCCAGCCTGTTGCCGGTGAGCCACCAAAAGAAAGAGAGAACACAAGAGGACCACTAATTGCATAAACTAATTTGATGTAGAGCTTGAAATCTGGAAATCAGGATTATGATAGGGAGGATGGGGTGACTGTCAGGACCAGGGCCTGGCTGTTCCTGCAAGTGCTCGCAGAACCAGGAACACCTCTGTGGGCACTTGCGGGAAACACCTGCGGAGCAATTCCGTAGTGCAGCTGGAGACGCCGAAGAGCAGCAGAAGAGGCTTCCCCGCATGACTCCTGTGCGCTGGCTCCCGCTTCACTACCCTTCGCCCCCGGTTGTTCCCACCTGCATCGCTATGCCTTGCTCCAGTTCGTTTCTGCCTCACCCCAGCCTGTGCCCGTTCCCGCTCTCCCGTCTTTCCTCCAGGTAGACCCTGCCTCGCCCCAGCCTGCCACAACCCTCGCGGCAACGTCTCCCTGGTGAACAGACCCTGGAATGGTGCTCGCTCGCTCGCTCGCTCGCTCGCTCTGCCTGCAGACTTGGACTGCTCTCCTCCGTGCCTTTGACCCGGACCTGCTGACTTGCTCCTAGCCTCTGGCCCAGAGTAAACTCTGGGCTCAGCTGAAGCTCGCCCCCTGGACCCAGCGTCCTGCCCTTGCCTGCTCCCGCCCACGGCCCGGCCCTCACGTTGCCCATCGAGTCTCCGATCTTTTTCTGCTGCTGTCTTCTGAACACTACTAACCAGAATAATAGCCTGCTGGGGTGCCAGAGGTTGAACGTCATCTACCTCGAGAATCCAGCTGGATTAGTAGCCAGCACACGAATTTAGAAATAAATGAATAAACGAAACACAAGTCCTTGGACGGCCCCCGGGCATTTGGGGCCTCTTGCATGGTTTGCACCGAGGTGGAACGGCCGGCGAGCTGCAGCGGAGCCGGCCTTCAGCAGCGGCTGTGAGCTCCACCGGCAATCACAAGGACCAAAGGGGGCAGGCGTGCACAGGAGGCGGTGCGGCCCTCCCTCCTCTCTGCCAGCAGGTGCCCCACGGGCTGCAGGATGGGGCCACACAGCTCCCTCTGGAGGCGCCTGCCGGTTTTGCTGCCCCTGCCGCCTGTGCCCGGCACGCAGCCGTCTTCATGCAGAGTGCCCTCCCCGACCCGGCCCCCTCCAGGACGGGACTGCCGCCCCCATCTGGCTCAGTCGGCATGGCCGAGGGGTGTTGCAGTCCAACACTGCCGCAACCACTCTGGTTGTGGCTATCGCAGGAGTCATTCACAGGCACGTTCCGAAGTTTGCTAAGCCACTGGCTGTTCTCCTGAGCCTTCCCCTGGAGTCTTCCAGCCAGCTCCAGCATTCCTCCCAGGGCAGAGCCGGCCTCGCTTCCCTTTCCCAATCCCAGTCCCAATCCCTGTCCCACTTTATTCACCACTGGCTTTTGAGCCTCGAAAAAAGTGTGATTAGGTCCCTATTTGACTTTTCCGACCCTGAACGCGGCCTCCCTTCGCTTCTGTTGATATTATCGCCCATCTTGTGCAATGCCCTCTTTGGGCTGCCCAACAGATGCAGCCCTGCCTCGTCAATTCTCCTGTCCGGCTCAGTTAAGGGAGGACAGGAGGCACCTGGGCGAGGTGAGACCTCACGCAGGCTGATGTGTCCCCAGTTGCCAGAGAGGCATTGCCAGGTCATCAGTCTAAACGCTCCAGCAAAGGGAGCAGGAGAGACGGCGCAGCTGCGGGTGAATGATTTCTTCCCTGTTGGAAAAATAATCCTCTCGATTTTAAGTGTCGCACTAACAGTTCCCACCTTTTAACACTTTCCTGCGCCTCCAGGTACTCTATAAAGGGGAGATAGTAACTCTCCCATCTTTTCCCGGCTCTTTTTGGAGCACACGCTGCTCTGGCTACTGCTATTCCTTGATGGTTTTTTAAAAATGCAAAAATGTACACAAATGTAATGATTGAGAAGTAAACGGAGGGGACATTCAGCTGCCTTGAAAAGGAGCGGTGAAAGGGGGAAAGCGCCTCAGCCCTTGAAAAAGACTCGCTGCAACAATAATAATAATTTTAAAAGATATTGCAAGCAGGATTGTACCATTTTCTGGGGTAAAAGGGGTGGCAAGCCAATGAAAGGGGCTCCGAAGGGCTGCCTGGGTATCAGTGCAGGGGCGGTTAGTGCCACGAGTGCCTGGGCGAGACGGCCACGAGCGGCACGGCAGTCGGCCAGGTTCGTCAAGCCGCTCGCCAGCCGATCCCCACAAGCAGTGCTGGAATGGCTCTCCTGGGCTCAGACGTCACCGCGCCCCCTTGTGGTATGAGCAACCCCTAGAACAAGCCCGGGTGGCCGGGTGGCTTGTCCCTGCGGGAAGCGGTGTGGGTTCACTGGCAGCACAACCAGGACGGCTTGTCCAGCCAGGTGCACGAGTCGGTTCAGCCAAGCGGCCAGAAATGCAGGCACGCCTGAGGAACAGCCACGTGCAAAATGCCCTCGATTTCACTCCTCTGAAGAACGCTGAGGTTGCCCTGTGTGGAATCAGACCAGTTCCCAAGCACTTCCTAGTCTGCGGGGGCCACTCTCCAAGTTCCCAGACAGGTACCTTTTGACTAGGGGCACAAGAAGGTGTGTCTGAGACCTTCTGTGCACAACACACGTTCTCCCGCTGAGCTGGGACACCCACATCCAGGACGGTTCTTCCCGCTTCCATGGGCCCCTTTCGCCTTGCCTCCTTGGCTGAAAGCCTCTTCTCCATCCACCCGTTCCAGGGCTCTCGCTCATCCATTCCATTCCCCTCTCACCGTTGTGCTCTAATGAAGCAGCCCTGCCTGGCAAACCGACCCACGGATGGTCATATTGGCTGAAAGCACCGACGGCAAACTAACAGGCTAGTCTTTCAGGGGGCTTGAGAAGACACAGCTACACAAGGCTTTCTTTGCACATAAAATACTGCTTCAATAACCTGTTTTGCCGCAGATTCCAAAGGCAATTTTCCAATACGATATTCTCATCATTATTAAATATTAAGATTTTCTATAATGCAATCACCAAACAGTTCACGTAGCCCTTCCAACAAGAATGCTTCCTATGCTGGGGTGAAAACCAGCACTTCTGTTTCCACAAACATAGAGCACATTCTTTGGATTATTCCCATGGATATAATCCAGCCCACGGATTAGTCACCTCTTGAAAGGCAGAGGACAAGACAAAATGATTTCCTTTGCAGTGGAATTCCTGGTTTCATCCTCCATGCATAGTCTTCTGGTTTCTCAGGAGCCAAGCGGGCTACCAAGGCTTCCAGCTCAGGCCTGGACCTGTGCTTTGGCAATGCCCCCAACTCAAATGCATTGGACTACACCTACCATCCGCAGGCTCTCCAAATGTAGCCCATTCCAGTTGCCTTAGGTTTTGGGAAGGCAGGCAGGCCATCGAGAGTCATGATTCCCCAAGACTTTGGGCAACAGAAAGATTTGAACCTCATAGAATCATAGAATAGAAGAGTTGGAAGGGGCCAAGAAGGCCATCGGGTCCAACCCTTTGCTGTTGCAGGACACCAAGTTACACCATCCCACTCAGAGGGCTGTCCAGTTCTTTTTTAATGTCTCCAGTGTAGGAGAGCCCCCCACCTCTCCAGGCAGCTGGTTCCATTATTGTATTGCTCTGACTGTGAGGAAGCTTTTCCTGATGTCCAGCCTGACTCTGGGTTGTCGCAACTTGAATTGACTATTCTGTGTCCTGCACTCTGGTATCAGCAAGAAGAGATCTTGACCTTCCTCTTTGCGACAGCCTTTAGGGCACTTATAGAGAAATATCACCCCCCACACACACCCCACTGCCGTCTCTTCTCAACCCGTTTGGTATCAGGACCAACTCTTAGCCAGCTGCCAGGTTTGGAGCAGCGTTTGAAGCCCCTTCCCCGCTTTGTCTAACTTGGCTGTAGCCGGAGGCAGTTTGGTGTAGCAGCTGGCAGCCAGTGCTGCTTCTGGTCCAACATTTCAATTCTCCTGGGTCGTCCAGTGTTGCCGCCCTGTAGTAACAAGGCGGTAAGACCTAGTCTGCAGAGGAGAGTCCTCTAGTGGGTGGGATGCCCAGACTAAGCGATTCAGAATCAAAGAGCCATCAGCGGGGAGAGACGGTGCGGGGCCTTCCATAAACAGCCACTAGGTCAATCTTCCTCATTACGGTGAAATGCAAGCCATTCCTATTTAAATAGGAGTTGTTATCTCGCCATTTGCATTCATGCATATACATCAGCATTTGCACATGTAATGCAAATCATGCCCCCTCTTTTGGGCAACATCCGAGAGCCCCCTCTGGAGTGAGACTGTGCCAGAACCCAGGGGAATTCTGGAGAATTAAAAGGTGCCTTCTGCTCCCCTATATGAACCCAAGCACCGTGTGAAGGAAGGCATCTTTTCAATTGGGCCAGCCCAGGCACGGGTAAGGTCCTGGCACCCCCATGCGCGAGCCCCTCAAAAGTGCAGAATGCTCCCCAGGCAGCGGCTGGATTCTCATCACCAGGTTGGACTACAAACGTTTCCGGCCCAAGCCCAAGTTGTTTTGGCAACTCTTGTCTAGCCTTCCCCACCCAAATTTGTTGGACTACACCTCCCACCAAGAAGGGCCACCAGTTCCCAGCCAGCAGGCCCTCAAGACGCATCCAATCGCGAATGCTCAGCATGCTGCTCAGGGCACTGGGAACTGCAGCCCAAAACATCCAGAGCGCTGCCAGGTGAGCTCAGTTTGGGCCTTGCTGTGGCTTCCCCCAGGTCCCCAACCCGCTTCTTCCCACCTCCATTGTTCCTTCTTATTACTACAGCATTCCTTTCAACAGATTTCTCATTTCAAGCCTTGATCTGCACTTCACGGAGCCACCTGACTGATCTGCCTGGATACCCCACCCTTCATTCCGATTCTGGCTGTGCTGGACTGACACCTGGCCATCCTTCTCCTCTGTGCCGGCTGCCACCTGGGCACAATTCACATCCTGGCCTCCCACAAGGCGTGCAGTGCACCTGGGTCCCTGGGGAGTTTCCGTGACTGGCCAACAGATGGTGCCCTAGTTAGTGGTGCGGCTACTTCTGGCCCTTTGGGCCAACAGCCATGACTCACAGCCCAGGGTGGGGCCCCAAAGCCACCTGGAGCAGCAGGTGAGGAGGGCTTCAGGACAGCCAAAGCAAGCTCCCTTTGATCTGTTCTCATCTTGGTGCTATGATATAAGTGAAGTTAAAACACAAAACTGCTCTGAGTTCTGTTTTCTTTTTAAAACCAGAAACGTTGCTGTCGTTGCAGAGGGAAGAATATGGAAACATTATAAAGCATAGCATAGCAGTTGTGAGGAATGGAACAGAATTAGATCTGGCCCTCTAAAGTCCACCTCCAAAGCGCAAAGAGCATTCAGTCCAAGATCTAAAATGACCCAGTCACAACAGGCCTTCCAGTTTGCAGCAGAGGGTTCTGGGGAGAACAAGGCATGTGCTGCTGTCTCAGGGGTAGGACAGTCACTATTTTGTTTGTGATCGTCCCAGCTGGAGGTCACAGCCCTGCCACTGTTCTCCGGCTCGAAGGATGGGTCCCTGGAAGAACCTCCACCTCTCCAGCCCTGTAGAAACCTCAGGCTGCATTGCTGGATGTGAGCCCTTTAACAATCCAGTCAGTTCCTCCAAGGGAAAAGATGACCATGGAAGAATTCAGCCTGCATAAGCTTTGTCTTGGCTTTAGCGACCTGCTGAGACAACATCCTCCTATTGAGCTCTAGGAAGCAAAACTCGTATGGCACTGTCCAAGGTCTTACTTTCTTCCGGCCTTGATCTTGCTACCAGCTTCCCCTGCAAATCTCAGGGGAGCACAGAACAGGACAAGATTCAGGTTTTGGGGAGCTTCAAGTGTCTCCAGCATGGAGTAGAATACAAATAAGCCTCTGGAGAAGGGAACAAAGGGCTTCCCCTGCTATACTAAACTCCAGGGATGTGGCTTAGGACCTGGTTACCTGAAGGAACATCTTCTTCCATATGTGCCTGTCCATCCCTTAAGATCTGGGGCTGAGGCCCTCCTCTGGGAGCCCTCCTTGAAGGAGATCAGGAGGGGGACTACCCAGAGAAGGGCCTTCTCTGTGGTGGCGCCCCAACTGTGGAACACGCTCCCCAGAGAGGTTCACCTGGCGCCATCACTTTATTCTTTTCGGCACCAGGCTAAAACCTTTTTAATTTCCCAATGTTTTAAGGTCTGACTGTTTTTAATATGGGTTTTATTGTTGACTGGTTAAGAATTTGATTAGGATGCTGTGTTTTATTCTATTTCGTCTTATTGTTAAACCGCCCCAAGACTACGGTGAGGGATGCTCTAAAAAAGTTTTAAATGAATACATAAATGCTCCGAGAGCCTCAAAGTCCAGCACCACTCCAGAGGCACAGAGGAAGACAGCCCAGGCTCAGCCTGCAGCTGCCCTACAAGCTGGAGGGCCAGAGGTCCTGGCTCTTCTTCCCTCACCCTTCTTCCCCGTTGCGTGAGGTGGGCTTCAGAGGCACACCAGGCACGTCAGGTGTCCAGAATCACTGGGAGGCGCTCCAGCCATGCATGCCAGACCCACGCAGTGGAAATTCGTTGGTTCAGTTGGCCACGGACGCCCAGTCCGCTGCTTTGCACACCCCTCTGTCTGGCTGAACACGGCTGGGACATGCGCCGCCCCCAGCTGGGCTGACACAAACATCCAGGTCATGGGAAGGCACCCTGTTTCGAGCCAGATCCTTGGTCCATCCAGGCCAGCCTTGCTGACCCTGATGGGCAGCAGCGGCGCTGCATGCTTCTAGCAGGGACCCTTCCTAGCCCTTCCTGGAGGTGCTGCTGGGGTTGAACCGGGGACCTTCTGCATGTAAAGCAGGGCTCTACCACTCCACCACAACCCACAGATTTCTATCTGCGCCTTTGTCTGCCCAACAACTAGCTCTGCGTTCACCCCAACGCCCCAGGTGCCAAAGCACAGAGACACATAGAAGCAGAGCAAGTCAGAAGGGGCCTCCCAGGCCATCTAGTCTGACCCCCGGCTCCAGCCGGGTCCGCTCACGACATGCCCACCATGTGCATGTCCAGCCTCTCCTTGCCCAGCTCTTGCCCTGACTCCAGCCCCTCCATGGATGTCTCAGCTTCAACCTCAGCCAGTGAGCAAACCTATTATGGGATGGCTGTATTAATGTGTCAGAGGGATGGGGTTGTCCTCCACCTTTCCACCAAGAGCTTGGCACCCAAGGTGACTCTCCAGGAGTGATGCACCCTGTGCGATTCTTGGGTGAACCCAAGTCCTTCTCACACTTTGGGTTTCCTAGCAAACAGCCCCTGGGGCTCACGGGCAACACCAGCCCCTGATCCCACCAGTACGCGGCCCATCCATGGACCCAGAGCCACGGAAGCTGCCCCCAGCCCAGCCTTGGCACCCTTCCCTTGATTCTCAGCTGACGCTTGCTTGATCACGGCTGCCCAAAGCCAGCCCAGCCAGCCAGAAGAAGCCCCTCCGCTTGCTGGGGCCGACAGCTCGACGCTCGTGGCAGCAGACGCGGGCAGACACCTGTGAGCAGGTGACCCTAAGAGCAGGTGGAAGTGGGAAAATAAGAGATGCCTTCCCAGAACGAAAAGTCTCCCTCCTCCTGTGCCTTTTTCATCTTCCGTTATTTTAAAAGATCCTGCAATTTAAACTACGAGCTATGCCTCCAGACGGGTAGCTCATCCTTACGGAGGGCTGCAGCATAATGCAATGTCTCAAAGCGAGAAAAATTAATGATATTTGTGCTGAAATATGATTGGGCAGTCAAGCGAAACCGAGAGAGCTGGTTTGGCAGCACTTTGCAAACCGAACATGAAAGATGAAGAACTTTTCCCCCCCAGTTCAGCCTTTTCCTCCTCTCCCCCCACCTCAGAAAAGGTTCTTTATACACAGTCAAAAGCAGACATTCTGGGAAGGTGACGCCAACCAAGAAATAAAGTCTTTTAGAAGCATCCATCCCCTTTTACCAACGGCCCATGCCTGTTATTTTATTTCTCGGAATGACCGATTTCAGGAAAAACAGAACAGGCTGGAAAGGGATTCCTTTCCTTAGGTAAAATCACGCAGGAGGAATAAAATTGCATTTACCGTCAGATCTAGGTGAGTTTAATGTGGAAAGACAGAATGGTTCTAACGGTGCCACTCTTGCCGTATGTTTCTTCATCCTCTGGGGTTGGTCGCTCTGAGATGTTACGCTCCCTTCTCTGCCTCTTGCCTCCACATTGTTTTAGGTCCCTCCCCCAGCACCACAAGGTACCTCTCTCCTGCGCCGAGAGACAAGATGCGGTTCGGAAGATGCTGCAGCGAGCTAGGAGGCTGATCAGCCGTTTCCCGGGGAAACCATTTGCAACTCGTTCAAACAACACTTGACCTCAGAGGCGGCCCGCTTCCCTCCCGTGCGGTGCTCGAGCTCAGCCAGGGGTTCGGGGAGCGATGCCGAATGTCTCCTCCCGCAACTTCGCAGACGGAGCAAGCTGGTTGCAAGCCCACCCACCCCCTCTGCGTGAAAGAGGGTCCTTCTGCATGCTCGCAAGTCAGGCACGCGATTTCTCGACGGCGGCGGCAAAGGAACAATTTGCTGGCGCTTCGTGCGGTGAAAACATATGTGAGGTCAGGTCAGGTGCTGCCTGCCAAACTTCGGCTTCCAGTGACTAATTTTGAGACGGGGAAGTGGGACTCCCCGACGCTTATGAAATATCAGAAGGCGCAAGCGAAGCTCCGAGCATCCGCGGGGCAGGTGAGGCAGAGATGCTTAATTAATGCATAACAAGTCCAGCCTGGTCCTGATCAGGGAATCCTAAATCCAGTCAGCATAAAGGCACATGGGATTTAAATTGTTACAGATCTTCATCTTAGTAAATTAAAGGAAAGACAATGAAATTAAGGCAAATACTTGCCTTATTCCATTTTTATCTTTCTTTTGCCCTCATGAGCTCAGAGGCATGTAGATGGCTCACACCTCCATCACTACTGCCCAAAGGTTATTTCACAACAGCCCTGAAAGGTAGGCTAGGCTAGAGATTATGACTAGCCCAAGGTCACCTTCATAAGGCTCCCCATTCTGGTCCAGCTCAGCCTCCCTCCCCCCAAATGCACTCCAAATAGGTTGGCTACCCCAGTGCTCTCAAACGAGCACCCTCATTCTCTAGCCACTATACCATACTACCCGCTTCCCTTGCACACTTGCCTGGAAGGAGATTCCATTGAAAAAGTGGGATTTGCTTCTGAGTAAACACCCCTAAGACTGGCCTCTCAAACCACATAGCATTCAGCAGCAGGAAAGCTTTTCCCCTCAATCTCATGGGCAAAGTGGCACCTACAGATTGCCTTCCTTTTCCACAGTTTTTAAAAAGATGCAAGTCTTCATTTGCCAAAACACACACACACACACAAGTAAAAGGGGGGAATCACAGGGTGCTGTTTCTGATCCCCAAGTCCCTACCTGCGGAGGAGGGGAACGGCTGGCCTTCTGGAAATTTTTACAAAATTACCAACATGCAGCAACCAAAGCAAATCCTCAAAGGCAAAGAAAAGAACTCCTAATTATCATTACTAACCTACTTTCTATGTTGTCATTAACTTATTAAAAGGGCTTACATGCCACTTGTTAGGGTTACAATAGATCTGAAATCAGTTCATAAAATAATTTCCTAAGAAAATGCAGCACCATCCGGCAGTAACACAACGGAGCCAGGGAATATTCCCAGAAATACAAGAACTGGCCACCCCACTAGTCTTAAGACCCAGGAAACATCCAGGGAAGCAGGTTCACCTGAAGTTGTCAGCATACGAGGAGCTCTGCTAATTTCCATGGGGAAAACTCCACATGGTAGGGGTCAGACCTGAGAAGTCTGCCCCCCCCCCCCCCGACACTGTGGTCAAAGGAGCATGTACACAAGCCAGTTATCCCCAACAGAAAAATCAAGAGCCAGATGACCGATACAGAACCTCGGTTAACCTGGCCCTAAGCTCTTTAACATGCTAATTTAAAGAATGCACGAATGTCCCTTCCAGGTTTTGCACCATGCGCCCCTCTGTTTACTTCCCAAATTTGCACAAATTTCCCCTCCATTTCTTTCTCAGCCTCTAAATTTGCACAAATGTAAAGGCTGGTCATAAACTAAGGAGAAATTAAGGCAACAGAAAAGCTGGTCACACAGGGACTCCCCTTTCTGGACTTGATGGCGACTGGGGAAGTGCTGGAATGGAGAAGGACGCAGCCCTTTGTTCAGATTGCCTTTTCTTTTTTGGTGCTTCTGGGTAGCACAAAGGGGTCCTCGTGTCTTGCTATCCCTCCCTGCCTCGAGGCTTCGGAATTGTGGGTAGTCCCTTGGACTGCCAAGAGATCAAATCAGTCAGTCCTAAAGCAACCCTGGCTGCTCTTTAGAAGGCCAGATAGTGGAGATGAAACTCAAATCCTTTGGCCACCAAATGAGAAGGAAGGACTCCCTGGAGAAGAGCCTGATGCTGGGAAGGATTGAGGGCAAGAGAAGAAGGGGAGGGCAGAGGATGAGGGGGCTGGATGGGGTCACTGGGGTGGTGGGTGTGGGCTTGGGCGGACTCCGGGGATGGTGGAGAATGGGAGATCCTGGAGGAGTGTTGTCCGTGGGGTAGCAAAGAGTCGGGTAGGACTTTGTGACTGAACAACAGCAACGAGCCCAAGGGCAGCCTCGCCTTGCAAGGCTCCTTGCAGATGGGCTCCTGAACTTTGGGATTCACACTGACAGCTGAGACATACACGGACATCGGCAAGGTGAGGACGCATGGGACGGAATCGGCACTCTTCTCGCCTGGACAGGACTGGGCTGGGGATTTAAACCAAAAATAACCATTCGGGCAAATGTCAAGAACCATACACCCCTGCCCCAAATTTCTGTCATTTAAAAAAAAAATCCTGCCATTTTAAAAAGAGGGGAACCCACAGCTTGGATTGATTTGCGACACGCTGGGTTGAGAGCAGCAGTGTGCTCGTGTGTATGTGTGAGTGTGCACCAGGGTCAGGGGGAAAAGAATTACATCCACTGCAACCGTGGGGACAGAAATCAGCCCCAGAGTGCGGCCAGACTGCCTCCCAGCCCGTGCCAAATTACAACCCAGGGGCTACTCATCCGCAGAAACACCGTCTTCCTAAGATCCCGTGTCAGTGGCCTGGCCTCATCAGCCTACCCATGCAACCCTAATGGTTGGGGATGATAGGGACTGTAGTCCAACACAGCTGGAGAGCACCAGGTTGGGTGAGGCTGCTCAGGTCCCTAGTTTTAGTAAACTATTTTCAGCATTTTCTGCATCTTTGGGCAAAAATAACCTTGAGATTCGATGTGATTTTTGTTCTGGAGCGGGGCCAGGCCTCCTCTCCTCATGCGTAATGTCAGCAGTGGACAGGGCTGGGGTCAGCTGTCCACAGGGACAGAATACGAAGCACATCATGCCTTTCCACTTTTGGCTACCTCCTTTCTCGCTCCTTTTCCCTTCTTCTTTACTCTCTCTCTCCCCCCTCTCCTTCTCTTCCTTCCCATCCAGCAGGGGGCCAAAACAGGGAAGCTTTTCCCCTGATTTTTCAGGAAAGGAATCCCAGAAAAAATAGGAAAAATCTTTCCCCCACATTATTCTATCCCCTTTCCCTGAGCTTCTAGCTGGCCCTGAACTTGGGGGCTACCTGCAGCCACCACGGCCGTTACGAGTCACAGGGAGACCCCGCCTTGGCGTGCTGAATTAGACGCCTGTGGCTGGATTCTTTCCACAGGCTTCTGGCAAGGCAGGGCTCACCACATCGTGCTTTTGCAAACTGATCTGATGCCGTCTTAAGTTCTGCTGCGCACACGGCCTCACAATGTTCGCTCGCGTGTGCAGCAAATGAGCAACCAAGCTGGACATACATAAAATCATAGAAATCAGAGAATAGTAGAGCTGGAAGGGGCCATGAAGGCCATCAGGTCCAGCCCCTGCTGTTGCAGGACACCAGTTTACACCCTCCCACTCAGATGGCTTTCTGGTTTCTTTTTGAATGTCTCTGGTGTGGGAGAGCCCCCCACCTCTCCAGGCAGCTGGTTCCACTGTCGTATTGCTCTGACAGCGAGAAAGCTTTTCCTGATGTCCAGCCTGAATCTGGGTTGCCACAACTTGAATTAATTATTCCGTGTCCTGCACTTTGGCATCAGCAAGAAGAGATTTTGGCCTTCCTCTTTGTGACAGCCTTTGAGGGAATTCTAGAGGGATACCTTGTCCCCCCTCAGTCTTTTCTTCTCAAGGCTGAACATGCCCAGTTCCCTCAGTCTCTCCTCACAGGGCAGCATTTCCAAACCCTGGATCACTTTTGTTGCCCTCTGCTGGACCCTTTCTCATTTACCTGCATCTTTCTTAAATCTTGATGCCCAGAACAGGACACAGCATTCCAGGCACTGTCCCCAAATCAGAAACTCCATTACATAGACCCAACCTCACTTTTCACTTTGGCCTTACACCAGTGGCTTTGATGGACGTCCATCCTGGCATCAACAGCCCAGTAAGAGAAGCTCTTGGGCGGCACCCCTGAGAGTGGGTGGGGCCAAAGGCAAAAGGGGTGGGATCAGAACATCCAGCCTGTGGAAGCTTAAAGCTTTTGCTACCAGTACGAGAGCCATAGGAAAGGGGGTTCAACCATGTAGAATTTGGGGGGGATGCAGAAGCCTACAAACCACCCCCATTGGTGGCTTGGAAAGGTAGAATCGGAGCAAGGGAATGAGGCATGCCATTTAGGCAACCCAAGAGTGCTGAACTGGGAGCCCAGGAGGGGCTGACCTGCTGCTAGGCAGACGCTCTACACCCCGCCTTTTGTGGAAGAGTAATAAGAAGCTGGGCCATGTGTGGCCCTTCTTCCTTTCCTCCTCCATCCCAGCCCCTCCCATCAAGATGCCTCCTTGCTTTTGGTCCTGGGTCGAGACACACCAGACTGAGCCATTGGGTCCAAACCAGCAAACGAGAGCTTGTCCTTGCTCTGCAAATTAGAGAGCAGGCTTCGAATGGGCATGCTGTTTTCCGAGGCATCGCAAGCCATCCTTCTGCTGGTCTGAACATTGTAGGGTGGCTGAAAAGTGGTGCTCTGGCAGCCTTGATCTTCTCGTCGATCCAGGAGGAATAACCTCCGCGTGGACCCATGGGGACTGGCTGGACCGGTAAGACAGGCAAAGGGCTGCAAAACTCTTGTCTCCTGTCATTTCTTCAGCACTTTTAAGGACAGCAGTAGCTGTACGATGACAAGCGAGGGAACCATTATCAGCTCCTTGCACTGGGTTGGAATATTAATGTGCCTCACAGAAGAAAACAGCAGAATAATGCAAATGGGCAGAAAGAGAGGCGTTGCCGCCTCCGATTCACGTTGAGCGCCATTCCATGCTGAACCCAAGGGCATCTGTTGTGGGTCTAAATCGCCATTTCAGTCCCAGAATGTTTCAAAAACAAAAGCAAAGCAAACAGGACACTCACAAGCCTCAGGATGCTAACAGAATCAAAGAGTTGGTTCAGACAACTCTGTGCGGAAGCATCCATTTAAAAACAAGCTCACAAGAAACCCTTTTATTTTCCCACTATTTAATGTTTAATTGATTTTAGCTGGGGTTTTAGTATATTAATGGTTGGACGCTGCGGGATTTGTTTTATTCTACTCATTTATTGTAAGCCGTCCCGAGATGTAAGGGACGGGATAGAAAAGCTGTCAATAAATACATAAATGAATGCATGTAGATGCAATCACATGTCTGTTTGCATCAAGATATTGGTCAACTCTTACCCAGGTGCACATACGTGCTGCTAAGACAGACCATCGTGCGAGGGAAAGCTGAAGGCAGAAGCGAAACAGGATGGCCATCGAGGGGACAGAGGGGCTCCCTTAAGGAAGCCACAGGCCTGCACTTGGAAGAGCTGAGTGGCGCTCTCACGGACAGGAGATTCTGGAGGGCGTCCATTCATATGGTCCCCTTGAATGAGAGATGATTTGGCAGCACGTCCACAACAACAAAGATCAGGAGGATGGAAGAGGCAAGTGAATGGAAAGCTGGATTTGCCCATCGGGGACGCCCTGAATCGCCTTAACAGTTTGATGGAGACAAAATTCCACCGGCGGCTCCACTGAGGCTACCGTTGTGAGACGAGATGCCGCCTTCCAATAATCCCCAGCCACAGATCGTTTTCCTTGCCAGTCAGCAGAACTGGTCTCTGAGCATGCACAGAGCAGTTTGTTGAACCCAGTCTAGCGTTTCCTTCCAGGAACTCCCCTTATGAGCAAGCCTGGGCCCCACCCCCTTGGCAGGGGCTCTCGGAAGACTTCCTCTCCATGCACGGCTCATTCAGTGGGGCCTCTGGTCTCTGCTGATGCCTCGCCACGGGGTCGGCAGCAGGGTGGTACCTGGGGATTCCTCCTCCTCAGCGACCCCTCCCACTCGCAGCACATCTTCCTCTTCCTAGAACTGCCTTGGCTTGGTGAAGACTTGGCCTTGAGATGATCACCTGTTCTTCCTGCATCTCAGAATCTTGACCTAGCTCAGGGACCGGCAACCTTAAACACTCAAAGGGCCATTTGGACCCGTTTCCCACAGAAAAGAAAACACTGGGAGCCACAAAACCCTTTTGACATCTAAAATGAAGATAACACTGCATATATCGTTTTTTACCTTTAAAGGTAAAGGTAAAGGTTTCCCCTTGACGTGAAGTCCAGTCATGCCTGACTCTAGGGGGTGGTGCTCATCTCCGTTTCCTGGCCGAGGGAGCCAGGGTTTGTCTGCAGACAGTCTCCGTGGGCATGTGGCCGGCATGAATAAACACCGAAGTGCACAGAATGCTGTTACCTGCCCACCAAAGTGGTACCATTTCATCTCCTTGCATTTGCATGCTTTCAAATTGCAAGGTTGGCAGGAGCTGGGACGGAGCAACGGGAACTCACCCCATTGTGCAGATTCGAACCGGCGACCTTTCGATCTACCAGCCCGGCAGCACAGCAGTTTAAACCACTGCGCCACCTGCATCCCTTTTACCTTTATGCTATGTATAAAAAAACCCAATAGTGTGTTGCATTTATGAAATCGATGAAAGATTCTTTTATATAATCTCCATCTGTGAATGGCTTCCCGTGCCTGACTATTTCCTGAGCGGCCACAAAACTAGCGTATGTAGTTGAATTTGCAGACTTAATCCACTTCTTGAAATGATTTTTGCTCAGATCAACCTTCTGCATCAGTTCTGAAATGGCTTTTTCTCTCTCATCTCCATCTGGATATTTTTCAGCAAAGGCTGCGTGTTTATTCTGGAAATGTCTTGCAACATTCGACTTTTTGTTGTTTGGCAGATTCTCACCACGTATTAAGCCTACTGGTAAACCAGCCTCATCAGCAGTGAAAGCAAATGAATCTGCCCACGTACCATTAAACGTTCTGTTTTCGTCTGAAACTTTTCTTTTCTAGGATTTATCCATGGTTGGCCTACCGGGGGTCGAAAAGCTCAATCATGTGCCGGAGGGTGTCGCGCATTGGCGGTTGTGACGCATATTTTGAGTGACGGAGCTGCAGCAGAGGGATGAAAGAGCCACAAGCGGCTCCGGAGCCAGGGGTTGCTGACCCCTGGCCTAGCCCATCCTCCCCAATCTCACTTGAAATGTATCCCTTTCCGGTTCCAAATAGTTTGGAATGCAGCCAGAATTCCATGGACCTGTTGCCCATGTCCGCCGTCCACACTTCCAACAGCAACCCGACGCTTGCGTTCTTGCATTCGTGGTTTGCAACATAAATGCAAAGGCCTGCACTGGCTGGAATGCTCATCCACTTGATAAATACCTCTCCGTTTCCCTTCCAAGCACCAAGCAACCGCCCTTATAATGAAACCCGAAGTCCATCAGACCCTTTTCAACCACCAGAGAATCATCCAGAGAGACTCGTGATCCCAAGGACTGTAGCTTTAGGGATAAGGAAGCAACTTGCAGAGACCTCCCAACCTGGTGCTCTCCAGGTGTGCCAGCCTGCAGGTATGAGCGTGTCCTACCATGTCTGGATAACAGCATCGCCATGCTCTCTATGCATTTATTTGTTTTCAAAAATTTATTTATTCATTACATGTTATCCAAGTTCTCCAGCTGCGTAGAAATTAAAAACATAAAATCCAAAGGAGTGATAAAACAATGAGAAAAGAAGCCACATAAAAACAAAATAAAGCCAGCAGCGGCGCCCAGTAAAAGGCCCTAATTATAACCAGCAGAAGCAGCAAAGGCATGGAAGGCCCTTCTAAAATGCCTGGGACCCGTGCCCAGGACTTTCCCTGGTGCCAAAGGTGGGCAGCGTCCAGGGCCATTTCCAAAATCAAGGTAAATATAAGCATTAATGACAGATTGAAAGAATTCACAAATTCCTACAAAAATAAACACAATCTTCTCCTGCACCAAAAAGATAATGGTATTAGTGCCACCTGAGAAAGCAATTCATCAGTCTGTGTTTTGTTCTTGCTTGTCCATGGAAGCCTTCCCGTTTGGCAGGGTTTTGAAGGAATCTCCTCCTCACACCCCACATGAAGCTTCAGCTTCCTGGGATAGCTTAATATCCTCCGAGAAACACTGACTAGGCCAGTGGGTTCCACGTGTGGGTTCCCAGGTGCTGCTGGACTACAAATCCCATGGTCCCTGACAGCCAACCACAGTTTGTGAATGAAGGGGGTTGTAGTCCAGTAGCCTCTGGGGAGCTGTCAATTTATATGACACTCCTTGGAAGGTTATTTATTGCGGGGGCAGTGGGTGTGGGGGGGGGGACCAAACACCACAGGGACTAGAAACTTTCCAAAACTCTAAACAGGAGTTTTAGAGTAGATGGGAGGGCTAGAATAGCAGAATTCAGATGTGAGGGAGGACTCAGGCCCAGGGACAAAAAGAACCTCCACAGAAAGAAAAAGGATGGAAGTTGGGCTGCTCAAGCTGAACTGAAATTGATTTGCTGCTAGAAGCCGGTTAAGTGAGCAAACAACCCAGCCTAATTTTAGATGAGTATCTTTTCCAATATCAATATACCCTAATCGCTCCTTTGGCTAACTGCTCAAATTGTTGTCAAAGATGCTTGTTTACTTAGAAGTGTCAGCATTGCTGTGTTTCGAAGGCTTTGCTCAATCCAATTTGCTGCAAGATGAGCCTTCGTTTGGCGTCGTGATTTTCACCCCGCACAGAATGTTTCTGCCACCCTAAACAGGGTAATGAGGTTGGGGCTGCCAGGGTGTCATCCTGCTCCCCAGGCCCTTGATGCATGCAAGCTTCCAGACCAGCTGCTTGGGGCATCTAAGGCCCAGCAGTACGGAGGGAAGGAGCCCGGGGTGCTGGCAGGAATTGCTGTCCAACAGCACCCCAATTTCCCCCCTGACCCATCTCCCAACCGGCCCCTTTCTCCCCTCTGAGCCAGGTGCTCCGCCTCTGGAGTCCCCCCTGTGCTGGTGCAGGAGCAGCCCTCAAAGAATCCCACAGCCCCCAAAGGAGGCCAATCAGGGCCGTGCAGAGGCTGTGCTCGCAGAGATGACCAGCAAGGAGTCATAGAAACAGAAGCAGAGCGAGTCAGAAGGGGTCTCCCAGGCCATCTAGTCTGACCCCCGGCTCCAGCCGGCTCCACTCACAACTTGCCCACCAAGTGCATGTCCAGCGTATCCTCACCGATGGGGCCTCAACGACCTCCCGGGGAAGCCCATTCCACACCCTCGGGGTCCTGACTGTCAGGAAGTGCTTCCTGGCACCCCAGTTGAACCTTGGTTCCCTGAGCTTTGCTCCGTTGGAGCGCATCCTGCCTTCCTCTGCAGGGGAGAACAGGTCTCTGCTCACCTCCGAGTGACACCCCCTCACACACCTGTATGTTGCCAACAGATCCCCTCTGTGTCTCCTCTTCTCCAGGCTGAAGAGACCCAGTTCCCTCAGTCTCGCCTCATACGGCATCCCCTGCAAACCGGCCACCAACCTTGTGGCCCTACGCTGCTCTGACTCCAACCTGGCTGTATCCTTCCTGTAATGAGGGGCCCAAAACTGAGCACAATACTCCAGTTGCGGGCACACCAGAGTCGTGTAGAGCGGTAGTAATACCTCTCTCGATCTAGAAGCCACGCTTCTGGCTATGCAACCAAGGGTGGCATTCGCCCTCTTGACCACCGCATCACACGGCTGGCTCATGTTCAGCCTGCAGTCAACCAGCACCCCGAGGTCCCTTTCACGAGTGCAGGATGTGCTGAGCTTAACGGCCTGGCTCAACTCCTCCTGCATTCACACCACAAGCATCGGTGTGCACAATCACAACCAGGTTTCAAGGCAGTCACCTGGATGTCTGCCTGGCTCAGCAATTTTCCGTAACAGAGACAGCTTGCTAGAAAATGGGCGCCACTTGCTACCCTCAAGAGGACTTCATTCGAGTAAATTACACCGTACTTGTCAGTCAGGACTTTTTGAAGAGTGGCGTTTTCAGCCTCCAAGCGAACCAAACACTGCTGTTTTCTGAGCTCTGTGGAAAAGCCCCCCAAAATTTCCAGCCACGTGTGCATTTTTGTCTGCATTTCTCCCAGCACAGTTATTAGAAGAAATGCCTAAATGCCCACTATGGAAAAAAGTCCGTAAACACGACATTTAATGAATGGGCACATTTAGGAATGCGTACAAACATAGGCAGGCCTTAAATTTAATATGGACATTTTTACCTCCCCAAAGGTGCAACCTGATGCGGAGACAGGACGGAACGTACTTTCATGTCAAAAGATCTGGGTCCTGTAGAAATCCAAACAGACAGTTTTGTCCATCCCTGGAGGAGCAGAGCTGTGCAAGGATGTTTCCTGCTGAAATCGTTGCAGGGAGATGGGCCTCCACTGGTGTGGAGAAAGAGAAAAATGAGATGTTTTTCTCCCCCTCCATAACATGTAAACCCGGGGTCATTCCATGAAGCCGACTGGGGGAAGATTGAGGGCAGATAAAGGGAAGTGCCTCTTCACTCAGGCAGCATATAGTGAAACTGTGGAATTTGCTGCCACGGGGAGTGGGGATGGCTGCCAATCTGGGTGGCTCTAAAAAGGGACTGACAGATTCATGGAGGAGGAAGCTATCCGTGGCTACTGGCCTTGCTGGCCATGGGCTCCCTCCTTCACCAGAGGCATAGACCTGTTGCCAAAGAGCTTGGACAGGAGGCGGCCTTGTAGCCCTCCTGCTGGAGGGATCCTGCGGGCAGCTGGCTGACCACACAGAAACATAGAAACAGAGCGAGTCAGAAGGGGCCTCCCAGGCCATCTAGTCTGACCCCTGGCTCCAGCCGGCTCCGCTCACGACATGCCCACCATGTGCATATCTAGCCTATCCTTGAACACCCTCACCGATGGGGCCTCAACCACCTCCCGTGGAAGCCCATTCCACACCCTCGGGGTCCTAACCATCAGGAAGTACTTCCTGGCATCCAAATTGAACCTTAGTTCCTTGATCTTGGCAACACCTTTGTTCCTTGAGTTGTGTGAATGAGAGCTGCACTGCATGGACCTGGGTCAGAGATCTCTTCCCAACCGCAAGGTGAGCTTCCTTCTTTCCGGACTCATCCCAGGTAAGTCAGAGGTACAAACGCTTTCCGCTTGAGGGCCAAATTCCCTTTCAGACAAGCGCTCGAGGGCCATATCCCATTTGTGGGTGGGGCTGAGGGCAAAAGGGGCGGGCCCAACATTTTAAAAAATCTAGTACATATACCCCTGTCTTAATGAAGCTAATGCAGAGAGGGGTGTGTCCCAGCAGATGGAAGCTGCATTATACCACAGAACGTATGTTTTTATTGCCAATTACTAATTCTATATTACTGTGCTTTGAATTGCTACTTCGTGGTTATATTTTTGTGAAAATGATGTTGTACATTCACGATTTGGAAAACTTGATGGCAAGCATTATATACTTTTGCACTTCAACTGTTGGGCAGTATAGAAATTAAATAAAGAAAATAAACAAACTTGATTAAGACAGGCTACCCATCACTTCTATCAAACTTGGGACTCTTTCTATTATTGGCTAGAGAAATGGGA
The DNA here is from genome assembly GCF_004798865.1 of Varanus komodoensis. Taxonomy (NCBI): domain Eukaryota; kingdom Metazoa; phylum Chordata; class Lepidosauria; order Squamata; family Varanidae; genus Varanus; species Varanus komodoensis. The sequence continues at coordinate 62,738,885 of NW_025335761.1, forward strand.
CTTTGCATAGATTTAAATATGTTTTTAAGTTATCATAAATGGAAAAAGAAGGGTGTGGGGGCTGATCCAGCGGGCTCGATGTTTTTCATGATGGAAGTTGTTTGTAGTTTTCTTTTTGTTTTTTAGGATTATAATTTCAAATAAAACTTATTTAAAAAAAAGACAGATAGACTACCCATCCAGGAAGAAACTGGGTTTTTCTTCCAAGCCCCAGTCTGTCTTTGGCAGGTTTGTCACCCCACAAGAACTTGCGAGTGGAACCCTCATCAACCTCCAAAGATATTCTGAAATTGTTCCACAAAGCAGACATGGAAGCAGCCTTTTGTTTTAGGCAGATGTCTCAAAGGACCCTCTTGTTTAAAGAGAGATTATGAGTTTCTTAATCTTTTCACATAGTAATTTAGCTGTTCGCTGGCAACAGCACACGATGGGAAAAACCTGCCTTAGAGAGGATGGACAGTCAAGGCTTCAAAAAAGAACAAATCTGTATTATTAATTTCAAGCATGAGATACAGCATTGGCGGATGGGATAATAAATTTAGAAGCCTTGCGTTCCTATTATTATTTTTTGTTCGAGGTGTCAGGAATAATTTGGCTGTAATTGGATGTCAAATAATTATTAATGAAGAAATTTGGGGCAATTGAGAACGCTGCTTACACCGTCTAATTCTGCAGTTACAATGCGTCTGGTCCTTCTCACAGGATGTCTGCATAGGAGCCTGCTTATCGCAACCGTAGTGGAGGAAAAGCCACAAAATGAAATATTAATTATACATCTTTGTATATATCCTGGCAGAGTGACACTTGGATCGATAGCAGCCGTTGTTTTCTGCCTGACCCAAAGCGGAGCAATAGATCAGAATTAGGTACTGTACCTACCACTGTGGGGCACTGAATAAATGCAATAATAATAGTAAATACTGCGCTTTGGGATGATGTCTTGGTGGATCAGTGGGCAAACTTTCAGGTCACACAGCACAGAACGGGAGCCATTGCCTTGCCTTATGGGATCATTTGGAGCAACGGGGCTTCCTGTCTCACTAAACCCATATCGAATGCCTTCTGAGGATAAAACCCTATTCATATTTGTATTTTATTTATTTGACTTTTTTATTTATATCCTGCCTTTTTCCTACAAAGGGCTCAAGGCAGCTCACATCATTCTCCTCCTCCGTCTTATCCCCACAACAGCAACCCTGTGAGGTAGGTTGGGCTGAGAGTCTGTGACTGGCCCAAAGTCACCCAGTTGGCTCCATGGCCAAGCGGGGACTTGAACCCAGGTCATCCGAGTCCCAGTCCCACGCTCTTCACCACTGCACCACACTGGCTCGCAACAGAAAAATATGTCAACAGAAAAAAGACCTACAGAGCCCATATGCCCCAGCTAGCAAGGGGATTTGCAGGCTTTTCCTCTTTCTAAACATGTGCAGCAGTGTGCCCTAAATCAGCCTTCTCCTGGTGTTGGACTACTGAGTCCCATCATCCACAGTAAGCAGGGTGAATGAGAATTCCTGCAGAGGATGATGGTGCAACACATGGAGAGGGAACCCACCTGGTCGAGGCTGCCACAAGTCACTCTTATTCATTCAAGCGGTTTTGGTTTTTGCAAAATTCCTCAGGGTTTGGAATCGCCAAATGAGCTCCCAGGCTTAGAGGAATATCCATCAACATCCTTTTGATCGGCCCCAGAAAACATTTGGCTAGATTTCTCAAAAATGGCTGCAGAGATTTTGGAATCAACCAAATGGGCCAGGAAATTGGCATATTTCTGGGTGGACGCTTGGTGGAGTCAACCTGATCTGCAGACGCTCCTCTTCAACACTCACGCTATTTACTTGTGGCTTGCTCAGGTCAAGCTACGTACAGCTCCTATGCCCAGAGCATGTTCCTGCTGCCTTGCAGAAGATTTTTAAAAAATCATCTCAAAGAGCTGAAGTTTATTATTTTATACCAAAACAAAATGCGGAGTTGGTACCTCCTATAGTTTTAAAGGAGTTACCAACAATAACTGGATTGATACAACACCATAACCCACACTCAGAGGTTGAATATGGGTTGGGTGCAGGTTGTCTGGTTTGCAGGGGAAGCCGTGTGAGGCGAGACTGAGGGAACAGGGTCTCTTCAGCCTGGAGAAGAGGAGACTCAGAGGGGATCTGTTGGCGACATACAGGTATGTGAGGGGGCGTCACGCGGAGGTGGGGAGAGGCCTGTTCTCCCCTGCAGAGAAGGACAGGATGAGCTCCAACGGAGCCAAGCTCAGGGAACCCAGGTTCCATTTAGATGCCAGGAAGCCCTTCCTGACAGTCAGGACCCCGAGGGTGTGGAATGGGCTTCCTCGGGAGGTGGTTGAGGCCCCATCAGTGCAGGTGTTCAAGGACAGGCTGGACATGCACATGGTGGGCATGTCGTGAGCGGAGCCGGCTGGAGCTGGGGATCAGACTAGATGGCCCAGGAGGCCCCTTCTGGCTCACTCTGTTTCTATGTCTGCATGCTAACAAACCATGGCTTATTAACCTCCAACAGCTCATGAAGAGAACCGTGGCTTGCTGGGTTGTGAACCGTGGGCAGTTCATGGTTAACAGTCTCAGTGTGGCTGAGTTCAGACAGCATGAGTGCTCAATCACAGTTCAACAAGCCACACTCAAGCATGAGTTATTGTGTTGCCTCTGAGCTTAGGCTGTTGTTAAACCCAGAAGAGTTGGGCTTCCTAGAAAGGTTACAGAATCGTGGTTCCTGGGCTTAACCTGGTGCAGAATGTTGTACAGTTCCTATACTGAACTACCTGGAAGTAAATATCATTGAAATCAGTGCAACTCACTTGAGTATACGTCTAGGATTGTGCTAGCCACGGCAGAATACACCACCTCCATATCATTGGGCACCCCAGTAAGAGATGCATTGGGGTGTCGCCATTTTCACAGCTCCAGAATACCCCAAAGCCTAAGCTGCTCGACTAACAAACACAGAATCTTGGGAAAGCCAACACTCTAAATTCCTCTTGCAAACCAGATCCCAAAGCAAGATCCCTCCCTCTCTTCTAATTCCTGTCTAATCTCCATATAATCCCCCTTAATACTTTCCACCGGAACTCTTGCTTTCTTTTGCCATATTGTAGCAAGGCAGATAACAAGAGTTGAGTCTGGTGGACTGCATGAAGGGGTAGGAAGCAGATTATTATGCTAACTACAATATAAAAACTGAGCAAAAAGACAGAGTTGTAATCACTCCAGGCAGCTGGAGATGGATTACTCTTCTTAGCGGTGAATTAGCACTCAATTCCAGAAGTGCCACGTGGGATCCAAGCGCTGCTACGCATCACTTGCCCTGAAGTGGAAATGGGATCTTCAGATAAAAGAAGGACAATCCTCAGCTTCAAAGCTAGAGCTTGGTAAACAAAGGGTTAAGGGGAAATGCAACCCAGAATAAGCACCACTCAGGGAGGACAGAAAGGGGCAATTTCCCCCATCGTGCATTAAATACATGCAAATAACTCCGCTGCTTCAGTTTGTCTGCATCTCCCTTTGAAACACGCGTGCAGTTTTGGCCTCCGTGTGGGCATCATGCGGGACTCCATCCGGGCTGCTTCTGTCCACTTTTACTAATTCAAAACAAAGAAAGATCAGCTGGACGTGACTTCACATGAAGATGATGCACTGATGCCTTTCGAATGGTGTTTTACCAGAATGAGGAGTGTCACCCTGCAAGACCAGAAGACTGGCTGGCCTGGATCAGGCCGAGTCCAGCTTTCTGCTTGCACGGTGGCCCACTAGCTACCCATGCAAAATCCTCAGGCAAGACATGAGGGCAGGGGCCCACTGCCACCCATGTTCCCCAGCAGATGGTGAACATAGGCACACTGCCTCTGATAATTAGCTGTCCAAATGGGGGCCATCGCGCTCTCTTGCAGAGCAAATGAAATAGTTTAATTCTGCACTAAAAAACATCCTTCCTCACTCTGCCCTACATCTCCCACAAATTAGTTCCATGGGATGAACCCTTTATAAGAGAGGCATCTCAAGGTAATTGTGCATAAAATCCACATGTCCACCCCCCCTTCCCGCCGTGATTCATCCATACATGCCTGCACGCCAGGGTGTTGACCACTGGTAGAAAATTGGGCGATAAATTGAGTGAATCAATTCTAAGGGCCAACACAGACATTGTTTTAAATTTATGTTTTTCTGCTCAGTCCCCCACCCCATTTTCACTGCAGAATTCATGCAAGGGGACTACTAGGGAGCCAAACTTTAGCCCGGGGGGGGGGGCATAGGGGCTTTTAAGACTGTGCTTTCCCTAAAGTAAAAATGCAAAGACTCACATGTAAAGCAGTGTCTCTTTCACACCTAAGTGTGAAAGCGCTTCTGTTGAAAGCACAAAGATCTGTACCCTTCAAGTGTTTCCTACTCACAGTTGTGGGACATTGGGGGCGGGGGGGGGCATATCCACAGCCCCGGTCCCTTTCTGTGGATTTGGAAGCTATGGGGCTGCAATTGATGCTGCAGCCCTGTAGGGGGATTCCAGACAGTTCCTAGAGGTAGGATCCTGGTAGGTCACAACAGAAGTCCTCTTGTCCCCCTGTCCCCCAGTCCACAGAGCACTTGCAGGCACGGAGTGTCATACGTGACGAAAAGGGACCCTGGGCTGGTGGGCACACAGCAGGCATCTTGGCCCAGACAGCTTGCCAGAAAGGGCTCGGCGGAAAAGGTTTGGCGTTGGCAAGAGCTCAGCGGAGGGCAACAAGGATTCTGTGGGGACAGGAAAGAGAGCCCTGGGAGGAGAGGTTGAAAGATGCAGGCATGCTTAGCCCGGAGAAGAGAAGGCTGAGGGGAGATGGGAGAGCCCTCTACAAGGACTCGAAAGGCTGCCACAAAGAGGAAACAGAGAAACAGAGCGAGTCAGAAGGGGCCTCCCGGGCCATCTAGACTGACCTCTGGCACCAGTCGGCTCCGCTCACGACATGCCCACCATGTGGATGTCCAGCCTATCCTTGAACACCCTCACCGATGGGGCCTCAACCACCTCCCAGGGAAGCCCATTCCACACCCTCGGGGTCCTCACTGCCAGGAAGTGCTTCCTGGTATCCAGAGGGAACCTTGGCTCCCTGAGCTTTGCTCAATTGGAGTGTGTCCTGCCCTCCTCTGCAGGGGAGAACAGGTCTCTCCCCACCTCCGTGTGACACCCCCTCACATACCTGCATGTCGCCAACAGATCCCCTCTGAGTCTCCTCTTCTTCAGGCTGAAGAGACCCAGTTCCCTCAGTCTCGCCTCATACAGCATCCCCTGCAAACCGGCCACCATCCTTGTGGCCCTACGCTACACTGACTCCAACCTGGCTATCTCCCTCCTGTAACAAGAGGCCCAAAACTGAGCACAATACTCCAGTTGTGGGCGCACCAGAGCTGCATAGAGTGGTAGTAATACCACCTCTCTCTCTCTCTCTCTCTCTCTCTCTCTCTCTCTCTCTCTCTCTCTCTCTCTCTCTCTCGCGCGCGCACACACACACACACACACACACACACACACACACACAGTTTAGGAAATATACAGGAAGCTGGAAAGGCTTCAGAGGAGGGTGACAAGGATGGTTCAGGAGTGGGAAACAAGGCCCTGTGAGGAGAGATTGAAAGACCGGGCATGTTTAGCCTGGAGAAGAGAAGACTGAAGGGGGACATGATAGCCCTTTTCAAGTCCTTGAAAGGCTGATACAAAGAGGAAAGCCAGGATCTCTTCTTGATCATCCCAGAGTGCAGGACTTGGGATAATGGGCTCAAGTTCCAGGAAGCCGGATTCTGGATGGACACTAGGAAAAATGTCCTGACTTGCAGCAGTACAGCAATGGAACCCATGACCGAGGCAGGTTCAAGGAGGAAATGGACCGTCATTTGCCTGAGGTGGTTTAACTGGGGGTCCTGCACCGAGCAGGGGGCTGGACCTGAAGGCCCGAAGGCCCCTTCTCGCTTACTCTTCCATGAATCTGTATCGCTAGCTCATGATAAGTTCAGTGGAGCACAAGGAGTTCCACAAACACACCACGTTCTCTTCCTCATCCCCCAGTTTGAACCTTGAGCTTTTCCTGGGTGGATGCTTGGTTCCTGCTTCTCCCAAATCTTGCCTCTTCTCCCCCAGCCAGCCAGCACAGCTTGTGTGATCGCAGCAGCTTCAGCCACATTTCCTGTTGCTTCGTTTATTTCATTTATTTCATTTCTTTTCTGCGGCATCCAATAGCCAAAGCTTCCCAAGTGGTTTGCAGCAATTGAAAACACAAGCCTAATGTTAAATATCCATAATACAATGCAGAACAGCACAGCACACACTTCCGAAATGCAGAAGTACCGCAGCTGCGGACACCCTGCAAAAGCAACCACGGTTGGGCCACCTTCGCGCTGGGCTCCCCTGTTCACCTGAGACAACGCAACGTTCTATGCAGGTACAACATTTTTGAAAGAGTTAAACCTGAAGTCTTCTTATTAGGCATCATACCTGTTGCTATTAGTAAACAAGAAATATATTTGATTTTGCATGTAATTACTGCGACGAGGATTGCATTTGCTCAACACTGGAAAAGTGAAGAACCACCCACTGACGAACTGATCCTAAAAAAGATCTTGGACTGTGCAGAAATGGATAGATTGACTTTATCACTGAAGGAGAAAGAAGATGCTGACTTCTATCAAACTTGGGACTCTTTTTATTACTGGCTAGAGAAACAGGACTTCGTATAGATTTAAATATGTTTTTAAGTTATCATAAATGGAAAAAAATGTGGAGGCTGACCCAGCAGGTCCGATGTTTCTGATGATTGATGTTGTTTTCAGTTTTTCTTTGTTTTTAGGACCATAATTTTGAATAAAACGTATTATTAAAAAAAACATTTTTGATAGAGGATACCATAAACACTCCTGAGCAGCTGCCCCAAACTCACTTCTTTCCTTGGTGGCACAGTCACCCCTGCGTAAACCATCAAAAATTGTGTCTGTCCCTAAGCAGGCTAGTAAATAAAGCTGTGATTGGGGTCACAATTCCTTGGACATCCAAGCAAAAGTTATCCATTTCTCTGGTTTAGCAACCAGAGAAATGCAGCTGCCAATCTTCTCCTGAAAAAGGGGGCATGATCCAGCGATAAGAGGTGATCAGGATGGACCCCAACACTGTCTGCCTCCTCCCCCAGAGGAAAGAGATGGGCCCAGCATTCTTCAACCTGGCCCCTAGATGCGCTGGACTACAGCTTCCATCATCTCCAGTGAGCATGGTCCATGGCCTATGGGCATTGCAGTCCAATCCACTGGGAAGAAACCAGGATGCCCCCTGTTATCATTCAGGACCCCATAAATTCTACCCAGTGGCAGAACAGAGCTGAGGTCAACCCGCATGGATTGCCCCAACTGGAGCTGGCATCATGGCGGGCAAAAGCACTTGTGAAGGTCAGGGAGGTGGCAGACGTGGAGCTGGCCAACCACCAAGGCCACCATCTGCCCCCCGTGCAATGCCACACGAACAAGCAGGGCTTTTTTTGTCATAGAGCGCACCGGAACAGTGCTCCGGCACCATTTTTTGACGGATTTTTCCAATGGATTTTACGAAGTGATTTTGAATCGCCTGCCAGGCGTAGCAGGTCAGCAGCAAAAAGCATTCACATAGTGCCTGCAGGCTGCTTGGGTGTCTGTGCTGCTTGTGAGGGCGCTGCTCGGCTTGGGATCGGTCGTGTGGTCGCGCGCTGAGCGCTTACTGCCGGCGGCGACCGTTATGTGTATGTGTGTGTAGAGTGACTGGCTATGTGCAAAAGGTAAATAAGTTCTTTATTTCAAAAAAAGTTGGTGAATTCAAAATCTTTTTTAGTGTAAAAGTGTGACCCCAAGAGGTGAGTTCCGGCACCTTTTTTTTCTTTTTTTTCATTTTTTACAAAAAAAGCACTGGGAACAACACAGATGCAACTGGCGTGGAAGCCACAGTGCCATGGAGCACCCTGCCAGGACAAACGGGCACTTTTGAGGGGCAGAAAGAAAGGGGGGATTAGAAGCCCCCAGGCCACTTCCTAACCTGCCAGAATAACACCCCCCCCCCCCAAAAAAATGGTTCCACATCCCGATCACTGGCCAGCCTTAGATATGAGAACTCTCCTCTCTGGTCAGAAAGCAGAAAGAAGCTTCTTCATGGTCCAAACCCCCAAGAGGTAAGAAAAACTCGACAGCGTCTGCCTCCTCCCGCAAGGTGGAAGCATTTGGCCACCCTCGGAAGCCCAACTGTGTGGACCTGCCAACTGGGAGCGTGCAAGAATTTCTGCTCACAACGTGTCAGGTGCGCCCCAGCCGGAGCTCCAGGGAGGCGTGAGAGCACATGCGCACACAGCAAGAGGAGCAAACCGCCTCACCTGTGCTCACTTCCCTCCCATCCCCGGTCCCTGATTCAGTTTGTGTGTATTTTGCAATGTGCAGAAAATCCTAATTTGTGCATAGTTACTAACTGGGTGAAATCATAGAATAGTAGAGTTGAAAGGGGCCGTGAAGGCCTTTGGGTCTTTGTGCCAGCCTATGAGGTCCTTACAGAGGGAGATCATGTCCCTGTCAGTCTTCTCTTCTCAAGGCTGAACATGCCCAGTCCTCTCAGTCTCTCCTCACAGGGCAGCGCTTCCAAACCCCGGATCATTTTTGTTGCCCTCCGCTGGACCCTTTCTAATTTACCTGCGTCTTTCTTAAAACTTGGTGCCCAGAACTGGACACAGTATTCCAGGGGAGGTCTGACTAGTGAGGAGTATAGAGGAACTACTACTTCTCATGATTTGGAAGTAATACTTCTGTTAATGCATCCCAAAATAGCATTTGCCCTTTTGGCAGCTGCATCGCATTATTGGCTCATGTTTAGCCTATTGTCCACAATTACTCCGAGGTCTTTTTCTTTTTCAGGTCTGTTGAGCCACGTATTCCCCCTCTTGTATCGACGCCTTTGGTTCCTTTTTCCTGGGTGGAGGACTTGGCATTAGTCCTTATTGAATCTCAATCTGTTGCTTTGAGCCCAGTGTTCAAGGTTAGGGTTAGGGAGCCTGGGGAGATTTGCACCACCTTCCGTTTGACTGCTGCTTAAGGCGTGCAAGTTCCCCATTCAAGCACTGCCTGAATTCGGCCAGAGCAGCCAGCCATCGCAACCAGGAACTGGGAACGAGACGAACTGCACCGCGATGTCTGGAAACGCCTGGCAGCTGTTAATGTTGCTCATATTTATTTATTTATTAAAAGCTTTTCTATCCTGTTCCTTACAGAACATCTCAGGATGACTTACAATAAATAAGTAGAATAAAACAAGCGGTGGCAAGGAGCGCTTTCCTTCAGCTTTGGCTGATCCATCAGCTGCGTCCCTACCTGGAGGAGGATTGCCTGGCGACAGTGACACACACGCTGGTAACTTCCCAATTAGATTTCTGTAACACGCTCTACGTGGGGCTACCCTTGAAGACGGTCCGGATACTTCAATTGGTGCAAAACAGAGCTGCCAGGTTGCTGACGGGGACTGGGCATTGTTCTCATATAACCCCAGTCCTCTACCAGCTTCACTGGCTCCCCATCGAAGTCCGGGCCCAATTCAAGGTGCTGGTTATCACCTATAAAGCCCTCAACGGCTTGGGACCTGGATACCTGAAGGAACGCCTGCTTCCATATTTGCCCTCCCACCCCTTGAGATCAGCAGGAGAGGCCCTTCTCTGGGAACCCTCCGTGAAAGATATTAGGAGGGTGAGTACCCGGAGGACGGCTTTCTCTGCGGTGGCGCCCAATCTATGGAATGTGCTCCCCAGAGAGGTCTGCCTGGTGCCGTCATTATTTGTTTTTCGGCGCCAGGCCAAGACCTTTTTATTTAAGCGTTATTTTAATTGTTGATTGTATTTATTTATTGATTTTATTCTCTGCCGAGATGTCTCCAGATTTTTAATGTAATTGTATAATTCTTTATTTGTTTTGGAAGCCGCCCTGAGGCTTTTTGCAAATGGGACGGCATATAAATGTTCCAAATAAATAAATAAACCCCGCAGCATCTGGCCATTAATATACTAAAACCCCAGTTAAAATCAATTAAACATTAAAATAACAGGAACATAAAGGGGGTTTTGCCTGACACTGAAAAGAATATAATGTCAGTGCCAGGCGAACCTCTCTGGGGCGTGTATTCCACAGTCAGGGCACCACTGCAGAGAAGGCTCTCCTCCGGGTAGCCACCCTCCTAATCTCCTTCAAGGATTTATTTACTTGGCACAAAGATGCAGCTCGCATTCCCAAGCATGCACAGAGTTGATCTCAGCTCCGCTCACTTCCTGGCCAGAAGAAAGTATGGGAAGGAAGTCCAGCAAGAGAAAGATGTTCACTTCCCTACATAAGGTTCTTCTAGTTCCTCTAGTCCAGTCCTCTCTCATGGTGGGCTTCCATCCCTGACCAATGGCTGCGCAGCCCCTGCCTCAAATACTTCCAGCAAAGGAGAACCCACCAAATCCTGAGGAAATCTGATTCTGTCCCACTGCTGTGTGAGCTTAGGAAGCAGCTCCTAATGTTTAGCCAAAAGGGGTGAACAGTCTGCTGATCAGATTTGCAGACACTAAAACTGGGGCAGTGGCCACAACTGAGGAGCAGGTACTCCAGATCCAAAAGGATCTGGACAGACTGTGGAAGTGGGCAGGAGACAACACGATGGCGTTCAATGTGGATCAGTGCAAGGTCTTGCACTTGGGGCACAGGAACATGTGTCATAAGTACAGGTTAGGTGACAAGTGGCTGGAGAGCAGCACTTGTGAAAGGGACCTCGGAGTGCAGGTTGACTGCAGGCTGAACATGAGCCAGCCGTGTGATGCGGTGGCCAAGAGGGCGAACGCCACCCTTGGGTGCATAGCCAGAAGTGTGGCTTCCAGATCGAGAGAGGTGTTACTGCCACTCTGTACAACTTTGGTGCGCCAGCAACTGGAGTCTTGTGCTCAGTTCTGGGCCCCTCATTACAGGGAGGATATAGCCAGATTAGAGTCAGTGCAGCGTAGGGCCACAAGGTTGGTGGCCGGTTTGCAGGGGATGCCGTATGAGGTGAGACTGAGGGAACAGGGTCTCTTCAGCCTGTAGAAGAGAAGACTCAGAGGGGATCTGTTGGCAACATACAGGTACGTGAGGGGGCGTCACATGGAGGTGGGTAGAGACCTGTTCTCCCCTGCAGAGGAAGGCAGGATGCACTGCAACGGAGCAAAGCTCAGGGAGCCAAGGTTTCATTTGGATGCCAGGAAGCACTTCCTGACAGTCAGGACCCCTAGGGTGTGGAATGGGCTTCCACAAGAGGTGGTTGAGGCCCCATCGGTGCAGGTGTTCAAGGACAGGCTGGACGTCCACATGGTGGGCATGTCGTGAGCAGAGCTGGCTGGAACCGGGGGTCAGACTAGATGGCCCAGGAGGCCCCTTCTGACTCACTCTGTTTCTACGTTTCTATGTTACTTCCCTGCTGTTCCCTGTTGGTTCTAGTCCCATGCTCTGAAGCGACAAAGAACACGGCAGCAAGGCAAACTTCCCGATATTTCAATCCCTGTGTGTGTGTTTTCAAATAAAAATGTAACCCCACCCACACCCCCAATAAATTGCTGCCAACTTTCAGGGTAGGGGGCCCACAGTAGGTTCTGGAGGTCTGAATGGGGCCCTGGACTCTGTGATGCTCCCCATTGCTCGTCTCTGCTGCCTCCCCTTCACCCTGTGATTTTCTCACCCTATAGAGAGTCCTCTCCACCTAGATCACCATCATCAGCTGCCTCCAATACCAAAAAAATAAAAATAAAAAGCCCAGAAGGAGTGGAGTTTAGAAAGCAAGTATCACTTAGTTTTGAGAGAGCTGGAGTGAATAAAGAGTCGATGTTAGAAGAAGCTTCAGCACTTAGCAACCCTCACTCTAAGCTTGGCCTTCCAGCTGTCCAAACAAGAAACAAGCAGAAACCCACCAAAGTAGCCAGAAAATCACGCTGGACAGGGACACCGCCTGGCCCCGTTACAAAACCTGCCTCTGGACAACATATGAGCAATTGTCTCGTTCCCGCCAGAGCTGCGGGGCTGCAAACCCCATGCAGCTGAGGTCTGAAGAACACACCGGGAAGCAAGGACTGCCGCTCTTTCAATAATCAGCCATTCCCCCCGGGCAGCTGAAGCCAGTTCCTACGAGGAGCACCAATTCTTTCTCAGTCAGATCATAATATGGAGCCGAGGGCACACTCTGATTTGGCAGCTGCAAGTCAAGAGTTACTCCGCAAGAGGGTGTTGTTCCTTTAAATCGGCAGAGCCCATAGTGTTGAGGGAACAGTCCGTATTAACAACACAGTGTCCCAGAGCAATTACCATATTTTTCGCTCTATAAGTCGCACCTGACCATAAGACGCACCTAGTTTTTAGAGGAGGGATCCATGGCAAGTTTCCTGATAATCACAGGCACGTTCCCCATCACTTCCCCATGGGCTTCATTAAAAGACGGGTTGCCATTTGAAAACACACACCGACCTGTGATTAACAGCTCTCACCTGCGCCAGAGGAGGGGGGCGGAGCAGGGCGCGCCGAGCGCGTGCCGGCCAGGTGGTGCCACGTGGGGCCGGCAGCGTGCCGGCAGTGGTCTTCTGGGCAGCACGGTGGCAGGTCTTCCCAGGCGGTGGGGGTGAGCAGTTCCTGGGCGGTTGGGGTGAGCAATCCATCTCTCCATGCAGCCGGCGGGTTAAAGCCTGCGGCTCCTCCTCCTCCGGACACCTCCCCCTGAGCAGCACAGCTCTCACCTGCGCCGGGGGGGGGGCGTGCAGGGAGCACTGAGCACGTGCCAGCCAGGTGGTGCCACGTGGTGCAGGCGGCCGGCAGTGTCCCGGGCGTCAGGCACACACACCTTCGCTCTATAAGACGCACAAACATTTCCTCTTACTTTTGAGGGGGGGAAAGTGCGTCTTATAGAGCGAAAAATACGGTAATCTTCCTGTCTGAATGCTCTGGGTTCAATCTTTTATGAAGTGACTAACAGATGGGAGAGCAAGCCTTCGTCTTCCAAAGCACAGGAGCCCAGCACATTCGGGGCTTTTAACAGCATGGGGCAGATCTGTGTTTTCAGCAGCTTCCATCAGTCCCACACTAAATGCAGCTAGCAGGGACCCAGGACATGGGACCGTGTGAGACCAGAAGATGTAGCACTGCCCAGTAACAGGGATAACCTGTCCCACCGAAAGATTTCTCTAACCTTTTAAAGTCTTTTGGGTTTGTAATATGATAGCTTCTCTTTGAAAAATGAGGACTAGTTTTTTAAATCAGGAAATGCCTGTTATTGTTTTTATTGACTAGGTACAGACATGATATTCCTCTATAAGGACCTCAAAGGCTTGAACAAGGTCAAGATCTCTTCTTGTTAATGCCAGACTGTAGGGCATGGAGTAATCAATTCAAGTTGTGACAACTCAGATTCAGGCTGGACACCAGGAAAAGCTTCCTCCCTGTCAGAGCAACAAGGCAGTGGGACCAGCTGCCTGGAGAGGTGGGGGGCTCTCCCACCCTGGAGACATTCAAGGAGAAACTGGGCAGCCACCTGAGTGGGACGGTGTGACTTTGTGTCCTGCAACAGCAGGGGTTGGACCCGATGGTCTTCATGGCCCCTTCCAGCTCTTCTATTCTATGATTCTATGACTATATGGTTCCGCCTGCCCCCCAGCACAAAAAAAAGGGCAGCATCCCCAAATATGGCCTCCATGGCCCCTTCCAACTCTTCTATGAGTCTATGAATCTGACAAACCATGGTGGATTTTGACCATTGTTGGTCTGTCATGTTGTCCAAACCCAGTTGTAGTATTTCACCACAGTAAGTATGGTCTTCAGAAACTATAGAAGAAGCCACAGTTTATTCTACAGTTTTCTTGTACACATGACTTGTTGTGTTGTTTGAACCCAGGATCTTGGTTGCCACTAATCTGAATGCAACTACCACAGAGTCCCCTAGATAGAGTGGCAAGTTCAGGAGCCACTCCAGTCATCCAGCCTCTACTTGCACACCAATGAGGAAGAAGCAGGGAGTGATGCACCTTGGGATTGAATTGCAGGTGTAGTGGCTGATGGGATATGTGCCAACAGAGGGAGGACTGAGCAGGGAAACCATGATAGCATAGAAACCACTGAACATGGGGCGGGGGGGGGGAGAGAGAGAGCTGGAGGTGGAAGTGCTCCAAAATGGACTCCCCCAACTCTGTGAAGCCATGCTTCTGTCTGGTGGATTTTTCAAGGTTTCTGAAAAACTGTTCTTATTATTTATTTGTACGAGGCCATTTGTACAGCTTGCAAGGTGCTATTCGCAGCACAAGAGAACAGATCCCTGCCCCAAAGAGCTCACAATCTGAAATTCAACACAGGGAACAGAGAGGGAGCTGAGGCAGGGGGAGGCCAAGGGTACAGGGGGATGCAAAGTGCAGGTGCCTCAGGGAATGGCGTGTGATTGAGGAATTCTGGGAAAATCCCCCTTTAGGTGCTTTGGCAGAGCACTTAAAAGAGGTGAAATGTGCATTATGTTTCTGTAAGGAAAGTGGTGATTATGAAGCAGTCAAAGCTCCTGGAATTAAAAATAACTGTTCTTATGTGCATTATCCATTTCTGAAGCTAACAATTCACAGAATTCAATTACACCCAAGTTCAGATGGCTCTAAAACCTGAATGGACAATGGGCCCCTTCAGGCACTTCAGTAGATAATCACGGTGCGAGGGAGGTGGGATCCAGGCACTGCTGGCCCACCTTCTGCGTCCCGGACCTGCTGTGCTGCGAGGAAGCTTTCGGCAGATAACAGCTTCCTGTTATCTGCAATTCCCAGTCCACAGAGGGAGCGAGTGTTGGAGTGGGCAACCTGGGGCCTTCATGGATGTGTTGGCTTATAAGTCAGAGGGCAAACGCCACCCTTGGTTGCACAGCCAGAAGTGCGGCTTCTAGATCGAGAGAGGTGTTACTGCCACTCTATGCAACTCTGTTGTGCCCACAACTGGAGTATTGTGCTCAGTTTTGGGTCCCTCATTACAGGAAGGATACAGCCAGGTTGGAGTCAGTGCAGCGAAGGGCCACAAGGTTGGTGGCCGGTTTGCAGGGGATGCCGTATGAGGCGAGACTGAGGGAACTGGGTCTCTTCAGCCTGGAGAAGAGGAGACTCAGAGGGGATCCGTTGGCAACATACAGGTATGTGAGGGGGCGACACGCGGAGGTGGGGAAAGGCCTGTTCTCCCCTGCAGAGGAAGGCAGGACGCGCTCCAACGAAACGAAGCTCAGGGAGCCAAGGTTCCATTTGGATGCCAGGAAGCACTTCCTGACAGTCAGGACCCCGAGGGTGTGGAATGGGCTTCCACGGGAGGTGGCTGAGGCCCCATCGGTGAGGGTGTTCAAGGATAGGCTGGACGTCCACCTGGTGGGCACGTCGTGAGTGGAGCCAGCTGGAGCCGGGGGTCAGACTAGATAGCCCGGGAGGTCCCTTCTGACTCGCTCTGTTTCTATGTTTCTAAGTCCGCTAGCCAAAGGTACAGAACCTTGGGAGTTGCAGGCTCAAAATATTTGCAACTCCGCCTTCAGTGGAGCATGACTGCAGCCTCTCTTTGGCTTTCCAATTCAACCCAGGGAGGTCCTCATCGCCCCACCAGGATTTTTAATGGCTTGGGGCAAGTGCCTCCTCCCAGGCGTGCCTGCCTGGGCCCTTAGATCATCACCAGAGGTCCTTCTCCAGAGCCCCCTCTGAGGGAAACAATGGGGGTGGTAGGGCCTTCTCAGCAGTGCCCCCTGGCTCTACAACCAGCTCCCCAAAACAGGTTCACTTGGCGCCTTCTCTCCATTCCTTTTGGTGCCAGGCAAAAACCTTTTTATTTACCCAATATTTTAATTGCTAATTTAATTTTACAGATTGCATGTATTCCTCATCTTGTGCTACTGCCTTTAATGGTTTAAGATTTCTGAATATTGCGTGGCTTTTGTGTTGGTTCTGTATTAGAGGATGTGCTTTCATTCTTCTAATGCATTGATGTTTTACTATGTGTTTTGTTACTATTTTCTGCAACCCAGCCATAAGTCCGTTCTGATCAAGGGGCAGGATAGAAATCTTATAAATAGATAATACACAAATAGATAATAAATAGATAATAATAAATTTGAATCTGAAGTAGGCCAAAGGCTCTGAAGAAGAGGAAACTGTCTCTGTTCAGCAGCAACACATCCACTGTATGAAATTCTGGACTCCAAAATCGAGGGGAGCCTTTCAGTAATACGCAGCATGGGGGTACCTGGCCGAGGCTGCCATCAGAAAAGGACAGCTCTGTGCAAGGAGCTTGAGTTGATGATCTGCCCTTGCAGGAAGGCAGGAAGGCAGGAAGGCAGGCAGGAAGGAAGGAAGGAAGGACCAGGGCACCACTAGGACGGCAGCATTTGCTGCTGCTTCTGCATGCATCCCGTGCCTTCGCCAGGCATACAACGCCTCCAGCAACGGCGGCAGACAGACTGCAGCACCTGCCTGCAGACTGAAGTTAGGACTGTGTGTTTGTGACTAGACTGCTGATGGAGGGCTGTGTGTTAGGGCTGTGTGTTTGTGACTAGCCTCCAGTTCTCTGACCCTTGTGCGGAGCAGCTGGTACGTACCCACACAAACACACACCCCAACAGCCATACATGAAAACAGAGACAGACAGTCCAGGGTACCAGTCAGCCCCAAGGATCAATGCCTGAGGATTCCTTCTCACTAAATGCCCACAGCTAGCTCCTAACTCACAGGAAGCCACCCTGCACCAAGGAAAGTGCATGAAACAGAGAAACAGAGCGAGTCAGAAGGGGTCTCCTGGGCCATCTAGTCTGACCTCTGGCACCAGCCAGCTCTGCTCACGACATGCCCACCATGTGCATGTCCAGCCTATCTTTGAATACCCAAATACCCAATGAAGGCATTGCATGGTGTGGTTTCAAATGCTTGTATTGTGGTTTCTGTTTTTAACCACTTCTGTGGCAGTTTAATCTCTTAACTGTTTGTCATTCAGTCGAAGAATGTTTGCTATTGTACAGATTAAAAGGATAATCATAAATAAGATAAATAAAGTCCCTTCGGAATGAGGGAGATGAGGATGTGTGAAAAATGAAAACTTTGTTAGAAAAGTGAAGATCATCTAACAATATACTATCAATTACTTGGAAATTCCAGATAGGTGAATCTGTGAGTTTCACTTTCTCCCATATTCAGTTTTCTTAACATTCAAGTTCTTTCTCTTCTGAAGATGAAATGCATTCAGTTAATTTTACAAAAAAACAACAACCCTGAAACAAAATTCTCACCAACTTGCACCAGTCAAATTCAACGGTCACTGTGGCACAGTGGATTTGGACTTGGGAGATCGGGGTCCTCGTCCTACTTGGCCATGAAGCTTCCTGCTGCCTTTGGGCAGTCACTGACTTTCAGCCTAGCCTACCTGTCAAGGTTGTTGTGAAGATTATGTAAGCCACCTTGTGTTCCTCGCAGGAAAAAGTGGTTATGCATATAATTGGTGAAAAGTTGCAGCATGGAGCTGTTCAGAAAAAGTGGCAATCCTAGTGGAGTGATACTATGGTTGAATACACAGACTTGTGAAAGCTTGGTCTGCATTCAGCACCGTGGACGGCAGCGCTGCAGGTTAAGTGCCAGCCCATTAGACCAGGGCGGGTTTAGCACGATTGGTAGTCACTCCGTCCCGGGCTTGGATGAAGCGATCTTACAGTTTTGGTTTCCCCCACACTCTTTGTTTGTTTGTTTAATCTCAAGGGGGGGTGTCCTTAATGTGAATAAATTTTAGTAAATTCTAATAATGATCCCAGCCTAATGCTGGGAACAATAGATGGCAAAAGAAGAAGGGGGCGGCAGAGGATGAGGTGGCTGGATGGGGTCACTGGGGTGGTGGGTGAGGGCTTGGGTGGACTCCGGGGGATGGTGGAGGACAGGAAGGCCTGGAGGAGTGTTGTCCATGGGGTCGCAATGGGTCAGACACGACTTCGCAACTAACAACAACAACAACAATCATGATTCAACTGACAAGCCCGATGAGAGCCAGTGTGGCGTAGTGGTTAAGAGTGTGGGACTGGGACTCAGGCGATCTGGGTTCGAGTCCCCGCTCAGCCATGGAGCCAACTGGGTGACTCTGGGCCAGTCACAGACCCTCAGCCCAGCCTACCTCACAGGGTTGTTGTTGTGGGGTTAAGATGGAGGAGGAGAAGGATGCAAGCTGCCTTGAGCCCTTTGTAGGAAAAAGGCAGGGTATCAATTGGGAAATAAATAAATAAATAAATAGGAGGCAGGACCCGACCAAGCCACTGAACAAGACCGGTTTCAGCACCACGGACAGCAGTGTAAGACCAGCCCGGCGCTGGGTCTGCGATCGGGTCCAGGGACAGCGACCTGCAGCCCTTAAAGGGCCAGCGTCCTTTGCAGGAGTCCCTGGTTTTGTTTTGCTGTTGAGGGACGTGGGAGTGGGGGATGCTCCCTGGAGCCCCTGCGCCCCTGGAAGCGTCCGAGGCCTGCTCCTCCAAGTCAGAGGGCAACGGCAGCTCCTGGGAATCAGGAGGACAAAGTGCCGAATCCAAGGCGGAGGGCTCCACTTGCGAGAGCGCAGGAACGTCTTCTGATCTCTCCCAGCAAGAACAAGGGCACGGAGATGGGGCGGCGTCCTTCGCTGGCCTTCCGCTCTCCCTCCAGGCTGTGGGCCAGACCAGGCTCAGAGAGAGACCACAGGCAAACAGGCATCCGCGCCGCAAGGAGGAGGAGAGGGATCCCCACAGGGAGGCTGGCCCATCAGGTGGCATCCGGCCAAGACGCCAACCCCACCCCAAAACCCGGAGCAGGCACCGAGCTTTTGGACAACGCTAACCTCCCCAGGATGCGTGCGTGCGCGTAAGAGCGCTTTGAACGCCGAGCTATTCAGCACGCTCCTTCCCAGCTCTCCATTCAAGGGCACATTGTAACAGTAACAGCCTTCAGGAAATCAATGGGAGGCTATTTGAAGGCGAAGCAAATGGACTTTATCCAATCTCTGGCGGGCTTTTTCCTGGAACGGTGGCAGGAGGTATCAGGCTGAAATGTCACAAAATACCCACTTTGTGCAATGCTTGTCCATGGAAATGTGACTCGGGAGAAAACGATCCCACCCAGATCAGCAATGTGGAGAACTGCTTTGGAGAGGCTTAAAAAAAAATTAAAGAGTTTTTGCAGGGGGATGGGGTTTCCAGGACTTTTAGAGGAAAACTGAAAATAAGCTGTTTCAAAAAGAGAGAACGGTGCATTGATTTCTCTTGCATTTTCTCTTCAAACACACAGACTTCAAACTAGCCAATGTTGAAGCCATTTACGTCCTGTAGATTTACAACGCATCCTTCGCTCCCTCCCAATGAAATCAATGGGTCTTACACGTGAAAGGTGGCAGCACCATCGATTTCTTGCATATCTCTCCACTGGTTCCTGGCACTCCCTCCCATCCCAGTATGACCACGTGGAGACGAGACACCCAGAGGGGAACCCCTGGGATGCCCAACCAAGGGATCTGCAGAACCCAGGATTCATCCTCTGAGCAACGGCAGCAAGCCAAAAACAGATTTCGGCCCCAAAGGCAATGCATGCTCTTGGCAGCATGTGAAACATCCCTGTATCTGGGTTCCACCCTGGAGAAGGAAACATAAGTATGGCTGGGACCGGGGCACCTCCAGAACTGTGGGAGAAGCCAGGAAGGGAGGGTGCAGACCGATCCCTTCAGCTCTTTCTGGAAGATTTCCCACAAAACTGCTCCTGGATGCGCGACCTTCTGGGCAAGGGCCTCCCTGGCTACCAGCATGGCTGGGCAGCACCATTGCCCTGCTAGGAAGGATGTGACCCTAAATTTCCAGTGATGCTCAAGGGTTTGAAAGGAGGAGCAACACAGGAGCAGATTGGAGAGGTGGAGCAGAGAAGAGGCTCTTGATCCATACCACCTGGGCTAGAAGTGGGAGAGAAACAGCCTTGGGGTCCCCTCCCAGAGACTGGAGGCCACGTCCAGACTGGGCGGAGAGCAGCATCCCTGGCTGCTCCCTTGTCCCAGCTGACTGGCGTGAAGGAGCAGAGAACCACCCACAGGAACGATCCGTCCCTGCTCTTCCCATCCAATATTGCCGGAGTTCCAGCTAGTTACTTGGCCATATCAGAGTACGTCTGTTTTCTTGCTGATCTTTGGGAGTGCTCCCCCCCTCCTTCTCTTCACCCTAAAGCTTGTTCTGACACACCCCCATGCATCCCTTAGTATTTCTGAGTCTAGATGAAAGTCAAACCCTCGTGGTGGCTCTCAGGAGAACAGCAGTGTGACGGTCTCGTAGTGCAAGAATCAGGCCAGGTAGTTCAAGCTGTATGTGTGAAATCCCGCTGGTTTTTCTGGGCTTGGCTATCCAATGCAGGCTGCCAACCCCACCAGCATCAACCTTCCTATGTTCAGATCCAGAAGTTCAAGCAACCCCGGCAGGGCCGAACCTCCTCTTAGTCCACATCTTTGCCTGAGTTTCCCTGTCTTCACTGGTCTTTCCCCTAAGCAACCTTCTCCTTCACTTCCTGTTCCTTCAGCATTTCTCGACCGGAGTCTGCTGGGCAACCTCCCTTCGGCTCACCCTCCTATGAGCTTCCTGCCACTGGTCCTTCATCTTCCCCTTGGTCCTTTGTCTCCCTGCACTTAGGGTCCATGGGGCGTGCCAGCCCCAGCCAGCCTGACGATTCTCCTGCCCTCACAGGACCGGCTCTGCCAACATTCTCACTGCTTGGCTCTCGAGCTACCGGAACGCAGCAGCTTGCAACCGCGCAGCCCAGCCACCAGGGCAGCCATGGGCCCACCGTGTGAGTCCACTTGCAGCATTCCCGATTTGAGCCCCGTGCCTGCATCTTAGCATGGCAGGGCAGAGCTTAAAATCCTCCTTTCGCCTCTGAAAGACTGAGCAAGCCAACACAAACCGAGACCAAAACACCGCCGACGTTCTCCTGGCCCGATGCTTTTATCTGCCGGCAAGGTTAGGAACCTGGTACCTTGAGGCTGTCTTCATAGCCCAAGGTCATAATGAGCTGGCACCAAACTAAGAGAAATGCCAGTGTCAGGGAGAATTCTCTGGCAGGCGCATCTCTTACACTGGAATAAATTTCCATAAAGACGAGGCTGTTGTGGAGCGCCGCAATCCCACACCTGACATGACTGTAGCGCTCCAACCAGGTCTGAAATCCAGTTAAGCGGTGGCTTGTGCTAAGTTCGCATTCCACCCCCGCTCCCCACTGAGGCAGGGATGTGACATTTCTCTAGCAATACAGGGTAAATCCCAAACCATACAAGGAACTCCAACACACACACACACAGTGCCGCAAACATGCTCCTGCACTGTAGCAATGATGGAAAACGGGTTCACAAGGCCTGGATTTTGGAGGAGGGAGCTGTCAAGCTGCCCCTCCAGGAATGACGTTAAGGCTACTTCCCTCCCTGACAGGCTGTTTTTCACACGCCATCCCTTGCTAGCCCATCAACATGGGAGGCACAGATTCACACACTCCAGGAAGTGTAGCCACTCCGTGCAAATTGGTGCAAGCTATTTTATAGTGATATCTTACTATTATTCCTTGTATTGTGTATTATATTGTACTATGTATTGATATTATGCATTGCATTATACTATTGTATTGAGGTTTGCTTTGATTTTGTGTCTCTTACAGTTAAATATGGTATTGCCTGATCATATTGCTGTAATGCATTATTGTATTTTTATGGAATATGGGGGGTTTTTTGGGGGTTGCTCTATTGTAAGCCACCCAGAGAACCCTATGGGCTATGGGGCAGCATGAAATGAAATGGTCATTAATGAGGTAGTGGAACCTGGGTTCACAGGGATGCAATACCAGCACCTGTTTATTAGCAGGGATGCCACCCCCCCCCCCAGGATTCCTTGTCCCTCTGGGCTTAGCTGCACTCCCTACAGCAGCTGAGGAGAGATGAGCGAGAATTCATCTGGGGGCTTCTCTGGTCTGCTTTGCGGTGGCCCTGCGCCCATGTTCCTAGCGAGCACTCCCAGCATCTGGCAATGCTCAGCAGGAATCAGCCCCATGCACCGCACAAGCAGCACCCCTCTTCCACACGGGCAATGCTGGGCAGAGGAAAAGGCCGATGCCCGTTCCTGGGGGCAGGCCCTGCTCCCCAAGGACTCCCAGTAAGCAACCATCAGGATGCCGAGCACTCCAGCAGGGCCTGGGACCGATCCTGCACATTCCCAGGTGGGCACCTGGTTCTGAGCTTCAGGTGGAGCCCCACAGCAGCCTGGATCCTGGCATGCAGCCATCAGAGGAGAGGAAAGGTTTGCTCTGACGAGCTGAGCAACGGATGGGTGTGCACACGGCTTTGGTGGGGGCAGAACTCCGTGAAGATGGGCCCTCCCCAGAAATAATTTTTAGACGGGGCCCAAAACTCTGCTGAGGAGCCCATGCTGTGCAGGCACAGGGTCCGGGTTCAAATTTGGAAGCCTCTCCACTGGGGGCTGGGGAAGGCCCCTCCCGGCAATCCTGGACCAGCAGTCATCGAGTGGTCCTGACAGTTTGACTCCGTACCCAGCATTCAAAATATGTCAAGCCAGTTGGGCCAAACTTCCAAACTTACCTAACGCAACCTTCATTTGTGAATTTGCTAAAACAATGGGTGGACCTGGAATGTCACGTGAGAACAATTAAGCCTTTTCATAGGCTCCTCGGCGCTCACATTTCATGCTATTTTGGGAGGAAGACCGGGGGAGAGATCAAAACACGACTCTTTCCATTTTCCAAAGAAGTGGGAAGAATATAAATAATTACGCAAACTCCGGAGAGCTTGCCAAGAGCAGCAGCTTTCATTAAAATGAAAGATTCTTTCCCCTTAAATCCCAAATGTTATGTTAATTCATACCCAGAGCATAGATTTTAATTGCAGGCAAGACGGGCTGCGCTCCCCAAAGCGGCTTTTAACTGCATGCCGGGGTACAGATTCTTCCACCCATAATTACAGGGTGTTGCTGTACTGCTTTAAAATGTTCACAAGTTTGCACTAAAAAGGGGGCAGTTTTCAATCTGACACAGGCCAGAGCAAAGTGATTTGCAAGCCTGCTGGAATTGCTTCAGGAGAGAAGACAAAGGCACGTCTGCCACCCCCCTGAGTCTTCCAAGTCGTGGGGCTCCAAAGAGTCCAGTTAGTCAGTGGCCGACAGCAGGGGATGGAGGAGTCTTGCCTCGGGAAGGGGCTCTGGGGCAAACGCATGGCATGGAAATCTAACATGAAATCCCCAGTACCAGCTGCAAGCTGAAGGGAGATCTCCAGATGTTTCAGAGTTCAGTTCCCTTGTTCCCCCACCAGCATGGTTAATGGTCAGGAACCTGGAGATGGACCATCTGCCCTTCCTCCATCAGCCCTCCCAACCTGGTGTCCTCCCAGTGTGTTGGAACTACAACTCCCATAATACCCAAGGCTGGAATCCCTGCATTTGCTCCTGTGTTTCTTTTAGGCACTGTGCCAAAGAAGAGCCCAAGGCTCATCTATCCGTTCCCAGTGGCCAAGCCAGCTGCAAATCATGGGAATGGCCATCAAGGCATCTGGAGGCACAAGGTTAGAAACGTAGAAACAGAGTGAGCCAGAAGGGGCCTCCTGGGCCATCTAGTCTGACCCCGGCTCCAGCTGGCTCCACTCACAACATGCCCACCATGTGCACGTCCAGCCTATCCTTGAGCACACTCACCAATGGGGTCTCAGCCACCTCCCGGAGAAGCCCATTCCACACCCTTGGGGTCCTCACTGTCAGGAAGTGCTTCCTGGCATCCAAATTGAACCTCGGTTCCTTGACCTTGGCTGCATTGGAACATGTCCTGCCTTCCTCTGCAGGGGAGAACAGGTCTCTACCCACCTCCCTCACACACCTGTATGTCACCAACAGGTCCCCTCTGAGCCTCCTCTTCTCCAGGCTGAAGAGACCCAGTTCCCTCAGTCTCGCCTCATACGGCATCCCCTGCAAACCAGCCACCAACCTTGTGGCCCTGCGCTGCACCAATTCCAACCTGGCTGCATCCTTCCTGTAATGAGGGGCCCAGAACTGAGCACAATACTCCAATTGCAGGCACACCAGAGTCGCGTAGAGTGGCAGTAACACCTCTCTCAATCTAGAAGCCTTGCTTCTGGCTATGCAACCAAGGGTG
Organism: Varanus komodoensis; assembly: GCF_004798865.1. NCBI lineage: Eukaryota > Metazoa > Chordata > Lepidosauria > Squamata > Varanidae > Varanus > Varanus komodoensis. The sequence goes on from NW_025335761.1 coordinate 62,763,075, forward strand.
GTGTTCGCCCTCTTGACCACCGCATCGCACGGCTGGCTCATGTTCAGCCTGCAGTCAACCAGCACCCCGAGGTCCCTTTCACAAGTGCTGCTCTCCAGCCACTTGCCCCCTAACCTGTACTTATGATGCCCGTTTCTATGCCCCAAGTGCAAGACCTTGCACTGATCCGCATTGAACGCCAGTTGGAGAAGGCTATTCCACAGCTACCCACACCTTAATTCTCTACCTTCTTCTTTGCGGGCACCTTCTCCCCCACCCAGAATGGGGCCCCACCACACTCCTTCTCGGCCTCCCCACAGCATCCGCAACACAAAATTGCTTTGCCTAATTCACTCCCAGAAGGCACAGAGCTGGCCACCCTGGCAGAGGTGGATTTTAAAGTGAAGTAGATGTGTCCACACAAGGGCAACAGTTCCACCCGCTGTGAGCAGTGAGCAGCGGCACATAGACGAACGGAGAGCCTCCATTTCCAGAGGCAGTCTAGCTTTAAGAGCATGGCTGGTGTACAAGAAAGAGAAACTGGAGGGCAGGGCCACTCACAGCCTTAAGGTTTTTTTAGTCACCGTATTTGTATGTCACCAGACAGATTCCAAAGAGGGGGACAATAATAAGAAAGCTGATAAAAGAATAAAACGGTGCATTAGGAAATTCAGCATTCAACCTTAATGCTGAGGTTGGTCGGCAAGGATGGTGTCAGAGCTTGTCCAATTTCAGGGGGTTCCACAGAAGGGCTGGATCCAGACCTAGTCAAATTCAGAGCAGACCCCTTGCAATGACTGGAACTTAAATCAGTCGTGACTCAACAGGATCCAGCCCTTTGTGCCTTGCTTGTGAGCCTCTCCATCCACGGGCTTTTAGGGCAAAGGCTCACACCTCACTGATTTGCCAGGCGAAGGGCCTGGGTTCAAATCCTGACTTCTCCAGCTAAAAGAATCAGGCAGGAGGCGACGGGAGCAACTGTCAGGGCAGAATCCGTCCCTCTTAGGCTCGCCGTTCTTCTTTGCCACACTTGGCCCAAGCCGCAAAGCAAACTTTGCTAAGACCAAGTCCACACATGCTCTGGGGCACCGGCGGATTCTTTGCATGAGCCATGCAAGCTGAGTGCTTCTTTGCGCAAAATGTACAGAAGACATAATTCTTCGCACAGAGTACGCAAAGCCTGCAAGTCACATGTGCAGAAGCAAGACTCTGCTCGAAGCCTCTTGCTGCCAGGTGCCCACAAAGGCTCAGCATGAGGCGGACTGAGTGAAGTTTTTCGGCGCCAGGTAAAGACCTTTTTATTTAAACATCATTTTAATTGTTAAAATATATGATCTGGCCAGGGCAACTTCTTCTCCCTTCTCTTTCCTCCTCCTATATTCTTTGTTTACTTATTTTATACTGTTAATTTTAATTTTATATTATTGTATCTCAGTGTATTTTTTGTATTTTTGTATTTAGTGGTAATTTATTATGTTCTATTGTATTTCAATGTATCTTATTGTGTTGTAAGCCGCCCCGAGGCTTCGGCAAGGGGCGGCATAGAAATGTTAATAATAATAATAATAATAATAATAATAATAATAATAATAATAAGTGAGGAAGCAGGCCAAGGTCTGGGGAGCCAAGCGGATGGACGGATTCCCACATCCACACGTTCCCAGCCGTTGGAAGCCAGATCTCCCCCTTCACACCTTCCAGACAACAGACCGTTCCTTTACAAAAGCTCTTATTCTCTGAGGAATGTCCTGTAAACACAGTCTCTGAGCATACACAGAGCGGTTCATTGAACCCAATCTAGCAACTACTTCTGAGAACTCCCTTTTTTCACCCTGGGCCCCCTCCCTCTGAGAGGGTGCTTTTGGAGGCGGGCCAGCCTCTCACCTGTATGCCACCCCTCCCGTCGGCTAGCCTTTCTCTCCTGACTCCAGGTCACGGGGCCAAGAGCCGTGCCAGGTTCGGCTGGCCACTGGACCTCCTCTTCCATGCCCCCCCCTTGCAGGTAGAGAGTCTGGCTATTCTCAGAGCCCCACTGAACACCTGGAGAGAGTGGCCTTGAGAGAAGCCCCCTGCTTCTCCCATTTCAGCATCTGGGGTGCAGATTCCCACAATTCCCAGGGCTCTTCCTCCTCCAGATCTGCCTGGCCTTCCAACACCCGCCAGGAGCAACTGCCCCCTCCGTTCCCAGCAGCGACCACACCTCTTCCCCGGCCCCTTTCCTCCAGCCCTGAATGCCTCCATACCTTCCTGGTGTCTTCCTACAGTTTTCCCTATTCTAAAAGGTTGAAATGTAGATTTCTTCCTGGTTTTAAGCACTGCTCGTGAAAATAGGATGGGGCATTGGGTCTCAGCCCAGCACTGGAATGCAGCCTCTGGAAGTCTCCAAAATGGAATTTAGTCCTTGGACTAAAAGATGTTCTCATACCTGCCATTAAGGTGTGTTGTCCCGTCCCCCCCGCCAATTATATCCAGTTCAGAAACAAGGAGGGTGAAGCTCCAGTCTAGACTGCACCTTGAAAAAATTCAGTTTTCAGCCTGCCTGCTTTCTATTCTTAGTTTCCTTTTTTTTTTACCCAAAGGGAAAAAGACAAAGAATAAACGGAAAGATTTTATGCTTAACAGAAGCTCAGAGCAAGAAGCCAAATCTAAAGGAATTTTAATATAGTTCCAGGAAGAGGCGATATTGCTGAAATTCAGTAAGGAGTACAGCTGCACTCTTAATCCCCCAGCTTATGACCTCTGTGGTGCCACTAAATAAAGACCACAGGGGATCGGGTTATGAGAGGTAAAGTCTTCATTGATTTTCACTGTATTTAATGAGGGAGAGGTTGAGAAAGGAAAAGAGATCAGTGGCAGATTTACTGAGAGACAAAAGAGAAAGAGAAGCAATACCACAATAACAGATCTTTCACAAGCATTAATGTGCTAGGTTTGCAATCAAATTAATTCTGTTTCTTTAAATATGCATATTCCAATTTATTGAGCCACAGAAGTTTCCACAAGGTGGCTAACAGCAAAAGACCATCTCGGGTATTAATTCCTCCAAACACACCTGCCTGAATGTAGAATTCTGCCCTGGATCTACTAAAGACGGAGCCTTCTCTGGCACGGCACCATGAATTTGGAGCATCCTTCCACACGGGCTCACCTGGCTCCACTGCTGCTCACCTTGGGTGAACACCAAAGATTTAACTGGCATGCAGTCTGATCACTCCTGTTTTATCCTTTGATCCCAAAGTGCATAAGACATTTAGAGTAATTTTAATAATGTCACTTTTGACCCATTAAGAAACATAGAAGCAGAGCGAGTCAGAAAGGCCCTCCCGGGCCATCTAGTCTGACCCCCGACTCCAGCCAGCTCTGCTCATGACATGCCTGCCATGTGCATGTCCAGCCTGTCCTTGAACTCCATCACTGATGGAGCTTCAACCACCTCCCGAGGAAGCCCATTCCATATCCTTGGGGTCCTAACGTCAGGAAGTGCTTCCTGGCATCCACCTTGAATCTTGGTTCCCTGAGCTTGGCTCCATTGGATTGCGTCCTGCCCTCCGCTGCAGGGGAAAAAGGTCATGACCCACCCCCTCACATACCTGTATGCCACTAACAGGTCCCCTCGGAGTCTCCTCCTCTCAAGGCTGAGAAGACCCAGCTCCCTCAGTCTTTCCTCAGGTGGCTTTCCCTGCAAACCAGCCACCATCCTAGTGGCCCTTCGCTGCACCGATTCCAACTTTGCTGTATCCCTCTTATATTGAGGGACCCAGAACTGAGCACAAGGAAGTATTTCTGAGCAGAAATGCGTAAGATTGCACTCTAAACTGGAAATGGCCACGACGCAACTTCCTCGGGACCGGGGAAGGCCGCCCTGTAGGCTCAGCATGCAGTTTTTCACATTGTGCACGGCAGCTGTTCCCATCTGGGGCCATCCGGTTGTTTCGGACTGTAATTGCCAGCTTTCCTGAGCATTGGCCGTGCTGCTGGGGCTGCTGAGGACGGCTGTTGTTCTTAGTCGCGAAGTCGCGTCCGACCCATCGCGACCCCATCGACAACATTCCTCCAGGCCTTCCTGTCCTCCCCTCTAGGACTGACCTCCAGGCCTTCCTGTCCTCCACCATCCCCCAGAGTCCACCCAAGCCCACACCAACTGCTTCAGTGACTCCATCCAGCCCCCTCATCCTCTGCTGCCCCCTCCTTCTTTTGCCGTCAATCCTTCCCAGCATTAGGCTCTTCTCCAGGGAGTCCTTCCTTCTCTTTAGGTGGCCAAAGTATTTGAGTTTCATCTTCAGGATCTGGCCTTCCAAAGAGCAGCCAGGATTGATCTCCTCTAGGACTGACCAGTTTGATCGCCTTGCAGTCCCAGGGACTCACAGGAGTCTCCTCCAGCACCACAATTCAAAGGCCTCAATTCTTCGGTGCTCAGCCTTCCATACGGTCCAAATCTGGCAGGCACCAACCCATGGAAGGCAGATGCAGAGACTGGGGAAGGGTGCTGAGGCATTGACTTGGTATGTGGAAGATGCCAGGTTTGACCCCTGACATCTCTAGGTAGGACTGAGAAACCTCCTGCATGAAATTCTGGGAAGCTGCTGCTGCCAGCCAGGGTCCAGTAACTGGGCTAGATGATCTGAGGGTCTGATTCAGCACAAAGCAGCTTTCAAGGTTCCTACGTCCTGCTTCAAACCTGAACAACTAAGACACAACAAGTGGCCAGGACGAGCAGGGTCCTTTGGGTTGTGGCACCATCCCTCTGGCATGCCCTCCTGCCTGACCACTGTATATCCTCCAGCGTCTGTTGAAGGCCTGTTTTTTAACCAGGAAACTGAACTGAAAAGGCACAAGGAAATCCTGCTTGCCACTTGGCATTCCCTGGCGCAGGGATGAGCAACACGCACGGGGCTTTTTGCAGTCTCCGCCATCCCCCGCTCCTATTGCTGCAGCGACTACCGGTTTGGCAAGAGCAATGCAAGCTGGCAACGGAGTGTGTACTCTCTACGGGTCTCCTTCCAAGTGGAGTTACTACTGCTTGCACATAGAATTGAACAATTTCTCTCCACACCTGCTTCAAGTTGGGGGGGGGGCACTTCAGCCTTCCAGATCCCAGCTCTGAAGTTGCAAGACCATAGAATTAAGGTTCCCAAACCTCCCCCCAACACACACACATACACACACACAACATTGGGGGGGCCATAACATTACCCCCCCCCCAAGTTTCTTTAGTATTTCTTGCACATTCAGTTCTGATTTAAAATAACCCTAAATGTTTAAAGCAATGAGCTTTTGCACTGAGTTGGATGTGTTTTCAGTTTTGATGGTGTAAACTGCTTGAAAATATTTCTTAGATATGTTAAATGGTTGATATAGACTGAGTAAATAAAAAGTCAAATAAAAGCCGGGGGAGGTACCCTTTGCATCGAGGTTGCAGTACTAGAAAAAAGGGCTTAAGCTTTGCTCCGACATGTACATACACCAGTTTGCTGAGCAGAATCCGTGTCCCAAGAGCCCCAAAATATACAGTCAATATAATTTGGTAAACTGTCCAAAGAGCTTCAGCTATTGTTGGTACAGATGGAAAACAGAGGATGTTGATGATAATTTTAAGAATGTTGACTTGCTTCATGGTCCGTTCTGTCAATGATGGTTTAGGAAAAAGAACAGCACTTTTAAAATGTGCGTGTAGGAGCGTCTCGCATGTCGCGAGGCCTGCCATATGTATTGGGGATTCTCTGCTCAGCGAAACATATGTTCCATTTCCTTGTTAATGGACTTGCTACGCCTCTGATTTAAAGGCTAGTAAATTGAATTTAAATGCCAGGGGAATTCTGCAAATGTTTGTGCATGTGAATTTGCTCGCGATTACCATTTGTGATCCTCAAATTGGCACAGGCTGCTGCTGATCTTCAGGGCTGTGCAAGCAGCCAGATTGCACGCTCTGCCCCTTAGGAGTTGTACTTTCTGCAGCATTTACTCTCACCATCATGCAAAGCGAGAAACAAAAGAGAAGCGTCTGCCTGCCTACCGGGATGCTCTGAACCTTGCGGAATCCAGATGGAAAAAGCAGCATACTGGAACTGGGAGGAGCAGCCTAAGCCTGAAAGAAGGAGTGGGATATGAGTGAAACATAGAAACATAGAAACAGAGCGAGTCAGAAGGGGTCTCCCGGGCCATCTAGTCTGACCTCCGGCACCAGCCGGCTCTGCTCACGACATGCACACCATGTGGACGTCCAGCCTGTGCTTGAACACCCGCACCGATGGGGCCTCAACGACCTCCCGTGGAAGCCCATTTCACATCCTCGGGGTCCTGACTGTCAGGAAGTGCTTCCTGGCATCCAAATGGAACCTTGGCTCCCTGGGAACTGGGAAGCCAGGGCTCCAGACCCTCCAGCTTTACCCCCAGGACTTGAGAAGCAGAGACACCAATGGACCCTCCTCCTAAGCCCAGGTCTGGACATACAGGGCCCGATCGGCAAAGCCAAGGCTCCCCACCTCTTGTCGTACTCAGAAGGAGAGCTCAGGAGTGAACCCTGAGCTCTCGGGAAGGACCCATCTGTTGCCGACGCTTCAGTTTCTGTGTGATGGTTGCAGGTGCAGCACTTGGACAGCCCTCCAGCTGATTCAGGCCCCCTCGCCCAAAAGGACGTTCCTTCTCTTCTCTCCAGGCTGGACAACACCCCCCACCCCCCGCCAGAGCAGCTCCTCGCCCTCTTTCACGTATGCCTTGCTTATGGTCTTCCCAGAGGCAAGATGCAGGACTGGATGGACCTTTGGTGTGGTCCAGCAAGGCATGTCTTCTATTCCTATGTTTTGAAGCCGAACCCTCGAGACGTGCCCTTTGGGCAGGACTACATGTTACACTTTAGAATCATCAAAGAACTGGAAGGGCCAGGGGGCCACTGGGTCCTACCCCTTGCTCAGTGCAGGCCTCCCAGTTAGACCACCCCTCTCAGAGGGACGTCCAGTTGCATCGTGAATGCCTCCAGTGTGGGAGAGCCCCCCACCTCCCTAGGTCATGGCTCCCACAGTCGTACTGCCATCAGGAGCACTTGACCCATGACCGTTGGTGCACATGGCAGACCTGTACCTGCAAGTGTTATGACAGCCACACATTCCATGTTTCCCCGTGGAAGCCAGTACTGCAGCCTGGATGGAAAAATGTACAGTGCAATGACGATATGGCCATGCATGACACATTCCCACATGTTATGGGGAGAGAACCTTCCATTCTGGGTGGCTGCACCAAGGAAATGCAGCCAGGAGTTCTACCTTAAGAGAATGTTTTTCTTTCTCTCTTCACAAGATTCCAGGCCAGCTGAGGGCAGTCCCTTGCAGTTGCTGTGCGTCGAATTATCATCTTCTTTCTGACAACAGCATAAGGTGAGCTTCAAGTCAGAATGCATTAAATTCTCTCTGGAATTTACTCCTTTGCTTGGAATCTCAGCTTCTGGGGAGCCCTGAAACTTGTAAGCAAATGCAGCCATTTCTACTGCAAAATTGGGAGTGAAACTGCAACCTGGCATAGATAAAAGTGTTAATGCAGGCCAGAATTACCCACCTGGCCAGCAGACATTTGTTTGAGGAGAAGAAAGCTTCTACGAAACAGATTTGTGCCTTTGCTGTTCTCCACTAATGAACAAGGAGAGGCAAATTGGTGTTCAATGTGGATAAGTGCAAGGTCTTGCACTTGGGGCATAGGAATGGGCGTCGTAAGGACAGGTTGGGGGACAAGTGGCTGGAGAGCAGCACTTGTGAAAGGGACCTCGGGGTGCTGGTTGACTGCAGGCTAAACATGTGATGCGGTGGGCAAGAGGGCGAACGCCACCCTTGGGTGCACAGCCAGAAGTGTGGCTTCTAGAGTGAGAGAGGTGTTACTACCACTCTATACAACTCTGGTGTGCCTGCAACTGCAGTATTGTGCTCAGTTTTGGGCCCCTCATTACAGGAAGGATACAGCCAGGTTAGAGTCAGTGCAGCGCAGGGCCACAAGGTTGGTGGCCGGTTTGCAGGGGATGCCGTATGAGGCGAGACTGAGGGAACTGGGTCTCTCCAGCCTGGAGGAGAGGAGACTCGGAGGGGACCTGTTGGCGACATGCAGGTATGTGAGGGGGTGTCACACGGAGGTGGGGAGAGACCTGTTCTCCCCTGCAGAGGAAGGCAGGATGCGCTCCAACAGAGCAAAGCTCAGGGAACCCAGGTTCAATTTGGATGCCAGGAAGCACTTCCTGACAGTCAGGACCCCAAGGGTGTGGAATGGGCTTCCACGAGAGGTCGTTGAGGCCCCATTGGTGCGGGTGTTCAAAGATAGGCTGGACATGCACATGGTGGGCATGTTGTGAGCGGAGCCAGCTGGAGCTGGGGGTCAGACTAGATGGCCCAGGAGGCCCCTCTGACTCGCTCTGTTTCTATGTTTCTAATTTACTAAACGCAACAGAAGCTCACAGAAAATGTTCTCTGATGCACAGGATCTTGTTCTCGCTGCCTGTGACTGGAATATTATGATCATATTTGAAATACCCAAAGCAGACTCTTCCATCCGGGACTGAGGATTCATGCTACCAGCAAAATAAAGAATTATAGTCAGGAGTTGCACACACACAGAAAACAAACAAATAATTAAAAGACTCCAGATCCAAGAAATGCCGAATTTTCACAAAGTACCTGTTTGTTTATTTGAAAAGCTTTCTAGACTGCCTTTAAGGGCAGAATTTTTAAGCAATGCGAAGGAAGAAACATGCCTTTATTTGCTTATATCTGAATAGCTCCTCAAACACATGCCTCCAATATCATGTTGCTTCTCTTTATTTAAGCAACTTATAGCCCAGTTTCCACCTCCAGATAAACTACTCAGAGCAGCTTATGAAAAGTGTTTTTGAAAAGAAAACAAAACACTATAGCCAAACATTAAACCTCATTTCCTGCACACTAAAAGCAGCATCAAAAGCAAACCAAAAGCAACCAAAAACAAGCAAGCAAAACGATCAACAAATAAAATTAAGCAACAGAGAGAGTGAATATTTGAGACAGAGAAAGAGTGGAATGCTCAGCAGTGGAATGCAGCTGAAAAGGAAGCTCTGGGGTCAAAACCAAGCACACCTCCAAAAGCAAAAGGGAAAGGGGGGGCAGACGCCAAACTGTTCCCATGTGAATGGGAGGGGGCAGTCAGATGTCAAAGTGCTCAGGGATGTATAAATACTTCTCAGGCCCATGATTCATGCCATTTTACAGTCTTGATAATAAATATTTCCCATTCACCCCACTTATCAAAATCAGCATTCCAGAACAAGATCATAGAGGGCTTCTTAGACTGGGGTGAGGAATCTCGGATCCCTGGGCCCGGCGTGGCCTGCTTGGGATTCCTTTCCACTCCTCCAGAAGAGCTCCTTCTCCAGAAAGCTCCATCCCCTTCCTGTATCCCCTTCCCACCCCCTTTCCCCCACCTGCCAACCACTGGGGGTTGTCCAGAGTTTTGCCTCTAGCCCACCCCCTTTCAGAAAGGTTGAAGGCCTCTTAGCTAATAGCAAGAGAAGCTTTAAGCTAAGAGAGGTTGGCAAAAGAAGCTGGTCCCACCTGCTCCTGGAACACAGCCCCCAAAAGCTTCTCCAAATCTGAATGCTGGACCAAAGTGGAAAAAGAGGAAGACCAGACATGAGACGGATCAACTCCGCCAAGGAAGCCACAGTGCTGAGTTCACAGGAGCTGCACAGGGCCGTCAAGGAGGGCGACACGCGTTCACAGGGTCAGCATAAGTTGGCGATGACTCAGTGTGCTCTCCAGGGAATCCTGCCTTCTCGGGAAGAGCCCAAAGCGCAACCGCCTCGGTTCCATCGTTTTTGCTTCCAGGGAAAGTTCTGATTTGACCCAGGGCCCACTGGTTCGTCTCTCTGTCAGCCCAGGCTCTTCACAAAGCTCTCCTCCAGCACCATGTTTTGAAAGCATCCGTTTTCTATCGGGAATACAATAGTTTGGATGAGCTTGGCCTTGGTCTCCGGAGAAATCGCCTTCCCCTTGATCTTTTCTAGTTCCTTCATTGCTGTTCTTCCAAGGTTCAGTCTTCCGATTTCTTGGCTGCAGACTCCTTGGATCAGTGACTGTGCCAAGCAATGCAAAGTGTTTCACAATGTCAATGTGACATTAAGTATTTTCAAGACAATTAATGCTCTGTTCAGTAAACGGAGGAGCTGCTGCAGCCCCTGGTCATTATGGTTACCCCCTCCGTGCTTTTTCCAACTCAACAATGTCCTTTTTCAGGTAAGGAGACCAGAACTGAACACAATATTCCAACTGTGCTCACAGGAGAGATTTGTATAAGGCAAGTAATATTTGGAAGTTATCTTTTATATTCTATGCCTAATGATGCCTAACCATGGGTTTGCCTACACACTGGGCATAAACTTCAAGAAAAGCAGACCAAGACAGAGATATATACTCCTATACTTCACCCACACACTGATTTATTTCAGTGTACACAAGAAAATTGTGTGTGTCCTTGTGTGTCCTTGTCTCTCTGTGTGTATTTTCCTTAGGGTTGTATGTTGTTGAAAATCACAATAAAATTATTATTATTATTATTATTATTATTATTATTATTATTATAGCATTTCTATGCCGCCCCTTGCCGAAACCTCGGGGCGGCTTACAACATGATAAAATACATTGAAATACAATAGTACATAATAAATTACCATTAAATATAAAAATACAAAGAATACATTGATTTACAAAAATAAAATTAAAATTATCAGTATAAAATAAAAATATAGGAGGAGAAAGAGAAGGAAGAAGAAGTTGCCCTGGCCAGATCATATGTTTTAACAATTGAAATGATGTTTAAATAAAAAGGTCTTTACCTGGCGCCGAAAAACCAGTAACGACGGTGCCAGGCGGACCTCTTTGGGGAGTGAATTCCATTCTCAATTGGTTCAGAATGGAGCTTCCAGGATGCTAACAGGGACCGGCAGGTACTCATATATCACGTTGGTCCTCTACTGGTTACACTGGCTACCAGTCCAGTCCCAATTTAAGGTGCTGGTGACAACCTAAATGGCTTAGGACCTGGATATCTGAAGGAGTGTCTCCTTCCCTGTTTGCCTACCCACCCCTTAAGATCTGGGGTCGAGGTCCTTCTTTGGGAGCCCTCCTTGAAGGAGATGAGGAGGGTGTCTACCCAGAGAAGGGCCTTCTTGGCGGTGGTGCCGCAGATATATAGTTCCTTTCCTAATTACTGGAAAAGTTTGCCTTATTTATTTACATATTTATTTATTAGATTTATATCGCACTTTTTTTCTTACAAGAACTCAGAGTGGCTTACCTCATTCTCCTCCTGCTGCTCTCAGTCTTATCCCCACAACAACAACCCTGTGGGGTAGGTAAGTTGGTCTGCAACTGGCCCAAAGCCACCCAGTTGGCTCCATGGCGAAGCGAGGACTAGAAGCTGATTTGACTAAGCCCCAGCCCATTGACCATGTTTACTCCTACATCCCAAAAACTGGAGAAGTGCCTGAGAAGGGGATCAGCAGGGTCCCATCAAGGCGACAGCTAGGTGAACAAGCTTCCTTGTGCTATAAGAGCGTGCAGGACAGATTTGATTTTGAGAAGAATCTTGCAGGTTTAAAAGGTGGTGTGTAATTTATGCCCAATATTATTAGATGCCTCTCAATGACCACAAAAGCTCCTCTCAAAGGCACAAACACACAAACATGAGCACTCCACAAATACTGTGTGCATTGCTTCCACTCTGAGGAGAGGAGAGGGAATTTCCTATTCCCAAGGGATGACTTTCAGCAGCTTGAAACGGGGGATTTGAGGATGAAGCGCTTCGGTCGGGCTCAACGGAGCTGCAACATGATGCAATTAAACAGCAACACAACAAGAACGAACCTCGTTTTGCCCCCTGAAACTTGGCATTCCATCACCAACAAGATTATCCGCACCTTGCAAATTACAGCTCCTCGTAAGTCCCCCAGTGAGCCGTCGAGAACAGTCTCCTCACTAAGTACGTGATGCGAGCCAGCAGTCACCTAGAATCTCTCTTTGAATTTCTGCATTATGGAACTGCTTGGGATTCAAATCCACTCCTTTATAAGATCTGCAGCACTACCCCATTTAAGTCGGAAAGGGATCAGAAATGAAAGGGGAAAAGCTGACAGGCAGAAGAAACACTCTGCCATTAACTTTCTGGTGGCTCACTCGTCTTAAAACTATTACCCAAGTCCGCTTTTCTCTTATATTTCACTGTTTCTCTCTCCGGGGAGGTTTTGCGGCCTCCGGAGAGCCTCGCTTGGCGTGTTCAAGGTATAAAAGCCGATGCAGCACCAAGTCGGAAGAAAGTGTGGCTCACCGTGCTTCCCTCCCCTGTGACTGCAGATCACCAAAGGGCCCAGCTCTTGTTCTCCGTGCCTTCGGCTCTCCATCGAGGCCAAGGGCCGATGGCGCTGGAGGTGCTGAGCTGGAGGCATCCTGCACTTGCTACTGCCTTCCAAAAGAGGGCGACGTTGGGGACCAAAATGGTGCTCGTTTTCGGCACAAGGTTCGAGGAAAGAGAGAGTCGGACTCCGGATGGGGAGGATGGGTCCTGGGAAACTCAGCCTCCAGGTACCAAGGTGGGAGGAGGGGAGGGGCTTATCTGCAGGCCGTCCTCTCCAGGTGTTCAGGTGGACTCTGCAGGGAGGGGCCGTGGGAGAGGAGCGCAAGGAGCCGGCCGAACCTGGTACGACTCTCGGCCGCTTGACATGGTGACAGGAAAGACGGGCTGGCCAGGTAGAGGGGAAGCGTACGGAGTAGAGGCTGGCCCACCTCCAAAGGGGCCTTCCCAGAGGGAGGGGGCCCAGGGAGACTCAGAAAGAGGGCTCTCAGAAGTACTTGCTAGACTGGGGTCAATGAGCCACTCTGTGCATGCTCAGAGACTCATTCTGCAGTGGTTGTGCCTGCTAGAGGTACTGAAGAGAGTGAAAAGCTGTTGCCAAACAACCATCTGGGACTTTGAAGGTACCAAGGGGTGAAACCTCACTACACACAGGCAGGGGGCTACAAGCCCCACCCACCAGCCAATCCGCCCCCACCATATTCGCTCGGCCGTGCCCACCCAACGCTCCTCTCATCCACTCCAGGCCAGGTGACCAACGGAGGCTCCATGTGTCTCCCACAGCAGCCATGTAAGCAAAACCTCCATGCTCAGAGGCGGTCTACCTCTGTACTAGAGGCTTGGCACGAATGGTGGGGGGGGGGGTTGCCTCTGTGCTTTGCTTTAAAGCTTCCCAGAAAAGGCTCAGAGCTGGCTATGGCTGGGAACTGGCAGCTGGATGAGACGAACCAAAGGAAGGGTTCCACTGACAGATCGCCGCAGAAGAGGAAAGCGGTCCAAAGCAGACGCCGATGGTTTTGACACTGGCATCTTTCGCATGTCTGTGCACAGCTTCACATTTAGAAACAAGAAGACAGCTCACCGCTGCAGAACAGGCTGGCCAGGTGGGCTGGCGTGCACCCTTCTGTCCCTCGTTGCTATCGTCGCACTGGCATTTCTATCCCACCTTCTTCCTCCCCCTGCAAGGAACCCGGGTGGCACAGTGTCCTCCACCTCCCCATTTCAGCCTTGTTGATCCTCACAACTATCCTGTGAGGTAGGCCAGGCTGAGAGTCAACACCTGTCCCAGTGAGCTTCACCCAGAGAAGTGGAAATTGAACCCGGATCTCCCGGGTCCCAGCCCATCGCTCTGTCCCCCACGGCACACTGCACCCTTCTCATGGTTCCTCAACTTTAAACCGGGGGTGGACTGGGCAGCCAGCCAAGCAGAGGACAGAGGACTGTCCTTTGCCACCTCTCCAGAGGAGTGTGGTCTATCAAGAAGGACACCTGGCCACCCTAATGACGAGTCCGTTCCAGCAGGGCAGTTTTTCTGCTTTCCTTGGAATACGCCAAAAACAACAGATAAAGACTTTTAAAAGGCAGCTGCTGTTTTCGGAAAGTCGGCCGTTTTACACCATGTGGCAACACTTGCCAATCCTGGCTGGGGAAGTAGCTGAGGCAAAGAAGATAAATAGAAAAATTCCAGCTCCGATGGCAGAGGGATCTGAAGTGGAACAGCCCCATCTCTCACAGCAGCGTGACTCCTCCAGCTGCCACTGCAGCTTTGCACTGAGGAAACCGCGGCGCTTGGCGAAGTCACACTCGAGACGTGATTTCTGCTTACATCGAGGTAAACCAGGGGCCCACGCAAGCAGCAGCAGCAGGGTGGCCATTTTCGGTGGCAAGCCACGCTGCCCCATGAGTCAGCCACAGGTTTGCTGGGTGGCTTGAGCAAGCCACGATCCCCGAACCTCATTCCCACCCCATACCTTGCCCATAATATGGGGTGGAAAGCGGCTCGTCTTGTTATTTCACAGTGGAGCTCCATTGTCAATGCAAGGCAAACTAACTTCAGAGGAAGCCTGGCTGAACAAAGCAGCTCTTATTTCTGCTTCCATATTTTCCTCCATGGCCACCTTGAACTTCCAAGGTGCGAGGCATGACCTGCCAGCCGTACCTGAAGGAAAGCCTCTTTCAGGACCTGCCCGTTCCCCACAGCCCTGAAGCCCTCCTCTTAAGGGAAGTTTGGAAGGTGGACAAGGAGGAGGGGACGGCCCTCCAGTTTTGGAATGCTGTTCCACCGATATCCACTTGGTCCAACTGTGCCGTCTTTTAGGCACCCGGTTAAGACTTTCTTCTACTCCCTGGTGGTGCACAGTGTGTAGCAAAGTTTGAGGAACTCCGCCTGGGAAGAAGAATTCCATGATACCATGAGCTGAAACTTTCTGTCTGTGACCTGCAATAAGTAATTCCTGCATCGAGGTTTGATCAGCTCCTTGCTACAGACACTTATCCACTCTTGAGAGGACTTCCCTGCTGCATGCCCTCTTCCAAATTACTGACTTCAGAACCAAGTACTAAGGCAAGTTGTTGAACTTCAAGGAGTCTGAAGTGCATTTCAAAGAAGCTTCCAGAGGCCACGTTCCACTGAAGCCAAAGAGGGGAAGCCAAAATGAAAGAGGCCAGGGCCAAAATAAGAAAAATGCTAGGCTCCTTTAGCTTAACACCCGAACTACCAGGACCTAAGCTTTCAAAGAGGCACAAAATCCAGAAAACCACCAAATAAGCTGGGTGTCTGACCATGTGGAGAACATCAGAAGACCAGACTGGAACTCGGATCTGCAGTTCTGCACTCCAACTTAAAGAAACATTTGCCCTCTATACCACCTTGTCCTTCTCCAAATATCACCTCCATCACGTATAGATCTCCCCAGCCGAGTCCTCTTTCCGTCGCCTTAACTGAGCTTTGGCACGCTTTCCCAGATGAAGAAGACACACTGCCAACCTTGCAATCTTATAAGTAACGCAGGGAGATGGGCTTTTATTGATCCTGGCACTTTTTAAACCTGTCTTCTTTTTTTAAACATTCTAAACTCTCTGGCTCCTATTTGAACTTTTATACACGCTTTCTTTCGCCTTATTTTTGAGTTCTTAGCAGGGCTCCCACGCCGTCAGCGCCCACCTGGCCAGCAGAAGTTCAACAGGGACAGCTGTCCCCTAGCTCTGCAACTCTGTGACAAGGAAAGCTGCATCAGACGAGCTTCTGCAGGAAGCTTGCTAGTAAAAAATGTTGGCAGCCGCCATGCAGAGCTGCAAATGTGGAAGAAACATATTGACAGAAATGCTAAGCGGATATGAGTAGCACTCAGAATTGCAGCTGCCCCAAAACCTGCAGCCAGGGGGAGTAACTGGAGCTCTTCCAGCCTAAATTCTAATGGATGAGCAGACGGTTTGGCCAAGAATGTGACATTTGCTTCATTACTGAGTCCCCTCACAGAGCAACAATGCTAGAATATTTCAGTTCGACCAACAAGAGAAGTAGAAAAGGAAAAATGGGAACTTTTCCACTATCAATTGAGTAAAAGATGGTTGTTCTAGAATAAAGTAAAGGGCTGATCTGGAAAAAGAAAGCTTAAAGGTGGTGGTTTACAATGAAATTAAATGGAGAACATTACCAATTCGCACGGGGAACAATGATGTAATTGGAGAGGGGTTTGAGAATCCCACTGCGCTAGATGCCGGTGCTTGCCGTGACGTGTAAGAAGGGGACCGGGGCGAGCCTGCATCATCGTTCCGATCTCACAACAAAGGAGCTCCTGCACTCGGTACACCCAGCGGCCAACCAGCTGCCAGGAGGGGGGCAAGGCCTCCACCTGCCCAAGCTCCTCTTCAACTGGGAGATGTGGGGGGGGCTGCCTCTGGGGAAGGAGGGAGCAGGTGGTCAGCAGGGCTAGTAGCCACGGAGAGCCGCCGCCTCCTTCTCCATGAATCTGTCCAGTCCCTGCCTGAAGTCATCCATATTGGTGGCCATCACCATCGAAGCATAGAATAGCAGGGTTGGAAGGGGCCAAGAAGGCTATTGGGTGGTCCCTGTCCCCCTCAGTTAAAGGACATCAATTTATACCATCACACTCAGATGGCTGTCAAGTTTCCCCTTGAATGTCTCTGGTGTGGGAGAGCCCCCCACCCCTCCAGGCAGCTGGTCCCACTGTCCCATTGCTCTGACTGTGAGGAAGCTTTTCCTGAAGTCCAGCCTGAATCTGGGTTGTCACAACTTGAATGGATTATTCCATGCTCTCCACTCTGCAAGAAGAGATATTGACTTTCCTCTTTCGAGGTCCTTACAGAGGGATATCATCTCCCCGCTCAGTCTTCTCTTCTCAAGGCTGAACATGCCCAGTTCTCTCTGTCCCTCCTCACAGGGCAGGGTTTACAAACCCTGGATCATTTTTGTTGCCCTCCGCTGGACCTTTTCTAATTTTCCTTCATCTTTCTTAAATCTTGGTGCCCAGAACTGGTCACAGTAATCCAGGTGAGGCCTGACTAGTGAGGAGTATGGGGGAACTATTACATCTTGTGATTTGGAAGTAATACTTCTGTTAATGAGCACCGAAGAATTGAGGCCTTTGAATTGCGGTGCTGGAGGAGACTCCTGTGAGTCCATTGGACTGCAAGGCGAGCAAACCGGTCAGTCCTAGAGGAGATCAACCCAGACTGCTCTTTAGAAGGCTAGATACTGAAGATGAAACTCAAATACTTTGGCTACCTAATGAGAAGGAAGGACCCCCTTGAGAAGAGCCTAATGCTGGGAAGGATTGATGGCAAGAGAAGAAGGGGATGGCAGAGGATGAGGTGGCTGGATGGAGTCACTGAAGCAGTTGGTGTGAGCTTAGGTGGACTCTGAGGGATGGTGGAGGACAGGAAGGCCTGGAGGAATGTTGTCCATGGGGTCGTGATGGGTCGGACACGACTTCACGACTAACAACAACAACAACTTCTGTTAATGCATTCCCAAATAGTGTTGGCCCTTTTTGCAGTAACCATATCCCATGGCAGCAAATTTCACAGATCAACAGTACGTTCTGTGAAGAAGTCCTTCCTCTCATCTGTCTTACACCTTCCCCCTTCCATCAAACCCAAAGTTGCTTTGCTAGCAAACAAGAAATGTCAGCATCAAGTGTGAATTCACAGCAACCCATTCTCAATTCTTGAGTGTGATTTATCCCCGCCCATCTGAGACATTGCAAAGGTGGAAACTTTTAGTTGGGCTAATGGCCCAACTCAATACGCAGTAGTTTCATATCAGGGGTGCAGAACCTTGGGCCTTTGAGTTCTGGCCCTCACATAGCTTTGACCCCTCCCCTGGCCCCATCCCCTTTCCCACAACCACCCCTGTAGTCTTGCTTGGCAGAAGCAACCTCAGCCTAAAACATGATTGTGCCTTTGGTCCCCTCCAGCCCTGGAATGCAGACCCCAAAACCTTCTTCAAAACAGAATCTGGCCCCCAGGCAGAAAAAGGGTCTGAGTTTTCCTTTGTACATTTGCGTGGCTTTCTTCTGCAGATCATTCCCCTGTTTAAGGGGAAGATTTCCAATTTCCCCCAAATTTAAGGTTAAAACCTGCAGGCCTTCAAACCTGCTTGCCCTCTTTTGTTTCGAGCATCAGAGTCTGCCCAGAATGCGAATATTCCGTGCACTTCTCTTGCGAAGCAGGCCTTCAATCTGGCCAGTCCTGCCTTCCTGGAAATATTCCCCCAGGGAGCCGACCTTGCAGCTTGGTTATTAAAAGGCAGCCATTTAAATTTAGCACACAGATAGTGACCTACATTGCATGTAAACAAGCTCCGGCAGACCCGACACATTTCAAGGCTGTCATCTTTAGAAGCAGCAGGGCTAGCTCCTGCACCCATTTTTACTGCTTTGCCGCTGTTATTTCGGTGTGGTTTGGTTCTGAGCTGAGAACGGGGCAACCTAATGCCATGCAGACAAATTCCAGATAGGCAGCCATGTTTCTCTGATGCAGAAAACACAGTGTAGCGTCATGTGGCACTTAAGGACTGAAGGATTTATTGAGGCGTGAGCTTTTGTGGACCACAGAACCTTCCACCAAAATAAATATATTAACTTTTAAGGCAGCTTGAGGCTCATTGTTGTTCACTCGGTGGAGATGCTCGGCCTGGTACGGTTACCGTAGCAACTGCAACTTCCTCTCTCCCCCTCCACCTATTAGATAGTTTTCTGTGGCATGCTTGGATATGATTGGGGCTTTATTGATCATGGGAAGTTGCCCAGAGGATGCTATTATTTGTGGGTACGACTCATCCAAGGTGAAACATTCCTCCAGCCAAAACTGACAGTATTACTCAGAAGCGCATGCCATTTGTTTTGGAGGATGGATTTCTAAATAATTGGGGTCAAATAATCAAGAAGGAAATGTCAACCCAGTACAAGGCTGCTGTGAAAATGGGAAATTATACATTGGGCATAATTAGGAATCATAAATAAAAAGCCAGAAACATAATGTCCAATCTGTGGGACAGTCACACTTGGAATACTGTGTCGCATTCTGACCCCCGCCCCTCAAAAAAGTTTATAGAGGTGGGAAAGGGGTGAAAGGGGGTCTAAGTAACTTCCCCTTGAGGAAAGTTTATGATGTTGGGAACATTTAGCTTAGAAAAAGGGAGAGAAAAGGGAGCGTGGCAGAAGTGTCCGGAATTATGCTTGGTGCAGAGAAAGTCTCATTATACTTGAATCTCGGGGCATCCTATAATGTTGACGGGAAGGAAATTTGGGGCAAAGTACAGGAGGGATTTCTTCACAGAGAACCCAAAGAATTTCTGCTCTTGGGTGGTATAAAAAGGAAAGGAAATGAATAGTCCCAATAGCTCTATGCTACTCCAGAATTAGGGGAAGAATGCCTGGGTACACCAGCCACTGGGGCACATGGGCAGGAGAGTGCTGGGACATATTCCCGTCTTATGGGCTTCCCAGAGTTATCCAGCTGGCCCTTGTGAAAACCAAACCCTGGACTGGATTGGCTTGTCTTGCTTCTATTGCGCACAGCACCTACATAGCAACCCCACCTGTGGAAGGTCCACCTGGCACCGCCGTTATTTGTTTTTCAGCACCAGGCCAAGACCTTTTTATTTAAAAGTTATTTTAACTGTAAATTTATGAATTGTATTTATTGGGTTTTTATGTACATGCCGAGCCATGTTTCCGGTTTTTAAGGCTGATTATATAGCTGTTTATTTGCATTTATTTATTGATGTTGTAAGCTGCCCCGAGGCTTTTTGCGAATGGGGCGGCATAAAAATGGCTTAAATAAATAAATAAAGGTGGGCGGGCATTTTTCTCCTCTTGTGTAACGCTGGAAATTGGGGGCATCTGCTGGAAGAGGCAAGCAGAAGGTTCAGGACGGACGAGAGAAACGAGTGCATAATTCATTAAGGGCACCAGTCCTCCACATGTTTAAATAGGGGGAAAAGTTGGACAAGTCCCAGCTGGCTAGGAAATGCCAGCGTCGTAGGATTTTCATTTCTGCCTAAGCAGGCATAAGGACGCATCCTGATTACTGAGATGGTTGCAAGATGCAGTGAGGTCCAGTTTTAAACAAGCGCTGGAGAAATGTCTGTGGCAGGAGCAGTCTATTGTGGGCTGTTTGCCATAGATGAAAGTAACAGCCCCATCAGGGGCCGGATGCCGCAGACTAGCAATGGGGAGGGGAGGCTAACTCCTTGACCTGCGGTGGGCTCCCTAGGAACATAGAAACAGAGCGGGTCAGAAGGGGCCTCCTGAGCCATGTAGTCTGACCCCCGGATCCAGCCGGCTCCGCTCATGACGTGCCCACCATGTGCATGTCCTGCCTGTCCTTGAACACCTGCACCAAGGGGGCCTCAACCACCTCCCATGGAAGCCCATTCCACACCCTCGGGGTCCTGACTGTCAGGAAGTGCTTCCTGGCACCCAAACGGAACCTGGGTTCCCTGAGCTTTGCTCCATTGGAGCACATCCTGCCTTCCTCTGCAGGGGAGAACAGGTCTCTACCCACCTGTGTGACACCCTCTCACATACCTGCATGTCACCAACAGGTCCCCTCTGAGTCGCCTCTTCTCCAGGCTGAAGAGACCCCGTTCCCTCCGTCTCGCCTCATACGGCATCCCTGCAAACCGGCCACCAACCTTGTGGCCCTTCGCTGCACTGACTCCAACCTGGCTATCTCCCTCCTGTAACGAGGGGCCCAGAATTATGCTAGATGAGATACGCTTTTGCTCCAGTTCAGCAAGGTCCTGCTCACGGGGCTGCACGTGTTCTTCAGCAAACAGCCAGAGAAAGCATTTGCACCCCTCAGGCTTGGGGTGGGAGAACTTCTTGGAAACTCAACTACCAGCTTGCATTTTGCTTTGTACTAACAGCGGGGTTTCCGTTCCCTTCTCTCCTGCAAGCACCTCCTGTGAAGTCAAGAAAAAGCGCTTTGGCTCATGGAGGAAGACTTTTGTTCCTCACACTTCCAGATGCAGTCCCTTCCAGCTCCGCTTGGTCGCCATAATTGACAGGCGAGGGACTTCTGGTCTGCAGGCCGATTCCAGCCTTCTCGGGGTCGATCGCCCTCGTCTTGCAGTTCCCCAGGCAGCTGTGCCCATGCCCCCAAACCAAGCTAAAAGGTTTTCTGGCTGTAGTGCAGTTTCCCTCCTATTCTCAAAGGTTAGAGCATCTCCGAATCCACCCAAGAGACACAATGCAGGGCGAGAGCCGGCGAGATTCAACGATGAGAGTTAAATCTCTGGGACTCCAGAGATCTGAGTTCTAGTCACACTCAGCCAGAAAGCGGGATGACTTTGGGGCAGTCCCTGACTCTCTGCCTAACCTACCTCTTGGAGTGGTTGTGAGGATAAAAAGGCAAGGACGGGAACGGTGGGTTCCTCGCAGGAAATAAAATACATACATGCATTATTATTGTTTATTTCACTGTTGCCAGGGCTATTGGGTGGACGTGACCACCAAGCAGCAGTGTTCCATGGAAAGCAAATTTCCTTGCTGGAGTTCCAGCTATTTCCAGACTATGCTCCTGTTCCTTTAACACTGTCCATGTGATAAAGGGATGTGCTTTCACATGCCGCATGCTCCCAATGCACTGCAGAAATAATCACCGGCCAACGATGAAATGTGTGGTGCAGTAAAAGGGCTACACAAACAATTCGCAATAATGATAATTTTTTGCATTGGGTAAAAATGCCTCTGTTTATGGCTTGGTCAGAACGATGATGTGAATCATTGTCATCAAGGGATTCCTAAACTGCTTTCTTGTCAAACTAAAACAAGACTTTGCAGAGCGAGAGAGAGGAGGGCTTGCAACAGATTGCTGGCTCCTTCGATTCATATGCTTGTTTTGTCAACTGCAGATGGAAGCAAAGCTTCTGCAAGCCAAAGGTTAAGTAGCTAGACAGCACGGAGGGCAAAACAGTCATCTTATTCCAATCTGCTGGGCCTCAACTGCTCCTGCCTGCCATGCTTCTGACTGGCCTACAAGCTCCCTCCCTTGTTTGCCTGGAACCATGTCATTATCTGCCGTCATTTGTCACTCTCCGTCACTCGTCACAGCAGCTTCCCCACTCCGATGCCCCCCAGACGTGTCACACAATAATTTCTCGGAGGATGGGAATTGTAGGCCAACCTATGCGGGAGGCGCCAGATCGCATGAGCTTAGAAACACTTCGCCAAAGGAATGGCAACGGGGCAATGTTGCCGTCCCAGCAGAGCTGCACGGGTCCTTTCCTACTGATCCAGAAAGATAAGCGTGCAAGAGAGGGTGCCTGGAAAGGTCATGAGCCCCGGAGCTCTGTGATATTGTGCAAGGGTCAGGACGTGGCCAAGGACGCCGGGTGCCCCCCAGCGGCCAGGTCCTTCAGGAGGCTCTTCCTCCACTCACCCATAGCAAGGAGCACCGGAAGCGCTCTGTGAGCTGCGCTCCCTCTCCGCATCACTGGCCCCACAGAGGGGCAGTGGAGGAAGCTCCATCCGATGTCACCGCATCCAGCAGCTGCGACCACACGTTACACAGGAGCTGCAGGGAAGGTCGACAGGAAGGGAGACTGCGACTGGCTGGCGCCTTGAAGGGCTGCAGGTCTGAAAGGCAGGACATGCTCTTTGGACATGCTCAGAGCCCTGGGTTCTAACCTCAGCAGCTCCAGCTGAGAAGAACCTCTGCCCACAAATCAGGGAGCCACTGGGCAGGTAACAAGGGGTGCAGGTGGGGCCCTCCCGCCATGAGTCTTGCTTCTCCGCCGTGCGTGCACGCGCTGGTGAGCTCCCGAGGAGGCTCATGAGGGGTGAGGGTGCCTTGCCCAGGGCCCCGCAAAACGCTGCATGTGGCGACACCCACAAAGAGGTCCACCTGGCGCCGTCGTTATTTGTTTTTCGGCGCCAGGCAAAGACCTTTTTATTTAAGCAGTATTTTAAATGTTAATATTATTGAATTTTATCTGGCCAGGGCGGCTTGTTTTATATTGTATGTTTTATATTGTATATTTGTATTTTATTTTAATGTATATATTTTAAAATGTTATTTTAATTTATTGTTGTAAGCCGCCCCGAGGCTTCGGCAAATGGGGCGGCATAAAAATGTTTTAATAAATAAATAAATAAATAAATAAATAAATAAATAAGATGGTCACTGATACCGTATGAGAAGGTAGAATGGTATTCCCAAGCAGGCCATCCATTTTCATTTCCCACAATGCCCCAGAGCATCTCTGCATTGGGAGCGTTGTGGGAAACCAGAAGTGATGTCTCTGTCCTTTAGGCAGTCTGGAAATGGCTCAAGCCACACATGGGTGAGGTTTTCCCTCTTCTCATCTTTTACCACTCTAAAATGAAGACAGAGATTGCCAGAAACATTCAAGCTGACTTTGCCCTGCAATATTTACCCTGGAATCAGGGTAGCTCTTAGCACTCCCTCCAGCAGCCCATGATCTCCAGAGTATTCTATTTCTTTCCCCACGGTAAATTATTTGTGAAGAGCATCTGAACTTCATTAAGTTCTGTCCTAACTTCATGCGGTGCTAACATCACAGCGCACCCCCTTATAGATGGCATCTGTCGCCAAATCGATTAGCTAAGATGTTTCCAAATATGTCAAATGGATGTTGGAAATGTAAACATAAAATGGGTACCTCTTATCATATGTGGTGGACTTGTGACAATGTGAAAAAGTACTGGATTAAAATACATAAATGGCTTGAGGAAATGCTACAAAAACCCTTAGCTTTTAAACCTGAAGTTTTCCTATTAGGCATCATACCTGTTGATATTAGTAAACAAGAAATATATTTGATTTTACATGTAATTACTGCAGCGAGGATTGCATTTGCTCAACACTGGAAAAGTGAAGAACCACCCACCGACGAACTGATTCTAAAAAAGATCTTAGCCTGTGCAGAAATGGATAGATTGGCTTTGTCATTGAAGGAGAAAGAAGATGCTGATTTCTATCAAACTTGGGACTCTTTTTATTATTAGCTAGAGAAACGGAACTTCATATAGATTTAAATCTATTTCTAAGTTACCATAAATGGGGAAAAATGTGGGGGCTAACCCAGCAGGTCCGATGTTTCTGATGATTGATGTTGTGTTCAGCTTTTCTTTGTTTTAGGGTTATAATTTTGAATAAAACTTATTATAAAAAAATCATAGCACACCCCTTGCCCCAAGCAAACGCTTCTGGGGCTTCGGAACATGGAATGAACAAGTTCCACAGGGATCTGTACTTTCAGTTTTCCCAATCATGTGGCGAGGCAGAGGCTTCAGTCCAGATAATCAGTATCGGAAATTTAACATTGATTGAAGCAACCGGAGCACTTGGCCAACAGACACGGATAAAATGGCGGACACCGCCCTGGATTTTCAGTCACACAGCAGGCGCGGCAAAGCGACGCACAGGCAGGCCAGGAAGCGCCTCTTTGCTCAGTTCAGGGTGGAAGTGCGGAAGCAGGTGAGGGAGTCTGCAAAGCTGGTTATACACCTCCAGCTTGTGCTACCGCAAGAGCTGACATGTAGCCAAGGGTGCCCTTTTGACCACCTGCCACCTCTGCTCCAAGGTAGCCAAGGAAGCAGGTAGGCACAGTGGTTGGAGGGTTGGACTGGAATGCAAGATCTCGGGGTCCGATCCCCCACTCAGCCCTGAGACCCACTGGCTGTGTTCACACAGGAGGACAAGCCACCCTGCATGGTCACCACAGTTCATGGTTTTTTACCATGATCTGCCTGACAGATAATCCAGTGGTTTCCATGCTATCATTGTTTCCACCCTCCACACTCAGTCCTCGCGGCCACGGAGCTGGTCACCTGTCACCTGCCTCTTCCTCTTCCTCACTGGCCAGATGTCTGCAGCAGCCCCTGCACTTTCCACCCTTTCCCAGGATCGTGGAAACCATGAACAGGTCATGCCACGGTGATACGGAGAAAACAGAGCAAGCCATGGCCACTTATCGTGGTTTCTTAAGAACAAACTTACCGTGGTAAACTACCATGATTGGGTTTGGACAACGCAACAGATCAACCATGGTAAAAAAAACAAAAAACCCAACAACCATGCCTTACAGGGTTATATTTGGAAATGGACCACACAAGGTACTTTGGGTCCCTTGGCAGGAAAAGGCAAGGCAGAAACACAATAATCAATAAAATAAATAGAAATACGGATTCACTGATGGTTGGTCTATCTAGTCAATCCTTCCGTCCACACAATGGACAACCCGCTGCCCCCTGGGAAACTCACAAGGAGGTGTGAGCACCCCACACCCCACAGCACCCCACAGCACCCCACAGCACAGCACCCCACAGCCCATGTTCCCCAGCAACTGATGAACCAAACACACAGCTTCTGTTACTGGAGGCCGCATAGAACCATCAGGTCTGTGCTTGACCATGAATGTTTCATTACACATTCTTTATCTTCTTTTCTTCTTTCTTCTTCTCTCCCCCCATCTCTATTTTGTGTTTCCCCCACTCCTTTGTTTCATTATTTGTAAATTGCTAAAAATTCTAGCAGTCTTTGTCTTATGTTTTGAGAATTCTTCCAATCCCCTTTGAAAGCCCATCGGCCTCCTGGGGATGGCGCACTGGGTTTTAGCGGGAAGAGAGCGTGAGAGGAGAAGGCCTCTCTATCCATTTTTCCTTTAGTATGCATCATTCTTTACACCTCTATCCCGTCGCCCCTCACTTGCTTTTTCCCCTAAGCGAAACAGCCCCAGCTTACAGAAGAGTCATTCTAGCTCCTTCGTCATGTTAGCTCCTTTCTCCAATCTTGCAACATCCCGGAAGTACAAGGAAAGATACTTAAATTTGCAGACGACACCAAGTTGTCTGGCATAGCAAATACCTGCAAGACAGAGATAAGCTCCAGGTGCTCTTGATAGGCTCGGACGCTGGGCAGAGAGCAGCAGAATGAAATGCAAGAGGGACAAATGCCAAGTCCTTCCCTTAGGAACAAGAAACCACATGCACGGCTTACCAGGTTGCTGTAGCTCACAAGCTAAATACGAGCCAACTGTGTGATGCACTAAATGGGGTGGGGTGACTTGGGGTCCCGCAACAGCAGGGGGTGGGGATCCGACAGCCTTCTGCCCCCTTCCAGCTCTGCCATTCCGTGATGGTCCTTCCTTTCCTTTCTCTCTTTAGTTGCTTCCTGCTTCCTGATCCTCTCCGGTTCCTGTTTTGTTTGGGGGTGTTTTGTGGCCTTGGTAGCATTTTGCTGCTAGCCACAGTGAACCTTTTAGGGAAGACTGGGATAGAAATGCTTTCAGTAAGGAACATGCTATCTTACCATCTACAGACAAAATAACCCTCCGGCATCCTGAGGTTCTCCAGTTTCTACATCAAGGGGAGCCATATGACTTCTGCCACAAACACCCAAAAGTTGAGATTATACTTCCATACCCTTCCACGAGAAAAGAAAGAACTCAAAGAGGGGAGGGGAGGGGAAGTAAGGAACAGAAGCTAAACAATGCCTAAATTCATTATGAACCACCGTTGCTTTCAATTTTGCAAATTAAGCCTCGCAGAAGTAATTACCAAAGAAAGAAAGAAAATCAATTACACCCAGAGTCCTGATAGACAAATACCTGAAGACCAAGCACTAGCCAAATTCAAAAGTAACTCCCTTTATGCACTAGCAACAATCAGGTACTTGGAAGTAGTTTCAAATCAAACACGCCACAGCAAAGGAAGCGACGGGTAGGAGGAGGGCAAGCGAGAAACCTTGAGGATCTGTCTCCCAACTCCTGAGTCAGGCAAATCGTCCATTGATTTCGGTTGAAAGTTTTGCTGTGGTCAGGACAGCAATTTGAAAGTATAATTAGAGCCGAGCAAACAATCCACAAAGAGCTGGTTTGCTCAGCAATTAAAGTCCTCTCTTGTCCCTTCACAAGCTGACTGGCCATTTTCAACCCAGACCCATTTGAAATGTTTTTAGATCAGCTCTGGACCAGCTCTCCTCCAGCCACCCCTCCTGGAGTCAAAGAAACATAGAAACGGAGCGAGTCAGAAGGGGTCTCCCGGGCCATCTAGTCTGACCCCTGGCTCCAGCCGGCTCCGCTCACGACATGCCCACCATGTGCATGTCCTGCCTGTCCTTGAACACCCTCACCGTTGGGGCCTCATCCACCTCCCATGGAAGCCCATTCCACACCCTTGGGGCCCCAACTGTCAGGAAGTGCTTCCTGGCATCCAAATGGAACCTTGGCTCCCTGAGCTTTGCTCCATTGGAGCGCGTCCTGCCTTCCTCTGCAGGGGAGAACAGGTCTCTCCCCACCTCCGCCTGACACCCCCTCACATACCTGTATGTCGCCAACAGGTCCCCCCTGAGTCTCCTCTTCTCCAGGACTCCCTCTGAGTCCTCCTTTTCTGGCTGGACTTCCACTTCCTCAGAGTAGGACACTAATGAAATCCAGGCCTGCACGTGTGGGTCAGGGTGGCCTTCTCAGGGATGTGTGCAGTAGCCACAGACCACCTCCTTCCTCCATGAATCTGCCCAGTCCCCTTTTAGGTGGCCATCCCAATTGGTGGCCGTCAGCACTTCCCAGGGCAGCAAATTCCATAGCTCAACTCCACGTGGTCTGAAGAAAGACTTCCTTTTTTCTGTCAGAAACCTCCCAGCTTCAGGGGGTGACCCCAGGTTCAAGTGCAGTGGGAGAAGGAGAAAAAGCTCTCCTCACTCCAGGCATTATTCTCAACCCCTCTCTCCTGTCTTGCCTTCCTCGCCCTTTTTCTAAGAGGAACAGTCCCCGTTGGTGTAGCCACTCTGGCCCCTTCTCACTGCCCTTCTCTGTGCTTTTTCCAACTTGGTAATGCCCTTTTTCAGGGAGGTGACAAGAACCGGACACAAGGACAAGGCCCACACCACGGAGACACATTTCTGGCAACGACCGCAATGGCCGTCTTCCCTCTGAGAAGCTCCCATGCTGGCTGGGAATGATGGGCCTTGCAGTCAGACAAACCTGGAGGTGGCCAGGTGGGGAAGGCAGGCCTTCTGCTGCAGGTGTTCTAGCGAGTCCACCTCGGCACTGGACACGGGAAAGGCCCCTAGCCTCGAACTCATGGCCCGTCCAGTTTGGGAAGAACTGACGAAGCACGGAAAAGGGACAGCTGCAGTGGAGAGTCTGACAGATTTGCCGCCACCTGATCTGAGAAAGGGTTTCGGCGAGGCTTGCGCAGGACAGACTGAAGTGGAAAAACGCACCCAAGTGGCAGGGGGGGAGGGACCTCTGAAACCAAAATAGCAACATCTTCAAAGGGCTGTCAGGCTTTCCATGACTTCCCAAAATGTCTTCTAAAAATGGTCTCCCACTGCTGCTGTTGTTTCGGAAAAAGAGAATCGAATCAGCATTCAGGCAGAAGAAGGTGTTGGAGAGAGAAGGGAGAGGGAAATGCCTGCACTGAATTGTTTGCACTAAATGTAAGCACATGAATATTGAAGCAAGCAAAACAATCCCCCCCCCCAAAAAAAAACAATGGGTGGGGAGGTAGAAAGGTTTTTCTAAATACTGCTAAGGGCCAACAGAAGTGACTCTGCCCCGCTGGATGACTCTGAGAGGGGCTTCTTGGTGGTGGCTCCACACTTGGCAACGGGCTTCCGCCAGGGGCTCATCGTTCCCTTTCTCTGAAGGCCTTTAGGAAAGCTTTGAAGGCCCTCCCGTTCTCACAGAAAAACTGCTCAGAGAACCCCGCATGGATCCCAGGCTGAGATCCAACGCACAGACCTCCATAGCCCCTCTCATGCCAGAAAAACCCAACCTGGAACCACGGAAGGATTGCGAAGCAATGTTTTGGGCTCACATTTTCATGCGACATGACCCAGTTCTCACCACTCAAAAGCAAAGACAAACACAATTCGCAGTGAGAAATCCATAAATTCCCAACTTTGCAATGTATTTTGCAAAACAAAGTGCATGCAACAGCACGTGTACATGTGCAAAACACACCGCCCCAAAATGCAGACTTTTCTAAAATGCGGCAAATTCACTTCAGCCAAAGACAGAGTCAGGCATTTGAAAAAAGTGCAGATTTTGAAAAGTTTGCACAAAAATAAGTATAATATGTGCAGGAGTGAGAGCGTGTGTATGTGAATGTACAGAAAAAAAGCTTCTCTGGAGCCCGGAATCTGGACAGAACAAACCTAGAGGTGGAAAATCGATCATCTGAATGAAAGCGAGCTGGATAAAGACTATCTTTCCCCCAGGACTGGCGCTCCTGATGGAAGCAAACTCACTGCAGTCGCTTTCCTCATAATTCCCTTGAGCGAGTTATCCATGATCGCCTAAAACCAATGAACAGATTTGCACTTTAAATATGCAGAAGATGAAAAAAGAAAAGAAATTTGTTTTATTCTCAAGAGAAACCAACATATTTGTGTTTCTAATAACAGCTCTGGATAAAAAGTTCCTATTATTGTCTTTTATGAAGCCGAGAAGAATGCACAAGAAATTGTGATAGGATTTATTGCTTCAAATAAGCAGCAATGACCCTCATAAATATTTGATCTCTGCGTTCCCGCATCCTTCACAGCGCGGCGCGGCCTGCTTCATCTCTTAGAAGAACAATAAAACTTGGAGCGTTTCTTCTGCCCTTCAGAACCATGCGGGTCCTTAGCAAAGTTCTGTCACTCTGGAAGTTTAACCTGGCCTTGTCACTGAAAAGCCAGTTGGCTGTTGATGCCAGAGGAGAAATGCAAAAAAGAGTTTTAGGAGTAGCTTTCTCCCTCACTGCAACCCGGAGGGTCATTCTGGGACAATAAAAATGGAGCCCTTTTCCAAATGTCGCTCCCTCCCTAAACGGGGCTGCCACATTTCAGCTGAGTCTTCAAAGGAATGCATAAAAATTCAGTGATTACTCATAATTTTTATGCCGAAACATCCAAGAGTATTTCCGTGCCCATGAATCATTAGTGTCAGAAATGGATACGCTGGATAAGAAAAAGTCATCTGCGTGCTTGAAAGCCTTTACAAAGGAGCACCTTACATAATCTCACGGAATGCAGATTGTCCTATGAGCCCCAATTATTTAAAGCAACGTTCGCCAACCAGGTGCCTTCCAGATGTGTTGCACTGCAATGCCCATCATTCCCAGCCAGCACGGGAATGACAGGCATTGCAGTCCAACACATGTGCTAGGCTCCTGATGTCCAGTCAGAACCTGGTTTCCTGGAATCGGAGCCTATCATTCCTCCGTGTCCCGCGCCCTGGGATGATCGAGAAGAAATCCTGGCCTTCCTCTTTGGGACAGCCTTTCAAATACTTCTCGAGTGCCATCATATCCCCTCTCAGCCTCCTCAACGCCAAACGCACCCAGTTCTTTCAATCTCTCCCCACAAGTCTTTTGTTTTTAGCTCCTGGTCCATTCTGGTTGCCCTCCTCTGGCCCTTTGCAGCTGGCCTGCCCCCTTCTTAAACTGCACTGCCCAGAAATGGGCGCAGGACTTCAAATGAGGTCTAACCAGTGCTGAATAAAGGGGAATGAGTACTTCACCTGATCTGGAAGTGATACTTCTCTTAGCGCAGCCCCAAAGAGCAGTTGTCCTTTCCGCAGCCACATCCCACGGCTGACACATGGTTCCACCTGGTCCAGGTGAGCAGACACTCAGGTGGTCAAAGTACCCAGAATGAATCTCTGAGAATGCACAGAGTGGTTTGCGGGACCCAGACTAGAATTCGCCTCCAGGAACTCTCCTTATGAGCACGCCTGGGCCCCATCCTTCAGGAGAGGCCTTCTGACAGCGAGCACTCCTCCTCTCCATGTGCCGATCCTCGAGTTGGGCCACCCTCCTCTGCTGATGCTGCATTATGGGGTCAAGAGCCATGCCCCCTCTCTTGAGTCTCCTGAATCCCCCCTGCCAGCTGTACATACACCTTGGTTATTTCCAGAGGCCGCCTGCCCACCTGGGGAGCCTGGCCTCGAGAGAAGCCGCTCGCCGTCTTTCACCTCAATTTCTGGAATTAAGCCCCATTCTGAGGTCCCTCCTGCACCGCTTCTGATTCTTCGGGAGATCAGCCAGCAGCCCTGGAGAATGAACGCCCAAAGCGGGCATCTGCCTCACTCCCTGCATTGGCTTCCGCTCGGCATTTCCAGAGATGGCTTTTGCTCAGAGTCACGAACTGGAAGCAGACGCACCACAGAGCACTCCGTGTGAACCTTCCCGTCAGATTTAGGCACCCAAAGCTGCACATGACGACATAAATATGAGGCAAATGCCTAGGAGAAGCAAGACACTCAGACGGGGACACCCTGCCCCTCAACTTTCACCTTTCGAGGGAAGAAGCCCACCCAAAAAGGGCAGATGAATGGTGCATGTGCAGAGGTATTTTTTCAATTTGGCTCTGGGGCAGAGAAAGTCAGGAGAAACCACCAAAAAAGCGATTAACTGCGTATTTAGACAATTTAAAAAATAGTTGCGGTAAACGGCAGTGACGTCAGTGCGGGGTTATTTTTGTATCTTAAGGGCTTACCATCTGATTTCCCACTCAAATGAGTTCTCAAAGCAGAGAAAAATATTAAACCCACGTGTGGGAAAATCCGAAGTAAATCAGCAGCATTATCTCAACAGCAGGGGAAATAATACAAACCCAACCAAGCGTCATCAGACTCAGAGGTTAAAAGCCTGCTTCTTAAGAAAGAAGGACTGGAAAGCCTTAATAGGCCATCTAAACGGGTCCAATTCTCTCTGATGCGGCAAGTCTCAAGCTGCGATAAATACTGTGCCTATGTGGCAGCCAGAAGAAACGCTGTTTTGCGGTGCTGCAAATAGGATCGCTTGCAAACACGGCCTACCCAACGTCAGCAGTGGAGAGTCAAGAGTGAATGCCACGTTTCCGTTGTTCCTGCAAGCACTCAAAAAGCTCCCCGACGCAGTGGTGAAAAAGAACAGAAGGAGAGAAGGGCGGGCAGAGGGATCGGAGGTGGGCGAGTGCATTTGCTGAGCTTTGATCCAGGAGGAGGAGGATACAGCCGAAGTTTTCAGGAAGAGATGGGTGTGGAAGGAAGGGAAGCAGCGGGAAGTAATGGCTCTGCGAGGGAGGGTGGGACGTAACAGGGCCTGAGAAAGAGACGGAGAACTCAGAAAATCCACAGCCTGGTGTAGAGTTATGCAGCTTAATCCCACAAATGCACCTTGTGGAGCTAGAAATGTGCTTCTCTTTTAAATTTTAGGAGTATAATTTTTATGCTGTTTTACTGCCGTTCTTTTTTTAAAAAATGCATTCTTATTACCTATTATGTGCTCTTGTCAGTCACCTGGAGACCACTGCCTGTTGGACCGCACAGAAACAAAATCATTAATAATAATAATAGAATGCATCCCCCGCTCAGCCACACTTGCATAGCAACCAAAGTGCTCTCTCCCACTACAAATTGGCTTACCCTGACAAAGGCCACCTGGGCTATGAGCAGAAGTCTATGATTCTGCGTATCGCTGGCCTGTGTGCTGAGCCAACCGGATTTGGTGCATCAGCCTGGACAGTAAAACACCAGTGAGTTCCAGGAGGCCCTCATTGCCCCTGTGCCTGTCCGGCGCTCTTGGGTAGAAGGACCCAGAAAAGGCTTCCTGACGGACCCCGGACTTTGCCCGGACGACAGCATGATGCTCGCTCCTGGGCCCGGGCACAAATCCAATCCCCAGCAGAAATGCGCACTCTTGACAACACGCTCTCCCTGCTTGGGTCCAGACGACCAGGTGGATTTTGTAACCACCCGTTGTGAGCGGCAGCTGGAGTTACACTGGCACAGAAATGTGGCGGGCAGGTCTTTAGGCTGCAGTACCTTTTCCCCGCCCGATATATCCCTCAGCTGCACAGAAGGTCTTAGTCCACACTTCTGATGAAGAGCAGTCCAGCCTATGAAAGTTTCTGCTACGACGGATCACAGCATTAAGCTTTTAAGGCTGTGTTTACAAGGCTTGCTAACTTCCGGGTATGTTGGCCTACAAGGCCTATTATCCCCAGATGGCAATGGTGCTTGAAGTGCAGACATAGGGAGGATAACAGTTTGGGGAATGTTGCCTGAAAAAGCTGTAAGACTCGTGGTGATCCATGATGGATTATAACCTCGTTGTTTTGCTTCTGTTTTCTTAATTCATGAGTCCACGTATACAAGCTCCTTCCCAAAACCTAGGAATGGCCCAATCAAAAGCAGGGTTACAAAATGTCATAATGCCACATTGAGCATGAAGATCTGCAACCATAAGAAGCATGATTAAACATAAACTTCCCAATGCTGATAAAGTGGCGTCTCAGACCACAGGAAAACAATTTCAGCAAAGGCCGTCCATCCAAACACTGGCGCAGGAATGCCGTCGAATGCAGAATCCACCAGATGCAGCATGAAATTAGTATAATGAGTCTTTTAAAAAATGAGTTCTGATGCGCAAATCTGCCTCCCATAGCAGCCCACTGGGCGAAGAGGAAGAGGAAGAGGGAGGGGACGGGAGGGGAGGATTTTTCACTGACCCCAGCCCTCGATGGAGAAAAGAGTTCCCACGTGTGATATATCAGATGCTAACAGTTTATTTTATTTTTATTTAAAACTTTTCTATACCGTCCCGTACTTTAAAAGTCCCAATGACTTCCGCAGAGACTGAGCAAGGGTTTTTTCCCACCCATCAGAATCAGTGGTACCAACAAGTGCTTCTTGCTAAATCTTGTTAAACCCTTTCTGCGTGTTATGGATTCTCGGATGACTCTTTCCATCTGCTCATGGATGTAGAAGAGTTACGTTCCACCGACCCTAATGAGCATATGTGCCTTTCCACTAATGAGCACTAATGTTAATGCGCATTACTCCAAGGGCAGATTAGCGCAAGCGCAATTTTCCAGGAGTCAGATCTGGTCTGCTGGTCCACAAATGCAACTCAAAAAATCCACTGTGGAATCTGCAGGTCCACTTTCCAAAAATCCAAGCTCATTTTAATCCACTGCAGAATTCCCTGGCATCCTAGTTCACGCCCTACAAATGGAAAAGCTTGTGGGAACAGCTCTAAACAATCAAGACGAACGCCGCTTCCAACACCCTCTAGGTCCCAGACAGGTGGGGGGAAAGGAATGATAATTTATCAGGCTGCATTAGCTAAGCAGAGCAAGCTAAGTAGCTGCTTCTGCAGGGTTACATTTGGCATGCGAGAGCCTGCCTTTCCAGAGTGGAATGGTTATTAATTTATACAGGGCAATCAATAGTTACAGTCTGTAGCCACAGAGATTACATAACACCTATTCTCTGCAGTGGGCATGGATTGGCTCGATGCTTCCAGGCTGAGTTCGAGGTGATACTTAAAGAAATGCATTCAGAGACAGATGCATTTCTATTGCCAGTCTGGGAGCAGTTTAACTCTCCTTCCCTTCCTATGGTATGGGATCGAGGTGGGTGATGGGGGAAAGTTTCCTCCACCCCACCAGGGACAACTGCAAGGACACAGAAGAGTAGAGGAGGAAGGCCATCGGGTCCAGCCCCTCTTATTGCAGGACACCAAGTCACACCGTCCCACTCAGAGGGCCGTCCAGACGCTTTCTGAATGTCTCCAGCAAGGGAGAGCCCACAGCTTCCCCAGGTAACAGGTTCCATTGTCATACTGCTCTGACAGTCAGGAAATTCTCCCTGGTGTCTAGTCCAAATTTGGTTTCCTTAAACTTAAGTCTTTCGTTCTGTGCCCTGCACTCTGGAAAGAACAAGATGTCCTTCCTCTTTGTGACAGCCTTGGATTCTGAGAAGGCGTAGAAGTGGAATGAAATAAACAAATAAACACTTAGAAACATAGAAACAGAGCGAGTCAGAAGGGGTCTCCCAGGCCATCTAGTCTGACCCCCAGGCTCCAGCTGGCTCCACTCATGACATGCCTGCCAGGTGCATGTCCAGCCTGTCCTTGAACACCCACACCGATGGGGCCTCAGCCACCTCCTGTGGGAGCCCATTCCACCCCCTCGGGATCCTAACGGTCAGGAAGGACTTCCTGGCATCCAAACTGAACCTTGGTTTCTTGAGCTTGGCTCCGATGGAGCACATAACTTGCAGAGTGCTTTCCTACCCCCCTCAGTCTTCTGTACTGGAGGCTAAACATGCCCAGTTCTCTCGGCCTCTCCTTGCAGGGCTCTGTCTCCAGTTCCCGGATCACCCTTGCTGCCCTTCTCTGAACCCATTCCAGCTTTCCTGCACCTTTCTTCAACTTGGGTGCCCAGAATTGGACACGGGCCTCCAGGTGAGGCCTGACTAATGCTGAGCATAGTGAACTCTGCACTTCGTGTGTTCTGGAAGGGATATTCTGTTAATGCAGCCCAAAACAGTGTTCGCCCCTTCTGCAGCTGCATCACGTTGCTGGCTCATATTTAGCTCGAGAGCTACAACAAGCCCCAGATCCTTCTCATTTGCATTATTGTTGAGCCATGCATTCCTGATGTATTGTTATGCCACGTATTTGCAATATATTCCCAATATAGGCCACAGTTTCCCAAGGGAATTCAGAATCACGGCAGCCCAGGATGGCCGAGGACCCAGACTCAAAGCCCACTGCTTTCCCCACACAGTGATATCGGCAACACTGGGATGGCTAGTGGTTCATCCTCCCCTCCCTCAGCGCTCCCTTCTGAGACTGATGGCTCCCCGTTGCCATGAGCAGCAGGGACGCAACAGTTCTGGCTGCCTCAGGACCACAAGAAGGGAGCTGCAAAAGCCCAGACCCCTCCGTGCACTCACAATGGCTGGCCGGACCACGAAGAGAGCCACACTGGGTCGAGGAATAGATGCTGGTCTTTCAAAACATCGCTCATTTGCAGAATGAGACCTGCCTTCCGAGGCTGGGGGAGAACTCATTTTCTAATCTCATCTGGACTCTTTCTTAAAAGCTCCAGAGTGAAAGGGAGGGGTCTTTCAACAGTGGGAATGCCTCGAGCCTGCTCGCAAAGCATCTTGTCTTGCCTTATTATTTTTTTAATGGTGTTTTTGTTTTCACAGCCTGTCTTCTCGCACTCCTTCCCAGCAGACCAGAACAAAGACCTTGCAACTACAAAGCCCACCGCTGACCAGCCGGGCTGACTCTGAAGTACAAAACGGGCCCAGCAGAAGTCAATAACAAAAGAAAGAAGCGGTGGCCACTGCAGGAACGGAGCATAATGAAAAGAAGCAGAGTGCAGACTGAATTGTCCCCCTCCCTTCTGAAGAGAACAGCCCCAAGCGGCACCTTCGAGGTGGGTGCTCCTGTCTGAGGGCCAGTTGCTTGGAGGGGGCTGAGGCTTCCCCACTGATCTGCCCCCTTGACTCGCTGGCATGCCTGGGAGTGACGATGCCGCCGCCCGCCTCCCCATTCACATGCTCACCCAACCTTCCCACAGACCTTGAAGCTGCCTGCTTCTCCGAGGCTGCCCGGCTTGGCTCACAATCCCTCGGCCCTGGCGTGACTTCCGCCCCTCTCTCCTGTCTCCCCTTCCTTGCCTTTTCTCTTAGCCAAACAGTCCCGGTTGCTGCAGCTGCTCCTCAAAGCTGCTTCCCCCAATCATATCTGTCACCCTTCTTGGTCCTTCTTCCCACTGGAAAAGGAAGAGGAAGAGGAACATCCTGCGGGAAGGAATTTGGCGCTGGGGAGTGTCTCGGGTGGAGAACTCCGACCTCCTGAGGAGGGGGATCCAGAAGTCCGTCGTCGCAGCCTCAGGGTGGCCCAAGCGGGGGCTTGGAGTGCAGAACGCGGGGTTGCCACCACACGGTGTTGCGGTGCTCCCTGCCTCCTGCGGGAGCCACTGCCCAACGTGGCACAGCGAGGACTTCAGGAGAACAAGCAAAATGGAGGGACCCAGGTGCAAAGCGAAGCCCGTGTAAAGGGAAGCCACAGTGCAGACCGCCATGGCGGCTGCCCGGTGCAACGAGCGGCACAAGAGCCTCAAAGAGGCCTGCTTGGTCAGGAACAGCGGGCACCTTGTGCCCAGGCATGGGCCCATTCAGTCCAGTGTTGCCAGCACTGGCTGGCAGCAGCAGTTCTCCAGGGCTTCGGGCCCTGTTGCCACCCTGCCTGGAGACACCAAGGACGGAACCGGATACCTTCTGCATAGCACGTGCCCCCCCCCCCCCACTGGCCGCCCGCCCCCTCAGCAGCTAGCATGCATCGAAATCAGGGCTCCCGCTCACAGGATAGGTGCCAGAAGCTGGGCTCCCCCACCTGTTTCAAACAACTGATAGTCTCTTGGCAAAAGAGCACTTTATTTCCAATTCACAGCGAACAAACTAGGGCCACTGAAAGATGAGTCTCTGAGCATGAGCAAAGTGATTTGTTGAACCCAAGCTAGAAAGGACTTCCGAGAGCTCTCCTTTTCAATAGCCGTGGCCTGCATCCTTCTGGAGAAGGGCCGGCCTCCTAGATTGACACAGCCTCTCTACTTGGGAAGCCCTTCCGGCCCAGCACCCTGTCACGGGGTCAGGGCCAGGCTGGGATCACCCCCTCCTCCCCGTGCCCCTTCCCTTCCGAGCCCTGTCTGTTTCCGTGGGCTGCCTGAGCACCTGGAAATGGTGGCCGTGAGAGAACCTCGCACTCGTCCCCCATCTCAGCTCCCACCTGCTCTCTTTCCAGCCCTCCCAGCCCTCAACCGAGCAGCCATGGCCCTGGAAAGCACACCGAGGATCACCGCTTCTTCCCTTCCCAACAGCGGCAGCCACGTGTGGGAGATAAACAGAAGGAACACCCGCTGTTTCTGCTGGTGCGGCTGGACCGATTCCAGCTCCAGACTTTATGGGGCTCTTCAGATGCCCATCCGTAGGCAGTCCTTCCTCCTTCAAAGGGGCAAGTCAGCCCTTGCACCAGACGATGGGCCCCGTGCTCATATCCCGGCAGGACGGCACCCCTGCCCCGTGCCTGGTTCACCGGCCCCTGGAAGCAACCGGCCAGCAAACGTTGCACCGGAACACAGGAGGCCTCGTGCGATGGGTAGCAAACGCTTCACATGCTAACTCCGGGACCGCAAGGCCACGTGATCCGGCAGCCGCGAACTACCCCCCCCCCACCCCCCGCTGCTCCTTTCTCCAGGCATCACGCGTTCCTCTCCACCTGGCTTTGCTCGGCGAGCGAGCACGACGGGCGCTTCCGCCCTGCACTGGAGCGTTCTGGCTGGCCCGGTTCCAGGTCAGCCAAGAAGCGGCGTCCAGAGCCACCGAGCCCCCCGCCATCCCACTTGTGGCTCGCAGCCGAGCGCAGCGCACGGTCTGCCGGGCGGCCGTTACCGCAAACCACCTGCAAAGCGGCAAAGGAGCTCAGCGACAGACGACGGCTGCTGAACAGCAGAGACCGTGGGGTTTTCTGCGGCTTGCCCTGAGCGTGAGCAATGTTTATTTTCTGTTCAGGCCACCGCGAACCCATTAAGGGTGCAGCCGTGTGCACGGGGAGGGAGGAAAAAGCGCTGCAGCTTCTGGCATTCCCCAGCTGGAGTTGCAGGGCTTCTCCAGACGGATCCCTAAAATACTTGACGAAGATTTGGCTGCTTTAACATTCACCGCCAGCTCGTGCCCCTACAGGGATTTCAAGAGCTGTGGGATTCTGCCGGCGTCACACGCAACTACTGGAACGTCACTAGTGTCATGCCATCGCAGACTGTTTTCTTTAAAGTTTTATTAATTAATCATGTTAGTTATCAGAGGGTAACTGCCTTGCTGCTGTAGCAGGTCCAAGACCATCCATCCTGCCGAGCTGAGAAAGGAAAACATGCCAAACACCAGCACAGCTCTTCCCCTGCTCCACTTACTGGGATATTTTGCTTTTCCACATTTTGCTTTTTTCCATCTTGATTTTTCGGGAGGCTGGGTGCCCCCCTTCTCCACTGCTACGGCAAACAGTTCCTGAATTACTTAAAGTGAAAGACACGTCCAACATCACACGGGGGGGGGGGCACCTGCTCGCATAACAGACCATTCGATTGTTTCCTTCCCTTGCAGCTTCAGGTGTGTGGCCCTCACTCCAAAACATGTAGGGACCCCAACCCTTTCAGGAAGATCAGGTGCGGTGCACAGGAAGGGGGGACCCACATCGCTGACAGATGCACATCTGAGCATGCAAAAATTCAGTGGATAACAGTTCTGAGAAGGACAGTCCTGAATCATTATGCTCCTCTTTCCACCAGAGCTAAACTCCACACTCTGGCAGACCCGGATCTGGAAGGCGGAACAGGCACCTCCCAGAGCAGATACTCTTTTTATAGCTGCCGCGTGTGTGAATTCCATGCTTTGAGCACTTCATGTAAAGCTTTTCTACACGAGGCTTTTAACCCACCACTTTACCAAGGTGTCATCTTCCAGATTTGCAACGGGATTAAGACTGGCCCTTTTATCCATGTTGTTTCGCCCTTTTCTGTGCCTTTGTATACATTCCATTACACAGCCACAAGGCGGCACTGTGGCATCGTGGAATGAGAGAAATCCTGCAGGCCACCTGCAGGCAATACCAACTTCCCTGCTCTAACCAGAAGGCACAGAAATGCTTGGATGGCACAAAGGACGATGCAGAAAGACAATGCAGTACAATGTACCCTCAACTCCATGAGCAAGAAATCACACACACACAGCAAACACCTTGCGGAGAGGAGTCCTGTGTGAATTAACTCTCAGTACATGTGCAAGCAAAAGATCTGCAGCTGGAGGATTGTGCCAAGCGAAGGCGGAAGGAAGATGCACAGAAGGCTCTACTTTGGAGGCTTATCCTTAGAGAGAGAAAACTCCCCACCCCAGAATGACCTTATGTTGAAATCCAGCCAGGCCTGAGAATTATCTTGCTGGAATCCATTTCAGCCTGCTACATCCTCTCCAAATTGGTACCCAAATTTTAACCATCCAAATTCCTTTCTGAGGCAAATGTTATAAGGTTAAGTAGTCTGCAAGATCCTTCCTTCTGTTGCACTGCGATTTCTTTAAAGACACAGTAAATGGAAATTTACCAGCCGAGTTTGTCTAGCAATTGTATTGCATAATACTTAAGGGAAAAAGGTAAATGCAAATGACAGAAAGGAGTTGCCTATAGAAGCATTTCTTAAAACAGTAATAGCAGCTGAGTAATTCACACACCTTTAGGAATACAGTGCATGGCTATAAATTGGAGCTGCTGTCTGTTGGGGTGTCAAGTCATCTCCAGCCTTATGGTGACCCTATGAATGAATCTGCCCCCAAATACCCCAGCAGCCCTGCTCAACTCTCATAAACCCAAGGCTGCCGCTTCCTTGATGGACTCGATCATATTTGGTCTTCCTCTTCCACCTCGGGCTTTCCACAGCATCGTTTTCTTCTCCGGTGCATCTTGCTTTCTCGTAACAACCCCATTTCTGCTGCCAGGGCAAGTTCTGCCTTGACCGGATCCAGGGCCCAACCTGTTCATCTTTCCATCCGTATCTGCAGAGCTCTTCTCCGGCACCCTTTGCCAAATGCGGCAGATGCTCTGAGAAAGGGGAATTAAGTTCAACGAATCTATAACAGCTTGCAGATTTTTCACTGAAAGCAAAAGCACTTGGCGTAAAAAGTCACCATTATCATCACTTTCT
Organism: Varanus komodoensis; assembly: GCF_004798865.1. Classification (NCBI taxonomy): domain Eukaryota; kingdom Metazoa; phylum Chordata; class Lepidosauria; order Squamata; family Varanidae; genus Varanus; species Varanus komodoensis. Next base: position 62,803,422 of record NW_025335761.1, read on the forward strand.
CATCTCCGGCAGCCGCTGATGAAAGCGGAAAGGGGTTCGCCCCAGAGATGAGGTCGGAGTGAGCAGGCAAGCCGAGTGAACTGGGCTGACATTTTGCAAGAGGGGAAATGGAGGCAGCATGCACCAGATGACCCCGCAGCTCTTTGACAGCTGTGTTTGTTCCCCTTTGGGTGACTTGCCTCCCTTTGCCTCGTGCCCTGTGTGATGCGGTGCAGTCACTTGCCGCGATCTCCTGCCAGTCACCCACTATAACGAAGTTTAGAGACAATGATCTAGCCACGTGGGGGACCCAGGCAAAGATCCTACCCAAAGCTGCCCCAGAGAACACATTCAGCATTTTGGGATGCATTAACAGAAGCACGACTTCGAAACTGTGAGAAGGAGTCGTTCTCCTGTAAGCCTCACCAGTCAGACCTCATCTGGAAGACCATGTCCAGTTCTGGGCATCAGGATATAAGAAAGATGCAGAAAAATTAGGAAGGGTCCAGATGAGGGCAGCAAGGATGATCCAGGGCTTGGAAACACTGCCCTGTGAGGAGAGACTGAGAGGACTGGGCATGTTCAGCCCTGAGAAGAGAAGACTGAGGGGGGAGATGATATCCCTCTATAAGGACCCCAAAGCCTGTCGCAAAGAGGAAGGTCAAGATCTCTCCTCGCTGATGACAGAGTGTAGGACACGGAATAATCAGCTCAAGCTGCGACAACCCAGATTCAGGCTGGACATCAAGAAAAGCTTCTTCACAGAGCAATAAGACAGTGGGACCAGCTGCCTGGAGAGATGGGGGGCTCTCCCACACTGGAGACATTCAAGGTGAAACTGGGCAGCCACCTGAGTGGGATGGTGTGACTTGGTGTCCTGCAACAGCAGGGGGTTGGACCTGATGGCCTTCATGGCCCCTTCCAACTCTACTATTCTATGATTCTATGATCTGCAGGATTTGAAGGTGCATCTCTTGGACTATTTCATTCATCAGCGTATCTTTACTGTAACCTCTGAGCACATCTGAGAAAGTCTGCAAATGATGGGTCCAGGGGGAATCGCAGAGTCTTGGCAATTTAACCCCCCTCCTACAAGGACCTTCTTCTCCTACTAGAGGCTGGATTTTGTCATGGCTGCACTATCTCTAGGTGTCTGTCCAGCTGTGTTGAGAATATGCAGAAAACGCAACGGAAAGATTTGTGTTGCCTTCCGCATTGCAGCACGCAGCCAGTTACAATGGCCACCATCTTTCCTCAGTTCTCCCTGCTGAAGGTCCGCTGGCATCCCTGCCTTGGCTTCTGATCAGTATTGATGCTGCTGATGTCCAAGGCTGGGTGGGCTTCCGAGTCGATCTCATTCCTCCAGACTCCACCAGCCCCCTGGGTCAAGGTCTTTCCCCTGGTCCTTGACATAGCTGAGGAATGTGATGGTCATACCCACCCAAGTCTGCCTCCAGGCACAGAGACGGTATGCAAAATCTCATACAACAAGGGACACCTGGCATGTGTGAATGGAGGTGTGAGAGAGCTTTCCAGGATGGACGCTTTTCCAATGACTCCACTCAAGGCATCTTTTCCTGATGGTTAAAGGTAAAGGTTTCCCCTTGATGTGAAGTCCAGTCAGGCCTGACTCTAGGGGGTGGTGCTCATCTTCGTTTCCTGGCCGAGGGAGCCAGCATTTGTCCACAGACACTCTCCACGGTCATGTGGCCGGCATGACTAAACACCGAAGTGCACGAAGCACTGTTACCTGCCCACCGAAGTGGTACCTTTTCATCTCCTTGCATTTGCTTGCTTTCGAACTGCAAGGCTGGCAGGAGCTGGGACGGAGCCACAGGAACTCACCCCGTTGTGCAGATTCGAACCGGCGGCCTTTCGATCAACCAGTCCAGCAGCACAGCGGTTTAAACCACTGCGCCACCTGCAGTCCCTTTCCTGATGGTTACCGGGAGTCTAATCATCACTTGCAGAAGGATGAACTCTGTCTAAAGGCGTCTACACAAGCTAGACAGGGGATTGTGGCCTCTAATTGTATCCATGATGCTCAACTTTTTCAGGGGCAGCTGCTGAGAGCCCCCATCCTAGCAGAGACCGACGGAGCAGAATCCCCCGGTCTTCTAAACATTTTCTAACTGGCTCCCCGCTTCCCCACCACCACCTTCCCCTCCCCTGCCTCTCGCTCTGGCCCAGGCAAGGGGAGGAGACGGAGGCGCTGCAGCCGGTTTGCTTCTGCGCCAGGTTTGCAAGTGGGAGCAGTAAAAAGAAAGACAATGGAGGACAGTGCGTGTGAGAAGAGGAGGTCCCGACAGCTGTGGAAGGAACTGTGGCTTTTTCACTGGACATGTTTAGCCTGGAGAAGAGGAAACTAAGAGGAGACAGGGTAGCCCTCTCCAAGGACTTGAAAGGCTGTCAGAAAGAGGCAGGCCAGGATCTCTTCTCAGCCATCCCAGAGGGCAGAACACAGAATAACAGGCTCAAGTGACAGGAAGCCAGATTCTGGATGGACACTAGGAAAAACATCCCGATGAATAGAGCAAGACAACAGGGTAACCCATGACCCAGGGAGGTGGCGGGCTCTCCCATGCTGGAGGCATTCAAGGGGCAGCTGGGCAGCCCTCCGAGGGGGGTGGTTTGACGGGGAGGCCTGCCCTGAGCAGAGGGTTGGACCTGATGGCCCTCTGGCCCCTTGCAGCTCCACTCTTCTGTGGTTCATGAGTCTCTGTTTCACTCTCTGCTTCTCAGAAGTCACACCTGCTGCCTGATGGGTTCACAGGAGCGTGCATGCACACGTGTGCCAGCATTCGGAGCTAGCTAGCACCTCCAGGTAGGTGCCAGTAGGAACCCTCCATGGTGGGCCACAGGGGTCTGTGAGCCATCCACCATGTAAATAACCCACAATGCCCCAGGGTGATGCTACACCACAGGTAATTAACGCAGCAGCCTCTTCAAAACATTGCACGTTTCTGGTTTTATTCTCAAGGTCTTGCTCCCACAGTGAAGAATGTGGGAGGCTTTGCCTACGGGCTGCCAGAATTTAATTCTGGTTGCCCCGCCAGCCGTAGCACAGCCATAATTATGGACAATCACGCAAGTCAGGGCCAAGCTGCCAAAGAAACTGCGGACCAGTCCCAAAGAATGAGCCTTCTGGTTCACTTTTCTGCCACTGCCACCACACTTCCGAGGCAAACCATGGCTTACGTTCCTTATCTCAAGAAAAATCAGCCCCTTTTATGGCTTTGTTCTGACCAGAGATAACCAGGGAGTCAAAGAGAATCCGTTGACTGACAGGGTCTCACCGCTCTCTTCTCACAAGCCATTCAGAAAGACCCAAAAGCCCACAGCTTTCAAAGATGTACACCCCAAGTCACACACTTTGGCTTCCATTCCCTGCACACAGAAGTCGAACTAACAAAAGCTCCCCAAATGAGAACGGCTGTCTGTCTCTTAGGGAAAAGAAAGAAAAAATGAATCAGCGGGAATTTCATAAAGAGAACCAGAGGTCTGTACTTTATCAAAGATTAAATGTAGCATTTTCTAAATTGCTCAAATGACTTTAAAAGCCTACATACCTTTTTTACATTATTTCTCTCTGTGTGCGTTGGAAGTATAATTTTGTAAATGCAGACACTTTCATACAGGACAACCAGATTTACAAATTAAGAAGGATTGGGGGGCTGGAGTGGTTATTTATTTCAAAACTGCAATCCCATCTTTTCACCAAAAAGGTGGCCTGCAAGTACTTGGCAATTCCGGGCTGGATTTGCTAGCCAGCCAATATTTGCATCCAAATTTTGAGCCCTCCAAGATTCCCTGTCTTGACAGCCCTGCTCAGCTCTTGTAAATTTAAGATTGTTTCTTCCTTTAATGAATCAATCCATCTCATACTTGTTCTTCCTCATCTCCTTCCGCCTTCAATTTTCCCTAGCGCAATTGTCTTCTCCGATGTCAGACAATGGTGCACAGGGGAAAATGTTCCACAGCTGGGATGTCACCACTGAGAAGGCCCTGCCCCCAGATCCCGCCTATCTCATCACAGCAGGTGGGTGCACCTGGCAGAGGGCTTCCACAGAAGAACTTATGGTGAAATCCTGTGCGTGTTTAGACAGAGAGAAGTAGTGCAGTTCACTTACTCAGTCGCCAAAAGGGCAAATGCTATTTTGGGATGCATTAACAGAAGTATTACTTCCAAATTATGAGAAGTAGTCATTCCTCCATACTCCTCACTACTCAGACCTCACCTGGAATACTGTGTCCAGTTCTGGGGACCAAGATTTAAGAAAGATGCAGGTAAATTAGAAAGGGTCCAGCGGAGGGCAAGAAAAATGATCCGGGATTTGGAAAGACAGCCCTGTGAGGAGAGACTGAGAGGATTGGGCATGTTCAGCCCTGAGAAGAGAAGACTGAGGGGGGAGATGATATCCCTCTATAAGTACCTCAAAGGCTGTCACAAAGAGGAAGGTCAAGATCTCGTCTCGCTGATGCCAGAGTGCAGGACACGGAATTATCAAGTCAAGCTGTGATAACCCAGATTCAGGCTGGGCATCAGGAAGAGCTTCCTCACTGTCAGAACAATACAGCACTGGGACCAGCTGCCTGAGAGGTGGTGGGCTCTCCCACTCTGGAGACATTCAAAAGAGTCCAATTGTGTATGATTGGACTTAGTCCTTAGCAAGAGCTACAGTCTAAAACGATTAAGCTTGAACTTTAAGACACAATCTGTTTGGACAGAAATAAAAGTCCTCCATCTCCCAGCATTCCTTCACTAGCATAGGACTTTTTTCTTCCTAAACACAGAAACATAGAAACAGAGCAAGTCAGAAGGGGTCTTCTGGGTCATCTAGTCTGACCCCCGGCTCCAGCCGGCTCCACTCACAACATGCCCACCATGTGCATGTCTAGCCTATCCTTGAAGACCCGCACCAATGGGGCCTCAACCACCTCCTGTGGAAGCCCATTCCACACCCTCGGGGTCCTAACTGTTGGGAAGTCCTTCTGGCATCCAAATTGAACTTTGGTTCCTTAAGCTTGGCTCTGTTGGTGCCAGCCCCTTCCAGTACCCTGTAAAATGAAACATCGAAAAATAGAAACCGAGCAAGTCAGAAGGGGCCTCCTGGGCCATCTAGTCTGACCCCTGGCTCCAGCCAGCTCCACTCATGACATGCCCACCATGTGGACGTCCAGCCTATCCTTGAACACCCGCACCGGTGGGGCCTCAACCACCTCCCGTGGAAGCCCAGTCCATACCCCCGGGGTCCTAAACATGCATAGGCTTGTATCCTAAATCATTCAGCAGATTTGGTGATGGTAGAAGTGATACCAAATAACAGGCTGTAGAACAGGTGAAGCCCAGGTGGCGGCTCAGCTAGGATCTTCATTGGACTTTAACCAAAAATCCCAGGAATTGTTAGCTGACACACGAGTTTAGCTGATCTAGGAGGGATGGTTTAACTGCGAGTCCTGCACTGAGCAGGGGGCTGGATTAGTGGCCCACTTCAACTCTGCTGTTCTACGAGTCTGTGATTTTATGCTTTAATTAAAGGTTCCTTCCAGGAAAAATGGCCTACAATCCCCAGTGAGCCTTTTTTCCTGTTTAGGCGTGTGCTGGATTGTGCCTTAGGACTGCCTGTGCCTCTGAGAAGATGGGAAATAAAAAGAAAAAGGCAAGCTTCCTTCATCTTTTGCATCCTGCACGCATCGTCTCCTACGCAGGACAGATGGTCTGCAGACGTGCTTCCGTGCAAAATCCTGAAGCACCACGAGCATTTGAAGATGGAACTGGAGTACCTCTCGAGTCGAACAAAAGTAATTAACTAACAAAGCAACCGCCCTGTGCCGCTCAGGCTTTTGCAGATCACGGGAAGCCAGGGCCTGTGTCAGCCTTCCCCAACCTGGCGCCCTCCAAATGCACTGGATGGCCATTCCCAGCATCCCCAGCAAGCCAGGAAAGGTTTGCTTTCCTTCTTTCCGGGTTGGTTCTCTCTGGCACATTTTGCCGGCCTCCAAATAGTTTCATTTTCAAATGGGTCCTGCTGTCCATCTGTATTCCAGGGCAAGCAGGATGACCCACAAGCCATGGCTAAACCATAGTTCTTGGGCAAGGCACCAGAAAAAGGCGTGGGTTAAACAAGCCAGGCTTTGCCAGCCCACAACAAATCATGGTTTCCGGTGATGGTTTACCGCGCTTGGTTTCTGTGCAAGGATGAACTCAGTTGCCACAACAAGCCAGATTTCTATAATGCACACCTTAGCTTAGCATGATGTGAAAACCAGGCCAGCATGAGCTCGAAAGGAAGAGAGTTTGTTATGAATCTGTCAAGCGACTTAGCTGAGCAAAAGAACAGCTTGTCACGGAAAAGCCGGATTGACGTTATTAATGTGAACGCCTGGAACGGAGACCCCTGGAGTCTTCTGGTTCACAGGTTATGGATGTTTCTTATTTGTATTTGTTCTCGGAGATGATTGCTTGTTCCTTGTGAGCTCATGCTTGTAATTTCAGTATGCAACCAGAAATCTCCGAGCCGTCTCCAAAAGCAGCATGCAGGCAAGGGCGAAGACATTCAGGGCGATTGCTCAAAGCTTACCTACTGCAACTCCACCCAGTTCCGTTCTTCAGAGGTGCTACAAGGCAGGCTGGTGCCTGGAGAACGCAGATCCCCTCCTGCTCAGCTGGAGGCTGATTAAACCAACTCTTCCCCTTTGCTGCCTTTGTATGATACTTCAAAAGCTATGAAATGAGGCACTTGGCTTCACTAAGACAAGCCCTACACATCTTTCTTTCTATGGCGCTTTGAAGATCTGACAACACCCACACGTTTTCAAGCTTTCTTCCTCTGGGCTGAAGTTCAACAGGCGAGGATTTTCCGACCATTCCATCCAATTGCTAGAGAAAGCATCTGCTGGAGCACTTCTGCCCTGCTGCCCAGAGGTGGGGGACAGGCGACGCGGGAAAGTTTCCGCTGCTTTCTCCCTCCCAAAAGACTCATGTCCTAGCCATGGGATGTGGCCGAAACCATGCGCTCCCAAAAACGCAAGGTCTAAATGGAGCGAAAGACGAATGGCTCGTCCAGCAATTATGAAATGCAGACATGCCAGAGAGAAAAAAAAAAGCTGGGTCACCTGGTTTGCACCTGCGAGGCCTCCCCTCCTTTGTGCAGCACAGCAAATCACGTATATCTTGAAAATACTCCAAATTTTCCACTACAAGCTTCCAGCGATGTCCCTCAGCACCTGGCTCAGCCCCAGGGGGCCGAAGGTTGGAATCAAGGGGCAGAGCGCACAAGAGAGAGAAGGGGCCGCCGGAAGAACTGCTCTTGAGCGCATCCATCCATGGCCGGAGTCAGGCCGGCTCTGCAGGTGGCACCCCAGGGTCGGTGACAAGGTGGGCGTGTTTGAGTGCCGGCCAGGGGGCCGCATCCACACACGGGCCAGGCCCAGGGAACTAGCACTTCAGGGGGTTTGGAAGGGATGTTTCTATGAATGCAGCCCCAGATAGCATTTGCCCTTTCTGCAGCCGCATCACACGGTTGGCTCGGATTCAGCTTGTGAGCTGCAGCCATTCCAAGAGCCTTCTCATTTATTTATTTATTTATTTATTTATTTATTTATTTATTTATTTATTAAAACATTTCTGTGCCACCCCTTGCCGAAGCCTCGGGGCGGCTCACAGCATAAAATAAAATATACAATAAATTAAAACAATAACAATTAAAATATATACATTAGAATAAAATAAGCCGCCCTGGCCAAATAAAATTCAATAGTACTTGAATAGTACTTGAATAGTTCAAAATTCATTTGCAGTACTGTTGAGCCAGGTACCCCCCATCTTGTAACGATGCTTTGTGTTTCTTTTTCCTGGGTGCAGAATTGGCATTTGGCGCTACTGAATGTCTTTCTGTTCTTTTCAGCCCAGCGCTCCAGCCTGCCAAGATCTCCTTGAACCTTGTTTCTGTCTGCCGGGCTGTTAGCTAGCCCACCCAGTTCCCCCTCCCTATGGATGCCTGGAGAGCACCTTGCTTTCCTGCCGAAATTGTGGATTCTGCACCGTTTCCTGCAGCATCACTTGAACAACCAAGAGGCTGTGGCAGGTGTGGTTCCACTGGGAATGCAGCTGCCCAGCCACTTCAGGTTACAGTATGACCACTTCTGGAGAGGTTCTGAGAGGCCCCGTGGGACCCTCCGGCCCTCCACAACTTCCCACCCCCACTCTAGAGAAAACACCAGCACCTTGCATCAGGCTTGGTAGTCAACTGGCAACCATAGTATGTAGATCCTTCAGAATGGATGGAAACTCTGGCCACACCGAAGCCAGAATTGCAGCTGTCGAATTCTGCATGAGCTGGAGTCTCCAAGCGGTTTTCAAGGGAAGCCCTACATAGAACGCTTTGCAGTAATCAAGCTTGACTCGATGCCCTCTATTCTGCCTGGGAGTAGCTGTCGGGGAACTTAAACAGAGCTCCTTCCCAGCCCCAATAGTTGGTATCTTTGAGCTGGAGAGCCCTAGAAACTGAATCCGGGACCCTCGGCATCCATACCTCCCAGCCTGGCCTGGCCCTATGAATCTGGGGCTAAGGAGAAATTCAGCAAAGGGACTCTCAGCACCACTGAATTCTCTCTGAATTAAGCACGGCAGCCCTCCAGCTTCTCTGCTCTCCATGCTGCCGGAGTCTGACAAGGACCAGGTTCCCTGCTCAGCGAACATCTGTAAGGATTCGGAAGGAAGCATCAAGGGAGTTTCACAAAATGCCTGGGAGGGGAGGGGAGGGGAGGGAGGGGAGGGGGCGTTCCAGCTACGCTGCCTTTCCTGCCCATTCATTCTTTCAAATTACATCCTCTTTGCCTCAAGTATCCCCTTCAAAAGCCCGCAGCTGGCGGGAAGCAAACAGAGAAGGCCTGTCAGAAGCATCCTGCAAACAATCGTCTTACATAATCGTCTCTCCCAAATTGTTGCCGGTGTGCTTCTCTGATACCAGCATCTCTTTACTTTCCACACCAGCCAAAAGGCTGATGAGTTTCTATCGGCGCTTTCATCTGCTGCTGATTAGATGCATCGCTCCTTCGGAAAGAGCTGTCTCTCGTGTCTGAGTTTCTGCTGAGAGACACACATCTAAGGAAGCAAAAGAACAGGGCGGCCTTTAGGAATCACCCAGTTTTCTTCCACATACTTTCACAGATTTCTTTCATGCTCCCCAATGGGGCTCCGATGGATTTTGCCCCATAGAAAACCTCTCACTGGCTTTCCAGAGCATCTCCTCCGCAGCCATCTCCAGGTTGTGCCAAACAGAACATGCTGCTGAAACACGAAAACCCACGAAGGGCCACGGCCTGGCCAGGTACAGCCATGAATCACTTCTCATGAGATGTCTGTTGTCTGCAGCTTAAATGAACAAACAAGGCCAGGTCGTCTCCGCTTGCACGGAGATCTAATGTGCTGCCCACACGCACGGGCTGCCCGTGTGTGCACACGCCCCTGCCGGCTCCGGCTGCGACCCGACAACCACTGTTCCTAATTGCAAGCTGGCAACGCAGAAATTAACCAGGGCCCCTCGCTTACACCCCCGTTCTCAAAAGTGCATTTTTTCCACCAGCTGAAGTCCTCTATAAAGGCGGCACAAAGAAACCCATTCGGTAATTCATTTCTGGGGAATCGTTTGCACTTTGGATGGAAAATAAATAATACAGGCCTGAGTCAGAGGAGGAAGAAAAGCAGATACTTTTCATCAGAGGTGTCTAACCTTTTTAGTCCATGAGACGGATGCTATTTGGAGACGCTCTCAGGGGGGCGGGGGGCATTTTAGCAGTGGGCAATGCCTAAGGGGAAATACCAAGGGTGCCAGGATATTTTAATATAAAGACGGTACCTCCCAGTAGCTATGTTATAATAATAATAATAATAATATGTCTTCAGAGAGGCATTCAACCTTTCAGAATGGGGGTTGCGAAAGTCATGCAGCCACCAAACCACCCGTAAAGGAGGTGACAGTGAGGAGTACCAGTCCACAGAAGACCTCACAGGGCCCGGAGTTACACTGTGGAACTCCCTGCCACAGGATGCGGTAACGAGCACCATTTGGAGGGCTTCCAACGGAGATTCCTGCTGGAGAGGGCTACCCATGGCTACTGGACCTGGTGGCCACATGCCCTCTCCAGGACTGGGCTGGCCGCCTTGTGACCCTCCGTGTGTTTTGGCCTACTGCTCCCATCAGTCGGCACAGTCAATGGGGAGGAATCATGGGAGCTGTAGTCCCGGACCATTGGACTGCCAGCCTAACAGTGGCTCTGCGGCACTTTGGATGGGAGCTGCTTTGTGTCCCTGCAGCCATAAGAACATGGGAAGCTCTTTGCTACAGAGTCAGAATGCGGACCTCTCTAGCCCAGTTCTGCAGACACTGGCTGGCAGCCATCGCTGCAGGCAGGAATATTTCCAGCCCTACCTAGGCCTGTGTCTAGGGGTGGGCTAAGGGGGCTTGTCCCCCAAATTTTCTCTGCCCCCAATTAAAAAGAGCAGCAACAGCAATGGAGTTTACAATCTTGTCTTTGTTTTAAGTATGAATTTATTATATTTCTATCCTGCCTTTTTTCCTTCCAAAAACTCAGGACAGCTTCCATCCTTCTCCTCCTCCTGCTCTCAATCTTTTCCCCGCAACAACAACCCTGTGAGGTAGGCTGGGCCAAGAGTCTGTGGCTGGCCCAAAGTCACCCAGCAAGCTCCATGGCTGAGCGGGAACTGGAACCCAGATCGCCTGAGTCCCAGTCCCATGCCCCTAACCACTGCACCACACTGCCTCTCAACATCACACGGCTCTCAGGAAGCCTCAAAACCAGAGGACTTGCCCTCCGACTTTTTCAGCAGCCTCCCTAATTAAGCTGACAACAGGCCCGGCTCTCCCTGGAGTTGCCACAGGTTGAACCCGTGACCTTCTGCAGACAAAAGATGGGTGGCAACCCTTTCCCAGCGCCTACATCTGCCTCTACCAACCTGGAATTTAAACAATATTTTGGACTACAACACCCAGCAACCCCAGCCAGCATGACCCGTGGCCAGGAATACTGGATTTGTAGTCTAAAACATCTGGAAGGCACCAGCCTTGCAGCAGGGCTAGGAGCCCTCTTTTTGAATAGTCTTCCCCAACCTAGTGCTCTTCAGATGTCCCAGACTACAACTCCCATTGTCCACACCAGCCAGCCACTAGGCTGGATAAGATTGACCTGGAGAAATTTAGCTAGCTGTCATCACAATCCTAGATCAAAGGCCTAATCCTGAAATGTAGAGCTAGCCTCTGAGCATGACCAGAGTACATTTCTCTCACTACCAAGCCACTGCACCTGTAGAGACCCGCCTTTTATCTGCACCCAGCCCTCACACAGAAAGGTGTCGCACAAGCTGCCCTCTGGATGTCACAGACTACAGCCCCCAGAATTCCCAACTATCATCCATGCTGGGGGCCAAATCGGGGATGCCCCGAAGCACTGACTGCTTGATGGTTTCCTAGCATTTGGGCTGGAATATCGCTCCCTACAGGTTCGCTGGGGACAGCAAGAACTGTCAGCCGAAGCAGGCTGGGACCTTTTTCCAAACCGGTTGGCCCCCGGCCCCTTCCCACCCAGAATGCAGCTTCGCTGAAATGCCATGCACGCCCCCCCCCCCACCACAAGTAGGAGAAGGTCCTGCACTCCTGGCCCTCCACTGAACCTGGCTGCCCCCCCCCCCACTGCTGCAGACATGTGCAGTGTGCCCCATTATTTAAGAAATTTAAGATGCCGACAGATGAAGCGCCTCGTCACACTTAGCAAGCTCTTTCATGCTTTCAGCTGGAATTGCAAAAAGACACACACTTCAGTTTCCACTACAGTGAGAACACCGGGAAGCCAAGACCTGTGCATTAGAAAAATGAAGAATCATCGTCTCATGCCAGTGACAAATCATTTCTATTTTCTTTGCAGAGAGACAAAATGCGCTTCCTGCTATAAGAGCACAAAACAGGCAGCCAATCTCCCATAGCGTCCCATTAGAAGAAGAAATAAATCGGTAAGCCATCCAAAATTGTTGGTGTCGCCCTTCTCTCCACCTCCTATTGGCCCATAAGCTATGCAAATAATATCTTTCCGGACTGTGAACCAAAGCCATGGCAAACCACTCACACCTTCTGAAAAAGGGTAGCCAACTTTTTTCCTGGCAACGCTCCTCTACCGTTAGCCACTGCAGAAGCATGATTTCAAGGAGTAAGTTTGCTCTTGGCATGGAGAGAAAGTCGACAAGAGAAACTTCACCTGCTCACATTCCATTGCTCCGAACACTGCTAAAAGCACACATGCACCTCCCAGAATTTTTCTGTGTGTAACATACTCCAAATTAAGCCTAGAAATCGATCTAGTTTCAATGGTGAAGTCGCAGAGTACATTCAAGCCTCAGGCCAGGATCGGTTAAATTCACACGCCAGCTAAAATAACACTGCTCCTTGCGCTTGTTACATGATTATGTCACATGGTTACATTATTATTGATATTTTTCTTAATATATGGAGGTCTAATGGAAACCTTAATACAAATCCACTGTATAATGTTGGTCACAAACTGTATCGTTTATGACGATGATGATGTGAAAACTATTCATGGAATGGAACCACGGGCGGACTAATTCCCCTTTCCTCATGGAGCCTAGTCAGGTCCCCAGATTCTCCTCCCGCAAGCTGGGGGACCCAGTGGGGCAGATCCAAGGTGCAACTGGCTAGAACTGTGGATGAATAAGGAGATCTGTTACTTTTACATTTCGTTCACACTTGTTCCCCCCTTCTGAGCTTTCTGCAAGAACGGTTTCTCGACGCTGGCTATAAATACACCAGAAACTTTACTGGGAAGGTTGCACTGCAGCAAAGTCCGGGATCTTTGTGGCAGGTGGGTGATCAGATGGAATTACTTTGGCCTCCTTCCAGGGTTAGGGAAGGTTGGGGCATAGTCCTGTTCATGCTTAGAAAAGGCGCTGTGATTCCCAGCATGACTGGCTGGGAAAACCTGGACGATGTGAGGCTTTTTCCTTTCTAAGCACGCCTAGGATTGAGTCCTGAAAGAAAAGGACAGACTGCCCCTGAGCATGGAGGTTCCATTCAAACAGCTTGTCCCATGCTCCAGGCACAGACCCCACTGGACTACAACACCCGTGTCCCCAGCCAGCAGTGACGGGGGTTGTAATCCAACACATCCAGGAAGGGGCTCAAGACTGGAAAAGCGGCTTTTCGCTGTCCTGAAATACCCCCCAACCCGATTTCAGTATTACGTGATATCATGGGGGGGGGGGGCAGGATTTTGGCCTCTGTGCCCCTCGTGCGTCGTTTCAGAAATCCCTCTCTCGCCCCGCATTTCACACACACACGAACCTCGCGGGATCTCCTTCCCCGCATCGTGTGTCGTGGCGAGTCCGTGGCAGCGCATTCACACGCGCACCCGCGCCGGCCAACCTTTGCTGCGGCAGCCATCCAGAGCGCGCAAGTCCCGTCCGTGCGAACCCGCCCTCTCCTGTACACGTGCACACGCACGCGCACACACACACACACACACGCACACACCTTGCAGTCTGTTCCACGCTTAAAAAAGCAAACCTCCAAGAACAAGCACATTGCGAGCACGGGGCTAGGAAAGCCATCATCCACAGCCAATCACCCAGATGCGGGAAGATGCAGAGCGGTGGCGGGGCCGGGCAGAGACCGGCGGGGGGGGGGGGGGGGCCCTGCGCCTCTTCCTCCCGCAATCCAGCGCATCCACGGCCACGTCCCTAAAGCACCCCCCCCGCCGCCGCTTTCACGGCAGCTTGCAAAAGCGGGGCGCGGGGGGGGGCCGGGACGAGGCGCGGGGAGCCCCGCGCCCGCGCACGGTGGGGGGGGGAGCGCGGCCCCGGCGCGCGCGGAGCCCCGTCTTACTTCTGCGGCTGGAGTAGTCCGGGTAGTAGCCGTAGTAGCCGGTGATGCGCAGGATGCGGTCCTCGATGGTGGCCACGCCGTTGGGCGCCGCCTTGCCGTCCATGCCGGGAGGCGCCGGGGGCGGCGGGCGGCGGCTGCTCGGCGCGTCTCCTCCGCGGCTGGGACCAGAGCGCGGCTCCTCCGCATGATCGCCGAGGCCGCCGCCGCCGCCGCCCCCCTGCTCGGCAGAGCCAGCCTCCTCCCCCTCCCCTCCCCTCCCTCCCCCCCTCGCTCCCTCCCCCCCCCCCCCCCCCCCCCCCCGCGAGGTGCCCGTGCAGTTCCCGCACGGATCGGGGCGCCCCCGGGAGGACCGCCCGCCCCCCCCGCCCGCCGGAAAAGTGAAGTTGGTGGGCCCCCTGGCGCAAGCGAACCCCCCAACACACACGCACACGGCGGGGGGGGCGCCGTCGCCCCGATTCCGCGGGGGGGGGGTGCGGGGCGTCCGATGCGCTCCCGGGGACGCGGCGGGGCTTGCTTCCGAGGAGACGCGCGCAGCAGCAGGGGCTGCGGGGAGCCAGAAGCCCGAAAGCGGGAGCGCCCCGAGCGCAGCGTCCTTCGTCGCTGCCCCCCGATCGTGCGCCCCCCGCTTCTGCAGCGCCCTGCGGCCAAAAGGCAGCGGGCGGCCTGTGGCGATTCGGCTCCTGAAAGGCAGCGGGATGAAACCTACCGGACTGCTCTTATAAGCCCTGCATCGCTCTTCCAGCCGGTGGAACTCCTTAGAACCGCTCCAGTCCGTCAAGGACCAGTACCAGGACTGGATGGAAGAACTGGTTTAAACTTTTAAACGCCTCCTCGCCTGTCTCTCTGCGTCCGGATGGAAAAGATGTGTAAACTGACACTGGGAAGCTGCCCCACTGGGGGAGATTCTGCATATCAGAACTCACCCCAGTCTGTGATGCCCTGCCAGCCCCCAGCCTTTGTTACCACGTTTTGGGAGGCAGAGAGAGCAAGAGGTGGCCTGCACTAAAATCCGGATGCAAGCCCAGCTTTTGTGAAAAGGGCAAAAAGTGTGCCGGTAGAAAAAAATGGAAAATAAATTAAAAAGGAAAGCTTCCTCCGAGGATCTCAAGACCACGTGCACGCTCCAACTTTTATCTTCACAATAACCCTGCAAGGTTGGTAGGCTGAAGAAAACCAAGGCTGGTTGGAGGTTAATTAGTAACTCTTCCAAAATCTATATCAGTGTTATATGTTTTATTAGGGCAACCCAAAGATTGCAACCAGTCTGAAAGGTTTCAAGGTCTACAAATCTATTCATCAGGCAAGATGTAAAGAATCACGTTAGATTACATCTGGGGATTGAAAGCCTGCACATATTTCGTGATCATATTTAGTCTAACTCACTGGTACGGATTTCAGATTTTTTTTGTCTGGCCAGCATTTTGTGAGTATGTGGATGAGTGGATTGCGTAGTAGTTCAGCAGGGTTTGAGCCATGCTCAGCAGCACCACCTCCTTTCGTCCTGCGCACAAGCCCATGTGCCACACTGCCTTTCTTCCGTGGCAGCACGAATGATCATAGAATGGAATTCCAGAGCTGAAAGAGGCCAGAAGGCCAAGCCTCTGCTTGATGCAAGACCCCTAATTAAACCTTCTCACCCAGATGGCTGTCCAGTGGCATCTTGAATGCCTCCAGTGTGGGAGAGCCCACCACCTCTCTAGGTCATAGGTTCCACATTGTCGTCCTGCTCTAACGGTCAGGAAACTTTTCCTGATACCAAAATCTGGCTTCCTGGAACCTGAGTCTGTTATTCCACATTGGCGTCCTGCTCTAACGGTCAGGAAACTTTTCCTGATACCAAAATCTGGCTTCCTGGAACCTGAGTCTGTTATTCCACATTGGTGTCCTGCTCTAACGGTCAGGAAAC
Organism: Varanus komodoensis; assembly: GCF_004798865.1. Lineage (NCBI taxonomy): Eukaryota > Metazoa > Chordata > Lepidosauria > Squamata > Varanidae > Varanus > Varanus komodoensis. Next base: position 62,819,220 of record NW_025335761.1, read on the forward strand.
TTTTCCTGATACCAAAATCTGGCTTCCTGGAACTTGAGTCTGTTATTCCATGTCCTGCACTCTGGGAAGATCTCAGCCCTCTTCTTTGTGGCAACCTTTCCAGTACTTGCAAATGATATGCAGAGCTATTTCCAGGTGGTGCCCCCATTCTTACGGATGGTGGGTCCCTCTTAGATCAAATCTCAGACAAAAACAACCAGAGAGAACCTCTTCTTTGCTTTCTCGTGGAGTTAGTTCTTTGGATTACCCAAGCATCAGATGGGCAGGAAATTCAGGATAGGAAAAAAATGGTATTTCTCAAATAATCCATACTAATATATTTATGGAATGCAAACTGAGTTATAGAGTTCATTGCCTCAAAATGCAGCAAGGGGGGGCCTAGATGGCTTTTTAAAAGAGGATTAGGTAAATTCGGGGGCAGATGTTAGCTGTCATCTCTCAATAGAATCGGTGGGGGAGAATATCTGTAGAATCTGTACTTCATGGCAGCTGGACAGAGGGTGCAAAGAGTAAGTTTTATCACAGCAGGACAGTTTTCCAGAGCTTGCTGCAAAGTTCAGAGCAAGTAGATCACACTCTCCCCACTCCACCCCACCCCATGGATGCAATTAACACATTGCTTTGTTCAAGAGAAAGTTCTAAGCCTCGAATTCACACAGCCTGGAAGTCAATTCAAATCCAGCCACCGATTCTAGGACAGTTCTTAACAGACCTTAATTCCAGGCCTTAATAGGAGAGGATTCAAGACAGGCAGGAGTCCGACATTGACAAAAGACCAAGCAGGAAACCATTCCCAGACATTCCCAGCAAAGGATCTCCATTTCTGCACCAGCTTAAATGCAGAGAAGGGGCCTCATAGTCACAGGGTGCAAATCAGAAGCCTCTGCTAAGGACTGCTCTTGCAACAGAGGCCGATTCCGTGCTCCTTCAGGGCTGAGTTCCAGCCCCGGAGCTTGCCATGACCTGACTGGGTTCGAAGTCCACCTGGTCTAACTTCAAACCAGACGTTGGCTCCAAAGCTGCTTGGGCTGGCCCCGATCCATCTATTTCTGAACTCTAGCAGATGGGGAAAATGTCGGGTCTGTTGCCCTCACGCCCTGCTTGGGGTGGCCTTGAAAACATCAAACCAGTCACTGTAGAGCCAGTATGGCTGTGGATGATGGGAGTTGCAGCCCAACATATGGACAGGGCCAAATCTGGGAAGGCTGTCCTGTGCTCATTAAAAATAATGATGAGGTGGGCAGATTTCTTGTTTGGAGGATCTACATGTAGGGGGTGTTACTAGAATCTTGAGGTTCCTAGAATCTCGGGATCCACCAGCCAGAGCCTTGTACAAAAGCCATATACTTCGAATCAAAAATTCTGACCCCGAAGTTTGTTTCTGAGTATCAAGACTGCATAGAGCTCAGAGGCCCTCCTACAAAATCCATTGCCTCTTAGTTATCTTAACCTCCCAGCTGTAAAATTTAGGGTAGAGCTGCTTCAGTCGTTAGAGAACTAAAGATCTTGTCTCATTTACTGAAAATCATCCAGAGAACATCCCTGCAAGCGCGAAAGGACCCTCTGCCCCTCCAGCACATGCTCGCAGGCTGGACCCAAAACACAAAAACGGGTAGCATATTTATATGTATACACAACCGACCCTTATGGCATACTTTAAGGGGGATTTCTATTGTTCTTTGATGGAAGCAGCCTCTTTGTTCAAACTGCAAGCAGCACAGATTGGCGTTTGAGCTGACACAGTTAAACGAGTGTGTGTGTACGCGAACGCACAAAGACATTTTGATATGCAGGTATGCATGTGAATGCACCACATGGACTCAGCATCAGGTCAGGATTGGCGCTCAGGTCCCCAGGCCAGTCCCCAGTCCATAAAGGGCCTTCGCTGGACCGACGCCACCTCCCCGCAGCTCTGGAGTTATACCTGATGGTGTGTGGTTGCCCCACACTCAGAGGGTGCCACCCATGAAGCAGGGCGAGGTGCCTGCAGGAGGTGGCCGTGTGAAAAGAGAGATGGACTGGGACAGACCAGTCTCCCAGTCTCCAACCCGGGCAACCCACCACCTCCTCAAGCAGCCCCTGCACAGAACCCAGCAAGCCACTGTCCACCGTGGCAAGTGTGGCGGCAGGAAAGCAGCTCCCAAGGCTGCCCGAAGCAGAAGCTGCTGCTTGCGACTCTCCCAAGATCTCGTCCGTGTGCCAAGATCTCATGGGGCCTCGAGCCACCGAGCGCTCCATCACCAGGTGCCCTCCATCCTCACCGTGTCTAGAGATCCCACCACTCTGCTTTTGCTCCACACAGAGGGTCTCCAGGTTTGGGCTTGGGGTGGCAGGGATGGAGGTCGTGTGATGGGATCGCAGCCCCCGGAGCCCTGAGAGAGCAGCTTCACGCAGCGGCAGCAACACAAGCTCTGCCATCAGCAGGTGGGTTTGCTCATGATGCTGAGATGGAGGGGGGGGCAGTTGGCCTTGGCACGCATTCCCAGGGCAGGCTAATCTAGACTCAGAGGAGAAGGAGCAGTCGGGGGGGGGGGGGGAGTTCAGAATGGAGGCCAATTCTAGAAATTGAGATGAAAGAGGGAGAGGTGCTTATCTCGAGGCCAGGCTCCCCAGGTTTCTCAAACTCAGGTGAGGCGGCATGGCTCTTGACCCCATAGCGCAGCATCAGCGGAGGGTGGCCCAACTTGAGGATCGGCACGTGGAAAGGAGGCGTGCTCGCTGTCAGAAGGCCTCTCCCAAAGGGGTGGGGCCCAAGCATGCTCATAAGGACTGTTCCTGGAGGTGAATACTAGATTGGGTTCAACAGACACTCTGTGGATGGTCAGAGGTTCATCCCGGGTAAATGCGCTTCTGGAAAACACTTTGGCCAATCAACGTTTTGCAAAGGAAAAAATGTGGCTTGAAGATGTGAAGAGCTCATGACACATGCCTCATCTGTTGAAATGCCTCCCCAGGCTTAATATGAGGTTAACCCCCATGGGAACTTTTCAACTTGCATCATGGGAACTGCAGTCCAACACATCAGCTTAGGGAACACTGGTATTTGTGATGCAAAGCTGCTGTATTTTACCTTCCCCTAACCCTTCCCCAGTCGCTGAGGCTGCAATACCTTATGGCTGCCAACTCTCCATTCTTTCCAGTTGCAGGCAAAACCCATGTTTGCCCGTGTTTTGGAAGTATTCTAGGCACTCGGGGATGGCTAATTGCTCCGTTAGGATTTTGCGGCACAGAGGTGCCCTGTTAATATGCTACCCTGGGATCCCCCTTGGGTGAAGGTGGCTAATCAACTCTTTCTTCTCCAGTTTAAACCGGCTGGGCATTGCCAGAATCCTTCTTAAGACTCACCTCGGCCCAACATACTGGTTCAAAGCCCTCCCCCTGAAATCAATTTGCCCGTTAATGTTCATCCAGGCCTTTGATTCTGTTTTGGGCTTCTAAGCACACAGAAATCAATTGGGATCTAAAGATTGCACCTTGGGACCTGAGTCGTCTTTTGATCTTAATTGCTTTGCTTTCGTGGCTCTGATAAGGGCGGGAAGCGACTTCTGTCAGGGGCAGGCCAAACAGGTCTCAGACAGTCACAGATTCAAGGGCGAAAGCTTTAATCACAGAAAGCTAACTCCTTTATTAGCCGGTGGAGCCGACAAGCTGCAGGAACAGCTCCTCCGACTGTTTCCCCAAACCTCCTGGGTACCACACCGAATGGAAACGAAAAGGGCACGGTTCGGTGAAAGAACAGGCACTCTTCCACAACCCTAAAGACCTCCAGTTCAAGGGGGCGGAAGATAACGGGGAAGACATGCCTCTGAAGTGCTATCCCTTGATGCTCACAAGTCTTCCATCCCAGGGTGTACAAGCACCTTTTGCAGGATAGGGGGAGCTGTGGAGCTGATCTCCACCTCCCCACACTTCCTGCTCCCGTAGGCGGTTGATTTTGGATGGGGAGACGAAGGGTTGTGGAGCTGCCAGGATGGGTCAGATCCTGGTGGCTCCTGTCAACTCCCCTCCCCACCCCCTGGAATCGCCTCTATCCCTTTCCTGGGAGTGCTTTTTGGACTTCAGAGGAGTAGCCAATACAGTTCTTTCCATGCCAGCTGTGAGCGGTGGGGGATCTAAGCACAGAACCCCAGTTGCAAGGTTGGAGCATGGTTTCCGATCATAGAAACAGAGCAAGTCAGAAGGAGCCTCCCCCGGCTGACCCCCGGCTCCAGCCAGCTGAAGTCTGACCCCCGGCTCCAGCCAGCTCCGCTCATGACATGCCCACCATGTGCATGTCCAGCCTATCCTTGAGCACCCGCACCGATGGGGCCTCAACCACCTCCCATGGAAGCCCATTCCACACCCTCGGGGTCCTGACTGTCAGGAAGTGCTTCCTGGCATCCAAGTGGAACCTTGGCTCCCTGAGCTTTGCTCCGTTGGAGCGCATCCTGCCTTCCTCTGCAGGGGAGAACAGGTCTCTGCCCACCTCCGTGTGACGCCCCCTCACATACCTGCATGTCGCCAACAGATCCCCTCTGAGTCTCCTCTTCTCCAGGCTGAAGAGACCCAGTTCCCTCAGTCTCGCCTCATACGGCATCCCCTGCAAACCGGCCACCAACCTTGTGGCCCTTCGCTGCACTGACTCTAACCTGGCTATATGCTTCCTGTAATGAGGGGCCCAAAACTGACCACAATACTCCAGTTGTGGGCACACCAGAGTCGTGTAGAGCGGCAGTAACACCTCTCTCGATCTAGAAGCCACGCTTCTGGCTGTGCAACCAAGGGTGGCGTTCGCCCGCTTGGCCTCTGCATCACACGGCTGGCTCATGTTCAGCCTGCAGTGGAGCACATCCTGCCCTCCTCTGCAGGAGAGAACAGGTCTCAACCCGCCTCCGTGTGGCACCCCCCCACGTACCTACCTGGCGCCAACAGATCCCTTCGGAGCCTCCTCTTCATGTTGGGGAAGAAAGCCTGGAAGCGGAGCTGCAGTACCTCCGGCACAGGGCCAAGTGTAGCCCTCCGGGGATCCCAGCCGGGCCCTCTGGGGTTGCCCACACAGTGTCCTGCCCCTCCTTGAGGGCTCTTCATCAGAAAGAAGGGGTGCCTCCTTCAGGGGAGCAGGGGTGCCTCGGCATTTGAGAATGAGGCAGAGGCAGGAGGGAAACATGGTGGCAGTGGGTGAAACCCAGAAGACCTCCCGCAATGCAGAAAGACTCCGATTCTGAGCCTGAGAGAGAAAGCCCTCCCAGCCCTCAGGAAGGCGGCCACTCGGAGTCCAGCAGGCAAGTCCTCCTGCTCTGGTGGAGTGAAGCTTGCTTGCCAGGATGAGAGCAGAGGCATCTCCATCAGGCTCCTGGGTAGAAGAATGCCAAGGGCTGCCTACAGACCAGTTGCAAAACATGCTCTTGATAAGACACGCGGTTCTCCAGTCCTCCTGAATTTCATATGGTGCTGAGTTATAACCATTTAGACTCAGACGCCTGCTCCGGTCCGCTAGACCTGTTGTCCAGCTCCTTGCCTTCTTGCCTTGAGCTGTCCATCACAAATGACCCAGGACCGAACCACAACAGCAAGCCTCTCCGGACTCTTGGACTGACCTGCAGGTACACTCCAGAATCGTCTCTTGGTGCCATCTCTTTGCAACCTCCAATGAAATGGCCTTGATGGACCATTTTATTGCAAGGCTTATCTGTACCATTAAGTAGTTGGCGGCATTCCTGGATTGTTATCTGGACACGAGCAGAATCTGACTGTCAAGGGCAGGATATTTATTTATAGGGCCCTGTAATTCGGAGACAACTTGACAGCATGTAAGAACAATAAAGTGAAACTGCTTGGCCACCCCTTCCTGCTAATCCCACCCTGTTTCCCCACTCCCCATCGATTGGAGGTTTCCTGGATTCTGTGAGCCTTTTCCCAGTGCAAAAAGATAAAATGTCTTATAAATGTCTTAAAATACCTTGGCAGGAGTTTGAGCCTACCACTCTTGCCTTCGGTGCAACTTGCTATTTGCATGAAGCTCCAGAAAGGTTGTCCAAGTTGGAATTGGAGGCTGGGCTACAAGAAGTTCTTTAGCCTAGCTGCTCCCCCCGCCCCCGCCCCACCCCAGCCCTTTGTTTTCCCATTTTCCATCCATTTTTCTGTGGATGGAAGCTCAGTCAGTTGTCAGATCCACCAGTCTATAAAACCAAGAAAGTCTGTAAAATATACAAGTTTCCAGCGCTCTTTGGAAATAAGCCACTTTGCTGCCATTCTGAGAAATGAGGCAGCTCTTCATGAACTTTTCTTGCTCACTTCCCCTATCGATAATGATCTCCACATCATTCTCACATTGCCAGCATGGATTTTGCAAGTATGGTTCTTCAAGAGCAGCTGACTGCTACCTCAAAAAGGATTTGCCACCGACTTAGTTTACTGCTGAAACTTCTTTTGCAACATGTTTTAATCCCCGTGTGGGGCTTCCATGCAGTGGGAAACAAATCGCTTTACAGATAACTTTATTCTCCCTGTGTGCACATGGGAGAAGCGGGGAAGCAGGAAAATTGGAGCTGCTGCTCTGGAACTCCTGCTGCATCAGCACCACGTGTGACTCATCCACGCTGGAAAACGCAAGCAAGGAATGTGTATTCGGGTGCATTTTGGGTTACGAACTTTTCAGAAAGGGAATGAAAATAATCATGAAACATGTGAGTGACGAGGAGTGGGTCCCACTTTGGAGACGTGTGGACTTCGGCTCCCATCATCCTTAGTTGGCAGTCAGTGGTGGGTGATGGGAACTGTAGTGCAAGAGCTTCTGAAGAGCCGCATCTCTGCTTGATATGGGGCCAGGGTATAGCCATGCCTGGAATAGTGTAGGCAGTTCTGTTTGCACGTCTCAACAGATACCAGAGTGTTGGAACAGCGCAGAAAGAGGCGTCGCAAACGAACACGGGCTGCGGAGCTTTGCTTGTGGGGCGTGCTTACGACGCTGGGACTTCTCTAGCTTTAAAACAAGAGAGGCATAACAGACAAAATTCTGCATTGTGGGCAGGAAGTGGAGGTATGTTTTTCGCCCTCTTTCGTCCTACTGGAAGCCAGGGGAGGGGAGACCATGCTGCCCCCTTGAGTTCCACAAAGGGAGAGAGGTGGGATATAAATATAATACGTGGAGTAATAGGCAGACTCCTGAGCTGATCCAGCATGGCCCTTCTTACGTTCGTAGCTGGCTTCTCTGGGATGGAGAGCCTGCCCCCCTCCGGCCGCCCCACTAAACAATCTTGACAGGGAAGCACTAGGTGGTGTGGGAGACTTTGGAAAGGAGCTGCCTTCCTGGAGGAAAGAAGGATGTGTGGCATCGGGCATTATCACAGAAGCATAGAAACAGCACGAGTCAGAAGGTGTCTCCTGGGCCATCTAGTCTGACCCCCGGCTCCAGCCGGCTCTGCTCATGACATGGCTACATGCCTACCAATATCAGTCTGCTTTTTCATCTAATGTTCTTGCCCCTGCCTATGGCTGGGTGGCAGAGGCGGGAAGGTCTGGCGCGTTCGCTCTCTGCTTGGGATTTTCCCAGAGACATCTGGTTTGCTACTGTTGGAAACAGAGGCAGGACCAGGAAGGCCCTTTTAAAAATGAGAGTGGATTGCTAGCCTTCAGAGTTGAACTCCCTTTTCCAGGACCTGTAGAGTTTAAAATTTAAAGGGATGTGCATAGATGCATCATCTAGTACACCCTTGCCCACTTCGGAGCACTGCAGAAGCACTGGACTACCAGTCCCATCATCCTCAGCCAGCATGGCCATGCAGCATGCCAATCACAGTGCACGGATGGGGATTTCACACCCCGTGAGGACTCTGAACTGTTGCTAACCCCTTTTTTGCAGGATGGTTGTGCTATCTCGTGCTTTGCTCCAGACAAAGGGGCAGATTCCCTGCCGACTATGCGGAAGGCAAGCTGTTGCAAAGAAAATTAATACAGCAAACGGAAGGAGAGTCTCTCACTCAATGCACAATGGGAGGGGAGAGGGAGCCTTAACTGAAAATTGGGACCATCTCCCAAGAGGTGGCTGTGCGAATCCGGTGCAGCAAAGGACATAGAGAATTTGACAGCACCTTAAATCTGAACTGCATGTCCCCAGTCTGGATTGCAAGGCTCTCCAAAGCAGCCTAGGGAGAGAAAGGGGCCACCTCACGCTCTTTCTGTATCGCTCCAATGTCAAAGCTCTCTTGCTGTTTCGTAACAACTAAACTCGAAGGTGCAGCAACCATAAAAAACATCTGGCAGGGAGCTCTCTGGAGAGCTTGGCAGATCCCGGGGGAAAGGGGTGAGGCATCCCAAGGGACATAAAGGCGGCAGCTGCTGTCTCGCTGCAGTGGATGCCACGGCTGGAAGGAGGCTGGCGGGGCTCGGGACAGTGCCCACGGGAGGCAGCGGGGGAGCAGCGATGGGCCCCCTCATGGGGCCAGGGAGAAGCGGGGCACTGCGCCAGCCCGTCTGCCCTGCCTCCGGACACGGGCCGGCCCTTCCTGCCACGGCCCGTTTCGTCAGCTGCACAAGATGTTGGGAGAAAAGGGAAATTGTAAACGGTCGAGTCAAATGGAAATAATAATGCCTCTGAGAGATGATGGGTGAGGCTGGTGACATTCATCCCCTCAAGGCAGCTCAGCTGGTCTTCCTCCTCTCACACCAGCCCTGTGAGGTAGGTTCAGCTGAGAGCCAGGAACTGGCCCAAAGTCATCCAACAAGCTTCCTGGCTGATTGGAGACGAGCAGACTGGACCCCAGCTCTCCCTCGTCCCTTCTAATACTCTAACCACTACAGCACACTGTCTCTTTTTGTACCTGCATGAAACAGACATGGGAGTGAGCAAGGTCACCCCCGGGAACAGAGCTGCCTGGCCAGCTTAGCATGGGAACCTCGGTCTCTCCAGCCCTGCTCTGAACGGCTGTGACACTCTGGCTTTCCAGTGGCAGCAATGCAGAAAGCACCGGAATTTGGAGATGTCTCTGCTTTTGCTTGTGGTATCTGGAACCTCTTCATCAGCGGTGGGGAAGCTGGAGCCCTCCGGATGCAATTGGACACCAAGTTCCATCAGCCCCTGCCAGCACAGTCAGTAGGGAACAGTGATGGGAGCTGTAGGCCAACACCCTCTGGACTAGCCTGCCCAGTCCTGAAAGCCACACTCCTCTTCTATCCAGCCTCTTGGATCAAAGCAGCTGGCAAAACCTGGAAATTGTCATCCTCTCTGAAGAGGAATGGGAGAACAGTGCGCACGTGCGCACACACACACACACACACACACTCTCATCTTCCAAGACACACCAAGGCACCAGTGCCAGGGTCCTGCCATGATCAGGCTTTCCCTGTTACTGATGAACCAGATAAAGCAAACTTTCTCCAAGCTGGTCCTCCCCAGAGGGGTTGGCTGCACCCTGGTGGCTGGGCATGATGGGCATTGTGGTGCACAACTTGTGTGAGACAGAGCTACGAGCAGAGTGCCAGCAGTAATCTTATCTTCCAGCAAGGGTAGGATAGAAAGATAGAAACAAAGCAAGTCAGAGTGAAGAACCACCCACTGATGAGCTGATTTTAAAAAAGATCCTGGACTGCGCTGAAATGGACAGGCTGACTTTGCCTCTGAAGGAGAAAGAGGATACAGACTTCTATCAAATGTGGAACTCTTTTTATTATTGGCTAGAGAAACGGGACTATGCGTAGACTTGAATATGTTTATGGCTTGCTATTAAAAAAAAAATTAGAGGGCTGACCCAGTAGGTCTGATGCTTCTGATGATTGATGTTTTTTAGTTTCTTTTTTTTAATTTGTAGAAAATAATAATAAAATTTTAAAAAAAGAAACAAAGCAAGTCAGAAGGGGCCTCCTGGGTGATCTAGTCTGACCCCCAGCTCCAGCCGACTCCGCTCATGACATGCCCACCATTCACCATCCTAGCCCAGCTTCCAGAAGTTCCCTGAATTTCATCCTGAAGCTTGTTCTGTATCGTGTTGCAAACTCTGTTTGATTCTCATCATGTGAAAACCTGTGCATATTTCCCCAAATGTACACCAATTCTGCATATTTTTGAAATGCTGCCATTTGGGAAGGGATGCGTTTTGAAATGCGTGTGTGTTGGTGAACAGTTTTCTTTTTTGGTAGGGGGGAGCGTGGCGGGGGGGGGGGTCTGGTGTAGTCCATGAATTGCATGGCAAGCTCAGAACAGCACCCACTTCGGCCGTGAAATGGCACCCTAACCCATGTCCAGCGTAGAAATTCCAAACTGGGGAAAACCTGATCCAAGGGAACCCAAAATGAATTTCTGGGACATCCCTCCATGGCGACATGACTCTGCACAGAGCCTTCAAAGCATAGGCAGAGAATTTGGTGGATCTGGGTTTGGGTCTCTCTTTACAGATCTGCTGTAAAGCTGGGATTCTGCTCCTCCTGCTGGTGAAACATTCGCCGGTGCCAAACTAGCCTCAAATCACTGCATCCAATAGCATGCAGCTCTTAATGGGATTGAGCATCGTGTGGCCAAGATGCTTCCCTAAACTCAAGGCAATGGGGACAGTATTTAATGGTAATTTATTATGTTCTATTGTATTTCAATGTATTTTATTGTGTTGTAAGCCGCCCCGAGGCTTCGGCAAGGGGCGGCATAGAAATGTAATAATAATAATAATAATAATAATAATAATAATGATGATGATGATGATGATGATGATGATGATTGGGATGGAAGGATGATTTGAAACAAGGAAACGGGAAGAGTGAAAATGTGACAAGGAAATTCCTTAGTTGTGGGGGGATGGGGCCAGGAGCAGAGAGTAGGAGGGAATTGGCACGTGGACGAGACGAGACGGCAGGACTCTTGCTCGATGGCCTCATGACTATTCAGTAACACACCCTGCACAGGAAATAAGCTCATTAAGATTCACCCGGGAGGAACAAAGAGGGAGGGAAGAACAGGTATCGGAGCAGGTGTTGAACAGGTGGACAGAAAAGATTGTAACCTCCCAGTACCTGAGCAAATGAGAGAGAGGAGGAGGGGAGAAGTGGACAGGGAAAGGGCATAATTATGGGATGTGAACATGTGCTCGGGGAGTGGGAAAGGGGAAGGAAACCCTCCGACTCCCTTTATAGCAATAAAGTTCCAAAAAGAGCGCTGCTGCCTGGTGCGTTTGCTCCTCCAAGGGAAGGGAAGGAGAGTTCCTAACGTGGCAGCACCAGAAGGGGGTGAGGATGCCTCCAGGTGAGGTTCCTATTCTGCAAGCAACTTTCCCCATTCACATAATTCTACAGAGGGTCCAGATGGCACCCGAGGCTTATGTGAATGGGGCGGCATATAAGTTCTCCAAATAAAATAAAATAAAATAAAATAACTCTCCTTGTTTTCCCACCACTTCTTCCAGTCCTTATTATTGGGATGGAGGGTGGAATCTCTCAAGCAAGCACAGAAAGCCTACATGAACCCTCTTTGAAAGAGGTCAGGAGACAGCGTACCCGGAGGAGGGCCTTCTCTGCGGTGGCGCCCTGACTGTGGAATGCCCTCCCTAGAGAGTTCTGCCGGCGCCATCATTATATGCTTTTCGCCACCAGGTCAAGACCTTTTTATTTGGCCAATATTTTAACACATAATTTTAATTGTGATATGACTTATTTATATTTTAAATGATGCTCAGCGTGGAATAGTTAATTTAATTTATTCTGAAATAATGTTGGAAGCCGTCCAGAGATGACAGTAATGGACGGCATACAATTAAAAAAAAATAAAACAAATTTATTTATTTTATTTATTTTTCGATTTATACCCTGCCTTTTTCCTACAAAGGGCTCAAGGCAGCTTACATCATTCTCCTCCTCCATCTTATCCCCACAATAACAACCCTGTGAGGTAGGTTGGGCTGAGAGTCTGTGACTGGCCCAAAGTCACCCAGTTGGCTCCATGGCTGAGCGGGGACTCGAACCCAGACCGCCTGAGTCCCAGTCCCAGGCTCTTAGCCCCTACACCACACTGGCTCCAAAATTATGCCTTTAGAGTGTGGATGTGGACCCTCCTTTGCAGGACAGGGCTGGGGATGATGGAATTGTAGGCCAAGCGCTCTCTGCGGCACAAGCTTGGAGGACGCTGCCCCCTGCTGGCAGCTGTGGATGATCCTAAACTCAGGTCGCTGTTCCCCATCTCCGGCTGAGTGCCAGCGGCGGCTCTTCTCCAGAAGCAGGGAGCTGCATTACAGGAAGTTAATGGCATTAGTTGGGATCCCATTGCTGCGCGGCTGGAGGGCTCTCTGGCGATGATTTAACGCTTCCTGTGGCTGTCGGGCTTTTTCTTATTGCTTGCTCCGTTTTCCCTCTGAGACATTTTAATCAAGATTACTGCGACTGTGATATGTCCACAGAATATGGCTCCCCCGCCACGGCAGCGACGCTTTGTTATTGTAAATCGCCATGCAATAAATCAGCGATATCGGTACGGACACGGCAGAGTTGATAATAAATGACGGTCTCACGGGGGTTTAATTAGGGCCTGGATCATCATTCTTTCTGCTTCACAACAACAAGTTTGAGCGGGGGAGCCAACAGCGGGAGGCCTCGACCTCTTCGGCCCGAGGGTCACGCTCCACATCCGGGAAGTTCTCAGGGGCTGTGTCCCAACGGTCGATGAGGCCAAAGGCAAAAAGATGGGATTGAAAGAGCCCCTCTGCCTCTTGCAGCTTCGAGTTCTTATTGCCAGTGCACGTAAGCCTCCAGAGGGGTATTTCGGTCTTTTAGGAAGGGTGGGGGCATGGGAACCCCCGCCATGGCTGGGGGAATGGAAATCTGGCTATGCCCAGAGGAATGGATTTGGGCTCCGGGCAGGACAGATTGGCCCAAGCCTCAGGATGGATTCCCCCCTGCAGTAGGGATGGAGTCGAGAGGGAGAAAGGCTTTTGCAACGCCCAGGACTGTCCGATTTCATTGTGAACAGCAGCTCCCATTATTATCCTCCAGCTTGGATTCTTTCGTTTGCCCTCTGCTCGTGTGATGGGGGACAATTTCCTGCACTATGTGACGTGCATGACCCAGGGTGCTCAAACTCCAGGATTTAGTGGCGGGGGGGGGTGGGCATAGGAGGCCGAGAGTAGTGGCAAAGCAAATGAACGAACCTATCTGGAAGTATCAGGTTCAAATCTCTGCCGTGTCATGAAACCACTCGCCAGGCATCCCTTGGAAAGTCTCTCTCTTATTCTTGGTCCCTCACCCGCGATATGGAAAATAATATACTCATTCAAGAAGAAATTCAACACCTGTGTATCCCAGATTTGTGGGATCTATCCTGGAGCTTTTTTGTTTTCTTGTTTGTTAGCTGTGTTTTTGTTTTTCCAATGTTCCCTCACCTGGAACCAGGTGGAAAACGACCGTCATCAGCAAAGAGTTAGATGGAGCCATGCATTCAAAGGGATTACTTAAGCGCCAGACCCAGCTTTACATCTGAGCTCTGAACAGGTCTAGGATTCCAGCAGTCCAGTTGGAATCACAGGAGAACAGCTTCTTTGGTTGTTGTTGTTGTCCAGCAACTGGGAGGCAGAAACTTTCGCTGACTCCCTGTGGATCTTGAAGAGAATTGCGGCAGACTTTCAGTCTAAGTTCTGATGGCCCTGGCCAGTGCCACACAGAGCCAGAAGCGTGGCTTCCAGATCGAGAGAGGTGTTACTGCCACTCTACGCGACCCTGGTGTGCCCACAGCTGGAGTCTTGTGCTCAGTTCTGGGCTCCAAATCACAGGAAGAATATAGCCAGGTTGGAGTCAGTGCAGCGAAGGGCCACAAGGTTGGTGACCAGTTTGCAGGGGATGCCGTATGAGGTGAGGCTGAGGGAAATGGGTCTCTGAGACTCAGAGGGGATCTGTTGGCAACATACAGGTATGTGAGGGGGTGGGTCATGACCTTTTTCCCCTGCAGTGGAGGGCAGGACACGTTCCAGTGGAGCAAAGCTCAGGGAACCAAGGTTCAGGTTGGATGCCAGGAAGTACTTCCTGATGGTTGGGACCCCGAGGGTGTGGAATGGGCTTCCACAGGAGGTCATTGAGGCCCCATGGGTGAGGGTGTTCAAGGACAGGCTGGACATACACATGGCAGGCATGTCATGAGCAGAGCCAGCTGCAGCCGGGGGTCAGACTAGATGGCCCAGGAGACCCCTTCTGACTCGCTCTGTTTCTCTGTTTCTATTTCTTTGCATGTGCCACTCCATTCTACACTGTTCCACAGTACCGGGTCCACCAAGAGAACTGCCTGTGAAGCTTTGTTTCAACACTGCCTGGGGAGCTATCTATATCAATATTTCATTAAGCTACTAAATAATATGACAAAATAACTCAGGCTGTCAAACAATCCATAACTCATGTTCTCAAAGAGTCTCTGGGCAACAACCTCCTAGATTAAAAACACTGCCTTTTAGCATTAGTCCAGCACCACCCATGTTCCCGTGCAGCGCAGAAGATGAATTCAATAGGATCGGGCCAATGGCTTACTTGGATCAGTCCTCTTTCTAGGCATGGCTGAGAAATTTGCCCGAGTCTCATGTTAATGTGCACTTATCTATTTCCCAAACCTAGCCTTGTATTCAAATTCAATTCTGTTTTAATATTTGCATGTTTCCAAAGTTTGCAACTGGGAACAATGGAAGGCAAAAGGAGAAGGGGACGGCAGAGGATGAGGAGGCTGGATGGGGTCACTGGGGCGGTGGGTGTGGGGTTGGGTGGAGTCCGGGGATGGTGGAGGACAGGAGGGCCTGGAGGGATGTTGTCCATGGGGTCACGAAGAGTCAGGCACTGAACAAAAAGTCTGCAAGGTGCAAACCAATAAATTAGTGGTGTTTGTTTTTGTGACACTACAGTTATACCTTATCTTTTTTCCTCTTATGAGGTTTATCTATCTCTAATTTATCTTCACAAGAACCTTGTGAGGTAGGTTAGGCTGAGAGTGAGTAAGAAACTAGCCTGAAGTCACGCAATGAGCTTCACAAGTGAGTGGGGACCACACCGCATATATTAGGGGAAAGTATGCAGAAAAACACATTCTGCAAGGAAAACTGAATTGCAAAATGCTTGTGAAAAGGTGCATGTTAGGAACGGTGCATACAGAAGTGCATGCAAGAATGTACACTTGATAAGAAATGTGTGCGACAGTTTTCCATACAGTCTTTAAAAAAAGCGTGAACTGATGCAGAAACAGGCGCGAACAAACATCATGTTGGAAAAACTAGAAGCTGAGCAGAGCAATATTAGAAGATGCCTCCATCCCTGATGATTTCCCTAGACAGATTCCCTGGTGTTTGTCCCTGCAGGGAAGGTCAGCTTTGCTTGGAAACATGGCCTTCCCCCTTCCTTCTGCCACTGCTGTTGCTAAACCTGGTGCTTCCCATTTCCCTATCCTGGTAATCCAGCCTTCCTTAGCCTCCCACCCATCAGATGGGCTGGACTACAGCTCCCATCATGCTCAGGCAGTACGGCCATAAATACAATCTATGTGTTCTAAAAATGCTACAAAAATTAAATTTTGATGTTACTTCCCTTGAAAATGGCTGATCCAAATGCACCCAATTCTGGATGAATGCTCCGAAATCGCACATCCAGACAGAGGCTGCTATTTGGGGATGCTGCCCTTAATTTTTGTGCTGGGGGGCAGGCGGAACCATATAGTCAGAGAATCATAGAATAGTAGGGTTGGAAGGGGCCATGAAGACCATTGGGTCCAACCCGCTGCTGTTGCAGGACACCAAGTCACACCACCCCACTCAGAGGGCTGCCCAGTTTCGCCTTGAATGTCTCCAGAGTAGGAGACCCCCCCCACCTCTCCAGGCAGCTGGTCCCACTGCCGTATTGCTCTGACAGTGGGGAAGCTCTTCCTGATGTCCAGCCTGGATCTGGGTTGTCACAACTTGAACTGATTCTTCCATATCCTACATTCTAGTATCAGCAAGAAGAGATGTTAACCTTCCTCTTTGTGACAGCTTTTGAGGTCCCTATAGAGGGATATCATGTCCCTCTCAGTCTTCTCTTCTCAAGGCCAAACATGCCCAGTCCTCTCAGTCTCTCCTCACAGGGCAGCATTTCCAAACCCCGGATCATTTTTGTTGCCCTCCGCTGGACCCTTTCTAATTTACCTGTGTCTTTCTTAAATCTTGGTGCTCAGAACTGGCCACAGTCTTCCAGATGAAGTCTGACTGGTGAGGAGTAGAGAGGAATGACTACTTCTCATTATTTGGAAGTAACACTTCTACTAATGCATCCCAAAGTAGCATGTGCCCTTTTGGCGGCTGCATCGCATTGTTGGCTCATGTTTAGCCTATTGTCCACAATTACTCCGAGGTCTTTTTCTTTTTCAGGTCTGTTGAGCCACATATTCCCCCTCTTGCATCGATGCATTTGGAGTCAAGTTCTCCAAACTCAGGCTCTTTCACTGCAACCGATAGTGGCATTCCAGGTGTGTGTTCTTTGCATACCTCGGCTCAGTCATCCATTCAACGGGAGGCTGCAGCAAGTGTAAGGCCAGTTTACACTTTTTTACCTCAGTCTCCATTTTTACCTGGAGACTGACGCCAAGATCAGGCACACTTTGCAACCAAAGTTGAAAGAAACTTCAACTGAAGAAAGAACTAAAGATTGTTTTTCTGTCTGAGCCTGCAAAGAGCTGCACCCTAGACAAAATAGTCCCTTCCCTCAGGGATACAATCTAGAACCTCTTAGGTTGAAGAGTGACATTAAAATGCTTCAGCTGAATGAAATTGATTTGACACCCATCCATGGATCTTACTGCCGGTAATTAAGTCTGCAGGGAGGCCTGCCAAGTTTTTAAGTGCAAGGGCCAGGAAAGTGCAACGTGATTGGTGGCTGCAGGTGGGGCCAGGGGAAGGGGGCGCTGCCCTACAGGAAACCCCAGAGGGAGTTCCTGGGTGCCCCAGTATGCCAGGCTGGGCCCATGAGCTCCAGACTCAGCACACCAGTATCCCCAAGGCCAAATTAGCTTTTTCCCCTAGCTTACTATCCAAGATCTGTTTTGATCTGGATGTTTGCACTTTTGCTTTTTGCTTTAAGAAACCAAGCATCTGACAGCTCAGTACAGGAGCCGTGTGGTCCTAAGAGCAGGTGCTTGACAGCAAGGGCTTTCTTTGTTGGAATACCCCGATGCTTGCGGACTTCGCTCTCCCTCTGGGGCCGGCCGTCACCTGGCCGAGCTCCGTTTTCCATCTCAAGGCCCAGGCTGGGCTCGACAGATGAGGAGACGCCAGGTGAAGCCGCACATGAATAGCTGAGGTGCTGCTTGCAAGTGGGGAGATGCCAGGGGCCATCGGAACGATTCCTGGCCTCTGGATGAGCCTGCGAACTCGTGGAAGATCTTCCAAACAGTGATGCTTCTCTCATTGGCAGTGGCAACCCAACTGCATTTACTGCGACTCACATCATCCCCAGCCAGTATGGGAATTGGCTGGGCTGGCTGAGTAGGAGAGGAGAGCCAATCCGAGGCGTCAGGAGGGACCCAAACTGTTATGGAACAATTACGGTTCCTTCAGGCACGATCCGTGCAAGGTCAGACAATACCCAGCAAGCCGGAGCCCGGCTTCCCTTTCTGTCTAAACTTGCTCCAGATAACACCCTGAGTTGCAGTGTGGATGTTCCACAGGATCACAATTTTTCCTGCCTATTCCAAGCTCTGGGACTTTGAGGCTTCTGCTGCCCAAAAGGTTTTGATTCCAGGTGAAAGGCAGAGGTTCAAAGGCCTTTTCGATCAAGCAGCAACCCTAAAACCTCCTGACACAAGGAATCATTTTGCGCCTCCTCTCAGAAAAAGCTCTCAGCGTTTGACATGAAGATGAAAACAAGAGCACAAGGTGATGAATTTTAATATTGGGATTGTTATTTATAAGATGTTGTCCAATATATGATGTCAACACGATCTGTACTCCTGCCATAGGAATAGATGTTTTTATTGGAACTGATGCTTTATTGTTGAATTTGCTAATATGTTGGGGAGTTTTATGTTTTGTTGATGGTTTCGATTGTTGTAAATCCCTCAGAGAGCCATGTGGCTATTGTGACTGGCTAGAAAAACATTAATAAATTAATAGCCCTGCTTGTTCCCAGCTCCACTGCCCTGGGAATTGGTGCCAGTTTTCCAAAGAGCTGCTTTACAAAGGCAGTGAAACGGGAGACGTGCCCCCCTTGGGCCTCACCCTCTCCGTCAGATGGGACACCCTCACAGCTCTGCCCAGTGCCGCCCACCCTCCTCGTTGGCCCCCATTGACTCACCAGCAAGCCACTCTCTGTCACATCAGCAAACTGGGACAAACACACTTCTGCTGGAGAAAACCTCCTCTTTGATAGCAGGAAATCCACCAGTCTTTCCCCCCAATTGCAGCCACATTGAGCAGAAGGCTGCCCCTGTTGAATTCCAGCCTGGCAGTAGTTTCATTTATTTTTCTTCAACGACCGTTGAAACCCCCAAACAGGCGCTCGTCCTTCAGGTTTGCCTTCCCGCACGCATCCCACGATTCCATCCCACATGTGAGTCACGAAAGAAACGTTTTTCTTTTCATTCTGAAATCACGCTCTGGCTCACACAGCCAGAAAACCCCTATACAGCCTGGTAACTAATTGGTAATGTTTCTGCATGGTTTTAATCAAGGCATTATTCTGTCTCTGGTTTGATAGTCTGCGCGGCAATATCATGTGCCTTTGGACAGGAAAAAGTCTAAAACTCCTCGGAGGACCTGCCACTGTGCTTTCAGTTTCCATCAGTTATAATCTACAAATTCCCCTCATTCCCCCACCCACCCACCAGCACCTTAGGGCAGGGGTCCTCACACTTTTTGAATAGGGGGCCAGCTGAAAGGCTGCGGTGACCGTTTCGGCCGGTGAGGTGGGGGTGCCTGGGGGCGTGGGCTGGTGAGGTGCCATGGGACGCGCACGAGGCGGCATCGGGCACGCGCGGCGGTGGCTCGCTCACTCGATCTCCCAGCAAGTCCAGAACCATCTCCGAGCGAGCGAGCCACCACCTCCCCGCCCGCGCTGCGAGCGCGGTGGCGGCAAATGGCAGCGCAGGCCGGGTGGATGCCCATGGCGGGCCGGATCCACCCCACAGGCCATAGTTTGAGGACCCATGCCTTAGGGTAATAGCGCTGCAGCCTGGAAAACACCCCTCAGCATTTCTCTGGGCCTCAGTCAAAACTGCCGCTTCCCGAACCGATCTTAGGATGCGTTTCAGTACCACGGATAGCTCATTGCATTGGGATGAAGCCTGGAGGGGATACACTGCCCATCATCCACTGGACCTACACACAGAGAGCAGAGACCTTGTTCCTGGGGGGCAAGGGTTGGCTAGTGTGTGGCTGTACCATTTCAGACCGCAGGTGGGAACTCCAACAAGAATTTCCTCCATGCTGGCAATTCCCCCGTACCTTTGTGCCAGCCCATGCGGGGGGGGGGGGGTCATAGATTTCGCTTCTGTAAACCCCCACCTGTAGACGGAAGCTAGACAGCTTTTCTCATGCAAAGTCGAGATTGCCGCTCAGCCAAGTGAAAAGACACTACTGCCCATTGTGGTAGACCTTCCTTCCCCAACCTGGTGCCCCTTTCAGATGCACCAGACAACAGCTTCCAACATGTGGCCCCACACATTCGGGGAGTACCCACTGAGGAAGGCTGGGACAGGCCTGTCTTCTTCTCCCCCCTTGGCAAGTTCTTGGAGCCCTGCACAATTACACACACGCACACACACAAGCAAAATTATCCCTAGCCAGGTTTGCAGGAGCCCTGCAAAATTATGATGCCTGTAAATACGTGCAAACTTTGCTTCCCAGAGGCAATGAGAAGAGCAAAAGGGAGGGTGGTGCTTTTGGCACCTCCACAAGTCCCTGGGAAAGGACAAGCAGCCACCTCCAGTTGTCCTGCCGGCTTCGGCTTCGGGGTTTCAGATTCCCTGCATTGCAGAGTCTGTCCCTGCTCTTTGCTTGGCTACCAGCCACCTTTACAAAGAGTGCCGTCCTCCCCCACTGAATTCTCAGACCTTTTATCCCATGCCTGCCTCCCAAGGGACGGAGGGAACTATGCAGTCAAGAGAACAGCCTCACTTTATTTGATTAAGCCTGTCTTGCCAGCTAATCAGCGCATTTACAAAAAAAAAAAAAAAAATCTTGATTCTCTGCAAAGGGGGTGAGAAAGATGCTTCTTCCTACCTGCAGCCCAGCCGCCTGCAGAAGCAGTGCAGTGCAGTGGTTAGAGGCTGGCCTACAAGGGCTGGGAAATCGCTCACTGTGTGACCTTGGGCCCCTCCGTCTCTGACCTACCTTGTGAGGTTGTTGCTGGGGGGGCGGGGGAGACAGTGAAGCACGAACATTGTTCCGAGCAGCACTGGGGGAGGCTGTGCCCCCCCCCGTCCTGGGAAACTGGCCTGCACAAACCCCTCTTAGAAGAGCGTGTGCCCCCCGTTGCTGGCTCTCTGCAGTACTCCAGCTCCTTCCTTCTCAAATGAAGTCAGCCCTGGGGCGACCAGTTCCCACTGCCCAAGTGCTGTTACTGTGAGCACCACTGAGCCATAACAGCAGAATCCAAGGAGGAATAAAACCTGGGGGGGAATCCGAAGAAGCTGAAAGCACCTTAGCCTTTGACATGCACATGTCTGTCCCTGCAAGCAGCAGACTGAAAAAGGGGGTGCTGAAATGTATTAGAATTGCAACCGATGGGGAAGGAAGTTTAACTCTTTCCTCCCGGGCTGCAGTCCTAGCCAAATTTGCTCCCCCAGTGCTGCTCTGGAGGTCCAGGGGGGGCTCCAGGAGTTTCCCTCCCGACGCACGTAGCAGCTTTCTGTGGATGGTTTGGGTCAGGACTACAGTCCTGGAGGAAAAGGTTAGTCTCACTTACCTGTTTGCCGCAATCCCAGATAATCCCAGTGCTCACACAGTTCCCAGCCCTGCTCTTTGCATTTACAAAAATGTCCATGTTAAATGCAAACATGTGTTCCATTATTTGCTGTATCTGGAAAAACTCAGAGAGGCGTTGCTTGTTTTCCGTTTTAAGTCACCCCACCACCCATGGCTCCAAATCCTGTAATTAAAGACAGGAGGGGGCATACACCTTACTCCAGCACTGCTCCGTTTTTCTTAGCCAGGACCTTCCGACAGAAACGAACATGAGGTTCTAGGGGGATTCACACCTCAGGGACTGAAAAATGGCAAGCTGAAGCATCATTGGGAAACAACCAGGAGGACGGAAACAGATTCTTCTCCAACTATTTTTTAAGGCACGTATTGATATTCCTTCCTCCAGGCATGGGAATTGCCCTGATAGCCAGAAACTAAAAATGAATGCACTTGGTAGAGGGTGTTCCAGGAAAAGCTAAAGAACTGAGGTATTTCCCAGGGGTGGCACCCTCTGAAAGTGGAAGTCTCTCCTTCACACCTATTACCTGCTCACCAGGTCAATCGTTGCTAATTGTGCATCTCTGCAGAGCTGCGACCTCTTAAATCAAATACTCAAGGCCAAAATTCCCATTCAAGCAACAACTGAATCATTTCTACTAGCAGAGATGAAATCATGAATTCATATAACCGTTTGTATAGAGCTCTTCTAGTTTGCCAACTGCTTTACAAACTTTATTGTTTACCCTCACAACAACCCTGTGAGGTAGGCCACTATTCTTACCATCATACAGGTGAAGAACCGAGGCCGACGTGCCCCAAGGCCCAACGGAAATTACACCTTGGTGAGGAGTCTTGGATCCAAGCCTTCCCCGGTACTAGCCCAACCATTTACCTACTAAAAATACATATTTCTTTTCCCTATAGGCATAACTCAAATGTAAAATAAAATCTACATTGGTTAGAATGTATGTTTGCTATAACTTCTCAAACCATTTGCTTTCTAGCCCCATGTTAGCAAGGTGTTCCAGACCCAGAGTTCCCAGTTCAGATGTTTTTCATCCTATTGATTTCCTACACACAGAAAAGTGCAGGAGGAACCGATCCAAAGAGGAACATCAGATACTGGGCTCCATCCTGGCATCTCTAGTTAAAGCGGGGTATCAAATCTTTCCGTTTTGAGGGTCAAAAGTCCCACTTTGGAGAAGCCCTCTGGAGTCCAGCGGAAATAGGGCTGAAGCGAGAGACCTAAAAGGCCTAACTACCAGTGTATTTTAACTCAACATTCCTATTGTTGAAACGAAGGCTTAAGATAACCTTTTCGATTAGGGAAAAACCTGCACAAAAGCCAGGAATCTACCAGCATTCAATGCCCCAACCCTAAAGAATCCAGTTGATACGAAAAACCTTTCTCTGCCCGAGTCCCAGAGAGTTTGGCCCAACACAAGACAACTCCCTCCACCCAGTTTGTTCTGCTTCCTTGCAGCCCTTTGGGGAACCCGGGCAGGGGGGAGCAGGCCATGATCCGGTCCCAGCTTTGCCAGGTCAAAGAGGCACTGGTGAAGCCGCCCAGACTTGCTAGATCCCAGGGTCTGTGGCTGCTCTGCTCAGGCTGCCTTCGAAGGGGTGTGAGTGGGGTGGGGGGCTGGCAGGGGGTGGGGGGGGGCTGGGTACGTAGCAGGAGGTGGCGGGGTGAGGAGAGGTGCGATGGAGGCCTTCAGGAGCATGGCTGGTGTAGAGCACATGATGAGGGTGCCGCTTTTCTCCCGCTCCCATCATCCCCCGTGAGGTCCTCCCATAAGGCTCCTGGGCGAAAGATTCAGGGCAGAGCAAAATAGTGACTTCTTTGCTGAGTGCATAATTAAACGACAGTGTTCGCTTCCACAAGGTGCCGTGACGGCCTGCAGTTTGGAGGGCTTTAAAATTTCAGACAATTCAGGTGAGGAGACCAGGAGCACTTCCAGTTCCTGGGGGCTCTGTGCAGTCTGCCTATCAATGCCCGTTGCTGGAGGGTGCTATGCACCCAAGACCTGTTGGTGGGTTTTCGGTGGGGAGCCGGTTGGCACTGCGAGAACAGAACCTGGCCGGGCCGGAGTGGCGCCGGGAAGGGGGTGAGACATACTTAATGCCTTCCCACGTTAAAGCTTCCCATCATCTCTATGTTGGCTTGGGGGGGGCAGTTTGAGGTTGCCATCGCCCCATTTGGAAGGGGGCCCTCCCCGTTGGGTGAGTCCAAAACAGCCTCCATCCATCTGACAACCTCCAACCCGTTATTTCTTTCTGCTCCATGTCCTGAGCCATGCATGTGTGTATGTGCACACGTGTGTGTGTGTGTCTGTACGAGAGCACAAGTGTGTCTCTGCATGTGGCCGGAAGGCTTACTCTCACAACTTCCTGCAGCTGCTCCTGCCTTTGGCTCCTCTTCTCCACTGTCTCTTCTTCCTTCCGCTATGCATTGGCTTCCCGCTGGGTGCTTTTCCGACTATCCCCTTTCTGCCGTTCGGAGAAACCAGTTTGAAAGTCGAAAGGACAGCTCCCAATCATTCCCAGACTTCCCTGTCACCTACTGTACCCCCGTCCACTGGCCACACAGACTGGGGTCCTTTCTGCAGCCCACTTCCCATGACGAGGGTCATTTCAAAGCAAAGCAAAACAGACCAGACCAGACCAGACCAGACCAGACCAGTCGGGAATAGTTCTGATTGCATTTGAGTAGTTTGAATGCACACACAGGTGCATTAACATGGCACAAGGCTCTGTGAAGTCAAGTGTTGGAGCATCCAGTGATGCTCAATCATCTATTTCAAGAAGGGAAGAAGCAAACCTCAAAAGATTGAGTCACCTGTTCAGAGACATCCATCCCACGGTCCCCCTTATGGCAGGCAGGTATGAAACCCTCGAGACAAAATGCATTTATCTATTTTTCCAACGAAGGGGAACCCAACCCCTAATTTTGATTCGTGGGAGGGGAGCACATCTGGTTCTCAAATGTTTGGAAACGCCTGCCTTAGGTTAGGAACCAGTTCATACACGCGTTTTCAGCGTCGGATGGTCCTTTGCCAAAGATGATGCAAATGCACCCCAGTGAACCTCTAGAAATCAAAAACACCACACCCAACTTTCATGTCACCTCAGAACACCAACACTGGAAACAATTCATGCCTTCTCAGCTGCCAACACTGAATGGTGGAGAAGGGATCTATTCACACGGAGGTAACCACACAGCACCCCAATCCTGCATACACCTTACTGCCTGTCTATATGAGAACCAGCTCTCCATCATGGGTGGGTGTACTTAGAAGGCCAAACTGCCGGCAAAGCACAAATAATTTCCGACTGTCTTCCTTTCTTTTTTCTTTCTCTTCCATTCAAAACCTCTCCTTCCTCATCCAGCCACTTTTCTCCTCGCAGGGGAAAAGATGTGAGTACTCCATATCTTCTTCTCCTAAGGGAGGAAGCTGCAGAAGGAGAGGAGGCAGAAAACTGGCTGGAGGGAAAGGGATTCAGCATGGTTGCCCCAAAACCTTTCTTCTGCTCCCAAGCGTAGCCTCCAGAGCTTTGCAGTTTAGCAGAGGAAATGCTTGCCATGTTGCCCACAGAACTCCCAACGGGCTGTTACGTGTCATAAATGATATATAACTATTGTGTCCGTCAATTATTATTATTCTGCATATTTGGTGTTGCTGGTAAGCTTCTCATGGGCAGGTCAATCACTAAAAGGAGCCACACATTTTAGGAATCACAAACTCCAGCTCAGCCGGCACAAAATTGCTGATGGTTAAAACGTAAATTTAAACATTCGGGCTAGTCATGTGGCCTTTCCTGACGGCATTCCTTGTCTTTGTCAGGGTACCAAAAAGACCTGGGGTTCAGGCCACAAAACCCGCATTCATTAGCATATGCTAATTTGCATGTGCTCTAACGTGAGCTTGTCTTCAAAGGACCCTGTCTCCTAAGAACACCCCTATTGGGGGAGGTGGGGAAGGAATATATGAATGAGAGAGAAAAGGGCATTTGAACAGGAAGAAAAATTTGGGCAGGAAGATTCTGCAGGGCAAGGGGAGCGGAAGGGAAGCTCACGTGGACAAGAAGCCAAGTACCCCAGAAGGTTAACGACGCTCATCACGGCCCCTGGACTCGGAGGCTGGGGGCCTCCCAGAGATCCAGGGCTCCAAATGGAAGATCCGGGGGCCCGGCCTTAATAAGCTCTCTCCTAGCGCTGCCTCTGGGTTACGTGACCCTTGAATGACATGCAGTGCGTGGAAGCTACTTTTAAAACGAACGAACAAACAACACAGTTGTGCATCGGTCAACGTGCATGCTCTGAGTGGCGCGCAGGCATGAGCCTTCCTTTGGGGGCAGGCCGTGCCCCGATGAACGCAGCGGGGGGCAGTGATGCAGCGGAAACACGTTCTCCCTGCACACCTCCCTTTGCAAACGGAAACCAAACAGGAGGAAAGGTGGGGGGAGTCGCCGGAGATCATGACGCTACGGCACTGCAGTCTGGCTCAAAATTCATCTTCGGAGCTATCCGCTAGAAGCATCACTCGGTCTTGCATGCTGTTGAACTCCCTCTGCTCGCGTGGAGAGAGGCGAAGAGGGGAGCAGGGAAGGCAAGGCAGAGAAGGGGGGAAGGGGAGAGAGAGGGGGAGAGAGAGAGAGAGAGAGAGAGAATCAGCCGCAAGGTATAAAGCCTCATTTCCTTGCTCCTTCCCAAGTACACTGGTGCATTTCATCTCAGCTGGAGGCAGGTTAGCAATTGGGGTAAGAGGCAGGAGACAGAGAGGAAAGCAAAACTGCCAGAAATCCACAGGGGATGACATCTCTTACACTGCTTATCTCACCCTGAAGTTTATCAAAAGCAGATTAAGTGACCCATGGGCTGCATTCACACAGCGCAAGAAGCCACTTGCATGGTTACACAGTTCACAGTTTGTCAGCATGATTACCCAACAGACCATCAAGTGGTTTCGGCTTTATCGTGGTTTCCGTCCCTCCCACTCATTCCTCCCACTGTTGGCATGTATCCCATCAGCCCCCGTGCCTGAAATTCAGTCCCAAGGTGCATCTCTCCCTGCCTGTGTCTCCTGTCTCTCCCTCATTGGCCCACACATGGAGGCTGGATGGCTGGAGTGGCTCCTGCAGTTACCGCTCTTTCCAGGGGACTCTGTGGTAGCTGCATGCCAGGACCATGGAAACCACGATCCTGGGTTCAGACAACGCAATAAGCCTTGGTAGTAGGGAGGAACCATAGCACAAAGTGTTGTTTCTGATCATGTTTCTAAAGGCCAAACGTGCCACAGCAAAATACCATAGCTGGGTTCAGACAGCACAACAACGATGAAAAACCACCTTGTTGTGTCTTCTGAACCCAGCTGGGGAAGTTCAGAGGGCACAATTCTATGCATGTTTAGACGGGAAAAAGTCCTTCACCTCCCACATTGGCTGGGGCAAGATAGCAGGTGGAGGGCTTTTTTCTGGCTAAATGCATACAGTGTTGTGCTAATTATGCTTAACTAGTTTGATTTAGGCTGCAGACCTAAACTCACTAAGGACTAAGCAGAACTATATAAAGATGGTCCTACTTTTGAGAAAATCTGCATAGCTTCAAACTGTTATTCAGGTTTCCAAATTTCCCTGAAAGGTTTCAGAATCCTATCAGATTTCAATCTAATAGGATATTCAGTCCTGTCCGATGATCTGGGCTGGAAAGGAACCAGCCCTGGGGTTCTGAGCAGGCCCCAGCAGAACAAATTTGCATCTGTCTGCATTTTAAAGTTTCTGGTCCTTATGGCCGCAAAAGGTTTGCTCAGAAGTGATTGAGGAAAGCCTGCTGAAATCTCCTTGGGAAGAAGTTTTCTAGGGCTCTGAGCCCTAACCATGGTCTCTCTTGTGATTAGCAAGACCAGAGTAACAGCAAATTCCTTCCCGTATCAACTCAGAAGTAAAGTTTAGTGGAAACTCTACGCAAACATTGGCAGCCTAAATCACACAAAGCCATTCTGAAAAATTGCAGAAAGAAATAGGTGGAAAAACAAGATTATGTTTTGCATGTTTGTTCAGGTTGCTCAATTTATAAATATTGCAAGATTTGGGGGCAGGGGGAGTACGCCGAATCCGGACTGCCAGCATGCTTTTTAATGTAGCCTTCCCCAAGTCCTGGTCAACCTGGCAGGGAATTATGTGAAAGTGATTCCAGTGCTTTCTCTTGTCAGGCAAATACACAGCAAAGACGGGCACATAACTCATCCATGCACGATGTGCTGATTTGAACAAAAAGGGGGTCCCGTTGATTTTTCTTTCTTTCTGATTTAGGAAAGAAAAAATAATTTCTTTCTTTCTGATTTAGGAAAGAAAAAATAATTTCTTTCTTTCTGATTTAGGAAAGAGCCCCTCGGCAGCTTTAGGGGAGGGCTCCTTACCTTTCGTTTGTGCCTCTTGAAGCCGTTCCTGCGTCGGCGGTTCATGATCTTGATGCTGTAAAGAGCCCCCAAGATGAAAAGGGCCCCAGCGATGCCAACGCCCACAGGGACCAGCATCCCGGACATGTAACCCGCCTGCAAGGAAGAAAGAGAGCCGAGAAAGGAAAAATACGAGCATGTTCAGGAGGCAGCCAGTTCAGAGCCGACCATTGCCAATCTTGCTGTTAACAATTGATCAAAAGCGCCTTTATTCTGCAGCTTCATTGCATTACTGGAATGTTGACTGTCGCGGAGAGACAGAGGAGGCCGATCAGAAGGGTAAGGGATCCTGTGTGTTTGTAAAATGAAAGCGCAGCAAAACTAAACCGTCTCCCCTTCGAGAGGACTATAGGTGATCAGCTGGTCTGTGCCTTTGAGGAAACAAGTGTTTCCTTCATTATGGCGTTGCAACTTGTGGGCCCAGTAGGTGCAACAAAAATTAGAAACCCAGAAGCAGAGCAAGTCAGAAGGGGTCTCCTGGGCCATCTAGTCTGACCCCCAGCTCCAGCCAGTTCCACTAATGCCATGCCCACCATGTGCATGTCCACCCTGTCCTTAAACACCTTCACCGATGGGGCTTCAACCACCTCCCATAGAGCCCATTCCATGCCCTAGGGGCCCTAACCATCAGGAAGTACTTCCTGCCATTCATCCTGAATCTTGGTTCCCTGAGCTTTGCTCCCCTGGAACCCGTCCTGCCCTCCAGTGCAGGGGGAAAATGAGCAGAGTTGCACCAGCAAAGTTGGATGCGGCCACTCGTCTGGTCACAAGCTGTTGTGTTTCCACACAGGAGCTCTAAGACAATTGCAAAACCTATCCTGCCCATTGGGACCCCTCATGTTGCACCTGTGAAGATTCTTCCTTTAGCATCACACGTACACACATGTATGTGACTTCATTTATGACACAAAGTCTTCTGGTCTTTCCCCTCCTTTCCCCACACAATCAGCAACATTACTGGCTCATGGTGGAATCCAGGGACCAGATGGAATGTGTCGCTTTTCTTGCTGCTGCAAGCTGGAGATGTATTCAGGATCCAAGAGAGATGCCTCGGCTCCTTTTGCTGTTCTCCTTCCCTCCCCCATCCTCTCACATGAACTGAAAACCCGAAGCACCATAAAGAGGTGCTAAAAGGCCAGAATCCAACACCAGCTATTCCTGGGAGGTGGGAAGGCAGAGAGGGTGGCCACTAAGCACCCCCTTAGGAACCAGCGCAGGATTTGCCAGGATGGTAAAGCTACAGGAAAAGCCCTGCTTAAAAGGACGGTCGATCTTTCATAATATTTAGTACCTGCAATTGCCCAAAAGCCATAAAGAACTTACGAGATGGCCTGCTGGGTCGTATCTTGGACTATAATTCCCATAATGGAGATGACCTATAAAGCCCTAAACGGCTTGGGTCCTGGTTACCTGAAGGAGCGCTTACGTCCATATATGCCCGGCCGCCCCCTGAGATCAGCGGGAGAGGCCCTCCTCCGGGAGCCCTCCGTGAAGGAAATTAGGAGGGTGGTTACTCGGAGGAGGGCTTTCTCAGCGGTGGCGCCTAGGTTATGGAATGCGCTCCCCAGAGAGGTCCGCCTGGCGCCGTCGTTATTTGTTTTTCGGCGCCAGGCCAAGACCTTTTTATTTAAGCAGCATTTTTACTGTTAGTATTACTTGATTTTATCTGGCCAGGGTGGCTTATTTTATATTGTATTTTTGGATTTTTAATGTTTATATTTATTGTAATTTATATTATTATTACTTTTATTTATTGTTGTAAGCCGCCCCAAGGCTTCGGCGAATGGGGCGGCATAAAAATGTTTTCATACATAAATAAATAAATAAAATAATCCTTTGACACTAGCCAACCAGGTGCCTCCGGGAAGCCCAAGCAGGAGGGCATCAGGGCAATCATCCAGCATTCTCCAAATCTTGGACTACATCTAGGGATGGGCGAGGAACCCGTCTTCTGCAGAAAATCTGCTGGCTTCCCTGGTTTTGGCTTCCTGAACTCTCCTCTGCTTTGCCGTGGCCCAGAGTCCAGGTTTTAGGCAAGCACAGTCAGGGTTCACTCCTGCTAGGAATCGAGCCCCACAGGCGGCAGAAAGAGCAAGATCCTGCCACGTCCGTGGCTACTGCCAACGGCAGGAAGCGGGAAGGAGTTTGGCCACCAGGAATGCACAGGTTGCCAGTCGGGCAACCAAGAGGCCATGAGCTTCCTCAGGCCGCCGCTTGGCTCAGCTTGCTCTGCGGGATCAGGTTGAGCCCAAGAGGTAGTCTGCAGACTCTGGAGGAACAAATTCCCAAAGGGTTCATCCCGACCTACAACTAACTACAACCCCCATCCTGAGCCGGCATGGCTGATTTGGACAAGCAGTGAGGAAGAGCAGGACAGGGACACCTCACCTGATCAGACCTCTGGCTGGGTTCACACACCACTACAGGTTCCCACAGTTTGATTACCCAACAGACGATCAAGTGGTTTACATGCTGTTGTGGTTTCCATTATCCCTGCTTAGTTCTCGGGCTGTTCATCCGCATCACACCTGAACCTCAAGCCCAAGGGGCAGCGCTCTCTGGCTCCGTCACCTGCTTCCCCCTCACTGGCCTGCAGGTAGAGGCTGGATGGCTGGAGCGGCTCATGAAGCTGTTGCTCTTTCCAGGCGGCTCTGCGGTCGTTTCATGCCAGGACTGCGGACACCAGCAGTACTGACAGAAGGCAAAGGCTGTAAACCCAGTCAAGATTATATGAATTTCCGGAGGGGATATGGGTATAATTGAAGTATATATTATTAATTGTTACAGTATGTTAATGGTGGTAGTGTTGGTCTCCGGGGTGGGGGGTGCACGCCATCATTTATTCTTTTCTTAATTATTGTATTCTGGTTATGTTTTATTTTGCTGTTGTAAAGTTTTGTATTTATGGTTTTTTTCCTTAAAAACAGGGGTGGGGGAGGACTGTGGAAACCACAATGCTGGGTTCGGACAGCACAGCAAACTAGAAAAACCATAGAGCAAACATTTGTTTCTGTTTGTGGTTTCTGAAAACCAGACCGACCACGACGAAATACCACGATTGGGTTTGGACGACGTGACAACGGCTGGCAATGGTGAAAAACCACTGGAGTTTGCCATGTTGTTTGGACCAAGCCTCTTTTTCTGCCCAACCTTTCAGGATGGAAGGTGGGATCCAGTGATTCCCACAAAGGACCACTGTGGGGGTGTGGGTGGAAAAGGAAGCCAAGAAAAGCCCTGTTGGAAAGCACCTGGCCACAGGGCCAAGCCGTCAGGAATAAGAAAAAAATCCATCACCCTTCGAATCTTTGAAATGCTTTTCCTCCCAGGGCGTCATCCAGAAGATGCGTTCGACTCTTACCAAACTGTCACCCTTTCAGATGTCAGATTGTTTTAAAAAACGACTTTGTCTTTGCAAACAAAACCAGGTATGTGAAGAGCAACTTACCTTATCCTTCAGCTTCTCCATCCAGCTTCTCACTGGAAAACCAACAACAGAAAAGTTTGTTGCAATTTCAAGCCTTGGAACCAGGTTTTCCTCTGCAAGGCCCGTAACAAGCAATTGTACCCTCCCGGATGGAGAAATAAGCTGCAGGGACTCGATTCACCCAGGTTGGGCAGCAGGAGGAGTTGCAATATTCTGCCCATATTCTGTGAGCTCGGCGAGGGCGCGCCTTGCTGTGGCTAACGAGCCACCCAGAGCTGGCGGGCTTTTTTAGGGCTATGCAAGGGCTCATTAACTGCAGCAAGCCCCCCTGCACAGGATCGCACAACACAGCAAGCCATGCCAGCATCAGGAATTGCACCTGTCCCTCTTCATTCATTCATTCATTCATTCATTCATTCATTCATTCATTCAAGACATTTGTATGCCGTCTTTTGTGAGAGTCTCAGGACGGCTTATACGAATAAAATTCCAAAACACATAACAATATAATATTAAAAATAACATAAAAACATTCCACAATGTATCCTCTCTTAATGAATAAAATAGTAAAAAATAAAAATGCGACTGTATACAAA
This sequence comes from Varanus komodoensis, assembly GCF_004798865.1. Classification (NCBI taxonomy): domain Eukaryota; kingdom Metazoa; phylum Chordata; class Lepidosauria; order Squamata; family Varanidae; genus Varanus; species Varanus komodoensis. The sequence goes on from NW_025335761.1 coordinate 62,850,547, forward strand.
TTAGCAATATTAATAAAACACTATTACTTGTTAAAACGAAGGTTAAATAGAAAGGGCTTTACCTGGGCCCGAAAAGAGTAGAGGGTTGGCACCAGGCAGACCCGTCTGGGGAGCATGTTCCATAGTCTGGGTGCCACCGCAGAGAAGGCCCTCCTCCGCGTGGAGACCCTCCGTACCGCCCTCAAAGAGGGTTCCCGGAGTGAGGCCTCCCCTGCCGATCTTAAGGGGCGTGAGGGCATATAGGGAAAGAGACGTTCCTTCAGGTATCTGGGGCCCAAGCCATTTAGGGCTTTATAGGTCAGTACCAGCACCTCTCCCTTTATTATTATTATTATTATAACATTTCTATGCCGCCCCTTGCTGAAGCCTCGGGGCGGCTTACAACACAATAAAATACATTGAAATACAATAGAACATAATAAATTACCATTAAATACAAAAATACAAAAAATACACTGAGTTACGAACATAATAATATAATGTGTATCTTTAGCGTGTGTATCAGGGAGCATGTGCGACTCAGCTTGTTTCCCCTGACACGATCGTGCAAATTGGGTTACTGCGTAAGCATGGCGGGATTCCGACAACCGCTCGATGCACAGAATGGGCGCTTCACCCCTGGGGCCAATGGAGCCGGGGACATGCGTACAGCACATGACAATCGTGTGAATGCGGGCATGGCTGCAGATGGGTGCCAGGCACATGGGCAGGGGGGGGGGCAGCTCCATTACCCCTCTGCATGCTCTTTGAATGGCTCAGGGGTGCAGGGGGGGATTGCTTTTGGCCCATTTGCATGCTGGGACACATCCTGATGTGCAAGACAGACATGCCTCCCCCTGTGTTTGAAAAGATGGCCCTTGCAAGGGCTGGAGCCGGTGCCGTCATGTGCCAAAGCTCTCCAAAGCTCTTCCCTGCACCGCTCAGTCCAGCCCTAAAGAGGCGGGTCCGTGCGATCCCAGCCCGTCGCCCGTTTGCTTTAGTTCGGCCTTGCCTTGACTCCTGTCTGCTCCCAGCTCCACTCTTCCCTCCAGCCTCGACAGGCACTGGATCCTTCAGCTCCACCGTGCCTCGCAAGGCGTCTGCCCCCCTTTCCTCCAGACTCGGTCTTTGCTTCCGCTCCAGTTCTGCTTTGACACATCTTGCCCTGGTCTGATCCTTTCCGTGCCTGGACTTCTGGCCCCAGCGCATCCGTTCAGGAGTCTCCACCCACCTCCATCATCCCTGGCCCTCATGCTGCAGCCATGACACCCACTGCTGCCCACGTTCCGGACCTGACATGGTGCTGAGCCATCCCTACAGCCTTCCTGCGAAAACGACGACTCTCCTGCTCTCCCGCTCACAGTCAGTGCAGAACAAATTCTGCAGGCTGGTCTCTGGAGGGCAGGGAAGAGAGGAGACTGCAGAGGCCAATGGACAATTTATCCTGAGGCCTCCCCGCCTCTTTCCCTCCCACTCTGGAAGTGCTGCAGCTAGCAAAAATGCCTGCTCAGCAAAGACGCATGGTGGGAAGCTTAGATCACCTCCATGGCTCCTCCCACCTTACACAGGATGACAGAAAATCTTCTGGTCTGAGGACTTGCAGTCACTGGAACGGGGGGGGGCACTCTGCTTCCGCGGTGGCTGTTCCAGAGAATGCTTGGTGTGCGTGAACAGAAAAAGCCGACTATTTCATAAACATAGTACAAACATGGATGGCATGGTCTCTAAATCAAGACCAGTCCAGGTCTAGGCTGCCCATCCTCTCACCGAGCATGGCCAAGTGACCTACTTTACAGAGGACTGTCCCGTTTGAAGCAACCTTCTTCTAGATAATCTGCCCAGTCCAAGTCCAGTTTGGAGTCCAAGAACAACAAGGCAGGAGTGTCCACGGGCCATGAACCTGCCCCTTTCCAGGGATCACCTGGTCACCAGGTGGAGCAGGTACACGCCTTCCCACTATGGTGTGATGCACTGGATTTCTGCCTCACTAATAGCTATTATTTCTAATTTTTCACCCTTAGTTATAATGAGTGCTTACAAGCTGCAGCCAGATCTACATCCCCTTTTGGTGAAGCACAAAGTGGCCACCCCATTGGCACAATTTCCTGTTGGCATTTATAAAAATCAGAGCTATTTTCAAGAGATCAAAGGGATCAGACTGCGGGAGGCTCTCTCGTTAAACCAGCCGGTGATCAAAGATGTGGCACAGAAGGAGAGAAAGTGCCTTCCTGCAGAGTTCGGCGGGGAACCTCGGTCACGCTATGCCCGTGCAGATAAGAATCGGGGAACGAAGTGCTTCCACCCAGCGGTGATGCTCATATGATAATGATAAAAACAGAGTATCTGAGATGCGTTTCCCTCCTGGACTGGTGCTTGAAAGACCATCTGCGTGACTGACGGGTAGAAAATGGGGTGGACAGCCTATGGCAAAGTGCCCTTCACCCGCGTGACACCCACAACCATGCCGTAACCTCCAAAGGTGTCTCGCACGAGGTGGGCCACATTTTTAGCATGGGCTGGAGAATTCACAGGAAAGGCCTCGTCCTGAGAGAGACAGGAAAGAGACGCCACGTCCCCATGGCTGTTCCCTGCCACTTTGTGGGGATCGGGGCCCAGGGCTCCTTCGCCTTTAGAAGGCAGAAATGCTTCCGGCGAAGCATTGCCCCCAGCCTGTGCGGGGTAAAGTGGCACCTGCTGGATGGAGTGACCAGTTCTTCTCCCCCTAGTGGGTGAGGAGGAGGATGCTGAGACAGAGGGGATGAAGGGGGTGTTGGAAGGAGAGAAGGAAGCCGCCCCGAGGCTTCGGCGAATGGGGCGGCCTAGAAATTTTCTAAACAAATCAAATAAATAAATAAAGGAAGGGAAAAGCAGTGGCCCAGACCACTATGCATGCGCGCTCAGATGAGATTAGAAACATAGAAACAGAGCGAGTCAGAAGGGGTCTCCAAGGCCATCTAGTCTGACCCCTGGCACCAGCCGGCTCCGCTCACAACTCCCAGGCATGCACGAGAGATGGAGGGCTTTGGTGGGAGTGGCGGCTCAGACTCGGAGGGCGAGTGGGGGGCTGGCCCAGCCGTGGCTCAGAGTTCTCACTCTGATGTTGGAGCTGTGGAGACGAGCGAGGCCCCGGCTGCTCAAACTCTCCCGGTGAGCCGGCCGAGCCAGCGCTGGATCCAAGCACTTTGAGGACAACCACTGACTCCCCTCCTACTCCTGGTGGTGGGAAAGAAGCCGTGGGGAGCATTCTGGGGAGGGGCTCTGGGGGGGAGAGCTTGACACCCCAGGAGACGTGGATGCAAGGGCCCCTCGATGCACCCGCCGGCTGGACCAATTAGGGGCTCAGTGGGAAGAGCGTTGGCGGGCCCGCTTCCACAGGGCACCCGCCTCCAGAGACCGGCCCCGAAGGGTTCGTAAGCAAAGTTTTGGGTAAAGGGGGGCAGAGCAAGGGGTCAGCATTCCACCTGGTGCGTGTTTTGAGGCTTGTGAATACGTTGGCTTCTGTATGGAACAGACTCTTCTTGTAATTGCTGAGTTGCTTCTCTTGTTTGGGAGGGGACGCCTAGCTCACGACACACGGGTTGGAGAACTCATAGGAATGGCCTCAGCCTGAGAGAAATCAAAAAGAGACGCCACGTCCCCGTGGCTGTTCCCTGCCACTTTGTGGGGATTGGGGCCCAGGGCTCCTTCGCCTTTAGAAGGCAGAAATGCTTCCGGCGAAGCACTGCCCCCAACATGTAAGGGGTGAAGCAGCGCCTGCTGGGCTGAGTGAGCACCGCTACAAGCAGTTCTTCTCGGCCTTCGACTGGAGGAGGAAGATGCTGGGACAGAGGAGATGAAGGGGATGTTGGAAGGCGAGAAGGAAGAGAAAAGCAGTGGTGCTGGCCCCATCCATTGCTGAGTTCAGCCCCCTCCACTATCCGCCAGTGGCCCCAGAAGATTACCTTCAAAGCAGGGATGGGGAACTGGTGGCCCTCTTGATGGTATTAAGACACAGCCCCCAGCATTCCTAGCCAAGGGGCCTGCTGGCAGGGCTAATGGGAACTGGCCGTCCAAAGACAACATGGAGGAGTGTATCCCTGGCAGAAAAAAGCCCCTGGAAATCTTTCAGCCCTATCCTGAAGACACCAGGACCCAGGCAGAAACCTGGGAGTGGTCGATCCGAGAGCTTCAGCTCCCACCCAGACCTGCACCGAGTCTTCTTCCGAGCTGCAGTTCATGCCACCGTTAGCCTGCAAATGAGCACACGGCTGCACAGCCTCGTTGCCTCCTTATCTGCTCCGTAAATTGCGGCACGGCTTCCTGCTAGCAGGATCCTCGGGGGCCTGTTGTTCTGACCCCCTTCTTAAGCAACCTGTCAGTTTGCTTCTGCGTCGGCATCTCCCGGCCTCCCTGTACTGTTCATCTGAGAAATCTAGAGAAGAGTAATTTTCCCTCAGCCTCCTGTACTGTCAACTCTTCATATTGCTAATTGCCTAATTATCCACTTGAGGGTGACGTGCGAAACCTCTTAATACCGTGGCTTGCATCTCTTTCTCTTGCTGCGGGAAAAAAGGAGCAGTTGTCCAGCCAACGGCCTTCGCTTTTCAGGGAGAAACATCCAATTAATACTTGATGCAGATTGTAGCAACAGAGAGAGACCGTTGCTCAGATCACCTGATAACTCCACTCAAGGACTGAGTAGGGGTTTCATGTGGGTTGTTGAGCGGTGTCTGAACCCAGCTGGACTAACAAGGCATCATTTCTTACCCATGAACAACCCACAGTTCACAACCCAACAACAAACCATGAGTTCCCTCCATGGGTTGTTTGTGGTTAACAAACCATATTTGATAATGCAGCTGGGTTCGGACAACACAATAAGCTAAATCCAGTTTTAAGCCAACGGCAACCCAAACACAACCCATACTCAACCCTTCAGTGAGTTGTGAACTAGGTTTCCCTCCCTTTGCACATTCCAGTCCAGGAACCATTCCTTGCAAATGTTCTTTACTCACCAAAGTATAACCTATACATGCAACCACTTCAGAAACAATCTCTGGGCATGCACAGAGAAGTTCGAAGAACCCAATCGAACAAGTACTTCCAGAAACCCTCCTTTTGGGTATGTCTGAGCCCTATCCCTTTGGGCAGACCCTTTTGGTAGCGAGCGTGCCTTTTCTCTGTACGCCAACCAGAGGGACTAGAGACTTGGCTGGCCTTCCTCTCCTGATGCCTCATCATAGGCTCAAGAGTCATACCAGCTTTGTCCAACCCTGAGAGCTCCTCTCCAGTTCCCCCACCTGACAGCTATGTATCTTGGGAATCCCCAGAGCCTGCCTGAGTACCTGGGGAGGGTGGCCTTGAGATAAGCACCGCCGTGTCTCTCATCTCAAAGGCTGGAGCCCCACGTTCCTGTCCTTAGTTCTGCCAGGATCAGGGGTGCAGCTCCATTAGTACTGAACCAAGGTACAATCCTTTTATCACACATTGTGACATTGCAATATGTTGTTGTTTAGTCTCAGAGTCATGCCTGACCCATCACGACCCCATGGACAACATTCCTCCAGGCCTTCCTGTCCTCCACCATCCCCTGGAGACCACCCAGGCCCACACCCACCGCCCCAGTGACCCCATCCAGCCACCTCATCCGCTGCCGCCCCCTCCTTTTGCCATCTGTTGTTCCCAGCATCAGGCTTTTCTCCAGGGTGTCTTCCCTTCTCATCAGGTGGCCAAAGTATTTGAGTTTCATCTTCAGCATCTGGCCTTCTAAAGAGTAGTCAGGGTCGATCTCCTCCAGGACTGACCGGTTTGATCTCTTTGCATTGCAACATTTGAGCATGTTTTCATTTTTGATTTCACACCTTCAATGTACATCTGTACATAGAAATGAATTTACATAAGTTTGAAGCAACCACAGTCCCCTGGTCTTTTTTGATCAAGCCCCTCTTCCTCGGCAATTCAGACGCGGCCACAGTAGAGTTCATGCTCCATCCTTCACGACCAGGACTGCACCTTGTCGAACGTAAGCTTTGTCGAAGCGGCCTGCATCACTTTTAAAGCACACCTCAAGAGCTGCAGTGAGCCAAACACTCTGCCTCGGGGTCCAACGAAGCATGCTTTGCTCTGTTTCTTTACCTCCAGACTTGTGCGCTGCTGCTGATGCAACTGGAAAAGCAGCTACGAGGGAGGAGAGAATCCGGTCTTTTCTTCCGCACTCTCTCCTGATTGAAATCCTACTTATCCTGGGAAGGCAATGAGGACATACAGGGCTTGATGTACGCCAGCAAGATAGCTCAGAAGAACCACATTTGAGCAGCTCACTGATGAAATTAGCAACCCTGCGTTGCAGCTCTGAAGTCAGCAAACAGACACACAGATATGCACAGCAGGTGATTACCGAAGTCCCGCATTATCTTAACTCCCGGCCATGGAATGTTTCTGCGCGTGCATTTTCCAAGCCACGCACTCTCCCTCCACTCTGAGATTTTACTTCCTGGCAGGCTGGGGTGGGGGAGCGAAGCCCTGTGGGATGACAGCCTGAGCAACATGACGAACAACGAGCCCTGGATGAAAGCGCTGCTGTCACAAGTTGTGTTTCCTCCTTTGAACAGACACCGGCCTCAGGCCCTTCCTCTTGCAAAACACTCCTTATTACTTCCAAATGCAGATCATCAAAAGGCGTCTCTGAGCATACACGGAGTCAGCTGCTGGACCCAACCTAGCGACTGCTTCCCGAAACTCTCCTTACGAGCACATTTGTGCCCCTCCCTTTCAGGGGGGCCGCTCTGGAAGGGAGCCTGTCTCCTCCCCACTTGCTGCTCACCTAAATCTACAAGCCACCCAAGAGCCTGTGGGCTACAGAGCCGTACAGAAGTGTAATCAAGCGATAAAATCTAGCTGGGCCTCTCGTCTCTGCTGGCACCTTGGGGTCCATTCTTCGCTCTCTCAGAGCTCCCACCGGCTCTGCACTTAAGCCAATCTCAGGAATGGTCCAGTGCAGCTTTGAGACAATCATCCCCCCCTCCTCCTCCTGTTGCATCCCAGAACCTTGAGCCAAACCTAGTTCCTAAATCTTGCTGAGGCATGCTGAATCATCTGCATCGTTCAGGTCTGGATCAGATCAGCATTTCTAAGGCAGCTGGGAACACTTGCTGAGGCCCGTCTTCCCCCTTGCCCCTGACAACCTCTTTGTTCTGACTTGAGCAAAACAGGGGTAAAAATAAGGAAGGGAGAAAAGCAGAGACCGCAAATTGCCACGGAGCTGAAGTCATGAATACGTGCCTGGATTCTGTAGCCCCATGGGACCTTTTCACCTGCTGCAGGCAATTTGCTTTCAGCGAAACGGTTTACTCACGCCGCTGAAATTTGTGCTGCTTTTGACTGCTTTTTAGGCAGTCCATGGGCCTTTCTTGGGCTTGGATGTCTTATTGTGGCAAGCCAGCCCGAGAAGATAGGGAGGCATGCAAATATTGTCAGTAAATTGAAAAAAACAAAACCAGTGACTGCCCTGGTAGGCAGAGGCAACAGGAGCGAATGCCAAGCGAATTTCAATTTTGCAAAACAGCAGGTGTGCTGTGTCTAAAACAACAATTGCTCTTTCATCACCACCTCCTTGGGTGCATGGGCATGACGCTCTCAGTTCCTACGAGGTATTCTCTTTAAGTAGGTCTGCTATCTCTGGTAGAATAACGAGGACCTGCTGATATTACACAATAGCAGGGGTGTTTAACCACAACTAACAGGCCAAAGCCAGCCCGCTTGGGACCCCCTTTCCATCTGACCAGCAAACATTCTGTGTTTTTCTAGCTTCTGAGCATCACCCTTGCCACCCATTCTCAAAGGCGGAAATGTTTCTTCTAAGGCTTCGGAGCTGGCCGTAAGATCTTTCAGCTTAAAACACATTGATATTTTTGTGTGTTTGGGATTTACTCGTTTTGTCTCGGGTGCTGCTCCTTCCTGCCTTCGGCCTGCCCCATCCACCCCTCAAAATTGAATTTGGCCTGCAGCTGTTTTACTGCATCAGAAAAAGATGGGATTGAAGATGCTGCAGCTAACAAACAAATCGGTACGAATCAGCTGTCTCCTGCAAACCCGGATGAAATGTCTGCCCCCAGAAGGGCCTCAAGCAGGCGCTTTTCAGTCCCCAAGCCTCAAAAGTGAAAACGAACAGCGACCTGCCTTGCAGAGCTGTGAAACAGAGCAGATTTGGAAAAGAGGCTACAAAATATTTACCCATATACTGTGTTTATTACTTACACATATGATAAGCTGTGGTGAAATGAAGCCCCACTAGCTTTCTCTGCGTGACTCAGCTTGCTCAAATTTATTTTCTAAGAGGCTCTTCAACTGATTAAAGAAATTTGAGTAGGTTTCTCACTAGGATGCAATCGGATGCAAGTTTTGACAGCAAAAAGTCCTTCGGCTCATAGCGTCCCTTTCAGCAGCCATGTTCTCGGAAGCAACCTGGAATTCCAGGAGTTTTTACTGCCTAAACGTCCATTGGATTATGCCCTTCCTCAGTTCAACTGAAATGAATGTTCTTGTTATTTGAAACTCTGAGTTATTAAATGTCTTTTGGGCACTGGGAGAAATGTTAGATAACTTGACATTTCATCAAGAACAGCAACCATTCATGGTTAGACTAAAGGCCTCTCTGATATTTGAGGGATTGTTTTCCCTTGCTCGGTTCAGTTCTAGCATTTCAGAACGGAACAGCGTAGAGTACAGAATAAAATGCTGCCTGTAGGTCATTTGTCTACCAACATGTACTTACCCACAACCGATGGCACGGTGGCAAAAAAGCAAGGATGAGCTTTTGCTTAAGCCAGAACAAATTAACCCACATTTTGAGTCACCTTGAAGTTACTATTAGCAATTTAAAAAGTGCGCACATTTTTAAAAGGTAGGGCGCATTCAGTACAGATTTGATTTTTGTACCTCGCATTCTGTGATACCAGGCAACAAACAGCAAACAAAGGTGCAGGGTGTTTTTGGTTTGGTGCTGTTGAACCATAAACTGCTGTTGAACTATGGGTTGTTGTGTGAAACCTATCATGCTAATAAACTATGGTTGGTTGACTGCAAACAACCCAGGAAAAGAACCCAGGGTTTGCTGTTGCATTGTGAATTATGAGTTGCTTGTGGTTGGCAAACCACAGCTTGTTACCATGGCTGGGTTCACACAACACAACAACCCATGTTTCAACAACCTAGAGTTCAATAACAGCCCACAGAAAACCCATAATCTGGCTTGTGCTGTATGAACCCACTGAGGGGTGATATGCAAATCCCACTGAAGTACATATTGGAAGAGTTTAACATAAGTCTGCACACTCGCATTCTTTGTAAAGTTACAGGAGTATGGCAAGGATTGCAAGCCCCCAAACAGCGAGTATCCTAAAGGTGACAGAAACATAGATACATAGAAACAGAGTGAGTCAGAAGGGGTCTTCCAGGCCATCTAGTCTGACCCCCGGCACCAGCCAGCTCTGCTCATGACATGCCTACCAGGTGCATGTCCAGCCTATCTTCAAATACCCTCACTGATGGGGCCTCAACCACCTCCCGAGGAAGCCCATTCCACACCCTTGGGGTCCTAACCGTCAGGAAGTACTTCCTGGCATCCAACTTGAACCTTGGTCCCCTGAGCTTTGCTCCACTGGAACACTTCCTGCTCTCCTCCACAGGGGAAAACAGGTCTTTACCCACCACCTATCTGTCGCCAACATATCCCCTCGGAGTCTCCTCTTCTCCAGGCTGAAAAGACCCCGTTCCCTTAGTCTCGCCTCAAATGGCTTTCCCTGCAATCCGGCCACCATCCTTGTGGTCCTTCACTGCACCGATTCCAACCTGGCTATATCCTTCTGGTACTTTGGAGCCCAGAACTGAACACAATACTCCAGTTGTGGGCACACCAGAGTCATTTAGAGGGGCAGTAACACCTCTCTCGATCCAGAAGCCACACTTCTGGCCATGCAACCAAGGGTGGCGTTCGCCCTCCTGGCCGCCACGTCACATGTGACCTTTGCCTCCTCGTTCTCCTGCCCTGCATTTTTGTCCGATGGATATTTTGGCTTGTTTAGCAACAGCATTTCGGAGGAAAGGGGAAGGAATTATCCTGACCAACACAGTGTCCATTTGCTTTGTCCACGCCGTCAGTCTCCCCAAAGCACAGCATGTAAGCCCTTTCCCAACGAAGCAGTGCTGCTGGTGTTCCAGAGGCAGGGCTTTAAAAAGAAATCCACCAGACAGCTACATAAAAGCAATAATTATGCCACCTCTCCATGCAGAGAAATACCAGCAGCGCTTTACATAGCCTGGTGTTAATGTACCGTTTCTCACCAATTCTGTAATTAAAATAAGAACAGCTACTCATTAATATTCAATGGGATAATGGGGCATAATGGATAAGAATGGAGTTGATGACAGGAAGAAAAGGGATCAGGACCTTGGGAGGGCTGAAATCGCATGAATTCTTCAGTGGCATTGATTTGCCAAAGCTTCTGCAGCTTTCAGGAGTGGCCTGACAGGTAACCATGGTGTAGTAACGCCTTTCCCACTCATGCGTTGGCCGGCAAATTTCTGTGTGTTGTGCACTCAGGGGAATTTCCTCCTCCACAGATGCAATTCTTCGCCCAAGCTGCTCCTACGGGCCATGGCAATATTCACCCTTTCTTAAAAAATGCCTTTAAATTGGCTGCAGTTCTTCGGCAAGGAAAAGGCGCCGTTCCAAGCACCTCTCCAGAAAGTGCATTCAATCCAGAACTGAGTCGTGTGCCAGTTTCCAGGTGAAAATGTCTCTCTCCCCAGCAGCTGTGCAGCGAGAAGCCACCTTTCACAAGCAACTAGAAGCTACTGGGGGGAAGGACCTTCAGCCATTTAATAAACAGTGTAAACAGACATGTCAAAACAGCTTCCCAGGTTGTTTGGTCCTGGTGCTTTCAATGGCAACTCCTACATACTCCGGAGAATGTGGAAGTGGTCAGGGATGACGTGGTTGAAAACGAAAGTCGTCCAGCCATGGTCTACATTTTTCTTAACGGGTGGGGTCCAAATTGGATGCAGCATTCCCACTGAGGACTGGATAGTGCAAAATAATTTGGAAATAACGCAGGCTCAAACCAAATCAGCCTTTCTTTGGGTTCATGTTTGGCAAGGTCAGCTATAGTCTGGCAATACTGCCTAGCACCATGCTGTAGTTATACTGATATTGTGATTATTGTTTTGCAGGATGAAGTTGCTTTGTTGCTAACTCTGCTTTGACATAATCTACACAAGTTTTTAAAACTGCGAATCCACCAGCAAGAGCCAGCGTGGTGCAGCAGTCAGAGTGCTGGGCCCAGACCTAGGAGATCTGGGTTCTAGTCCCCACCCAGCCATGAAGCTCACCAGGTGACTTTAGGCCAGTCCCTGACTCTCAGTTCAGCCTACCTCACAGGGTTGTTGTTGTAAAGATTAAATGGAGTAGAAGAGGACTATGTAAACCACTCTGGGATCCTCACAAGAGGAAAAAAGACAGGAAATGAATGTAATGATAATAACTGCTCTCACAATATCGAACTCTTCTGCCATGAAACATAGAATCAGCGAGTCAGAAGGGTTCTCCTGGGTCATCTAGTCTGACCCCCGGCTCCAGCCGGCTCCACTCATGACATGAAAACCTCCCAGGAGCGCCACTTGCTCTCTGGAAGAAACAGGGTTGAAGAAACAGATCTCTTTCAGCCCAGGGATGGGCTGGGTTCCTGCCATGGGCGGAGCTGAAGGCCAAGGGGTGGGGCCAGGGGCGGGGCTAAACTTACAGAACAGACCAGGCCATTTCGGCTTTAAAATCTTACTGTCCGGGAGCGGCTGCAGGCGCTGGTGACACCTCGTACCCTACTAGGAACTTTCCCTGAATTACACTTTGTTCTCCAGAGCGAGATGCCGTTTTTCTGGTCCCCACTCACATTGCACGCCGAGCCGCTTCACAAAATGAGCAGCCGGGCAGCCCTTGGGCTTCAGATGCAAAAACCTCTCTGACAAGTGCTCATATTTCCACCCCATCAATAATCATGGCAGAATCTCCGTGCCGAGCTACTTCCGCCTTAGGAATTACCATCTAATCAGGGTTAATAACTCTCAGTGGCTTTTCTGATCGCCTTTCTAGCCGGGGCGTGCCAGGAAATGGCCTTGCATTCCAAATCATTCATATCGGTTAAAAGGGAGCGTGCTTATTCCTCAGCCTCTCCGGCCAGTCCGTGCCCTGCCCCTCCTGCAAGGTATTTCTGTGCAAAACAGCAGTCGAAGGGCCACAGACAAGAATTTTGGCCGAGAGGATAGGGAGGGCCATCTCTTTGCAGCCTTGTAAAGGGAGCAGCAACACAACTTAGCTGCAGACCAAATCCAAGAAACAAAGGAAAAGAGCCAAAGGTAGGTCTCTGTCCCCGAGAGCTTACAAACCAAGTGAAAGAGGTGTGTATTCCAAAGCAGGAGTGGGAAATTCAAGCCTGGCATTTCCCAGAGAGCCACGCTCCCTTCCCTCAGCTACTGATGATCGGATCGTTTCTGCGGGGGTGGTTTATATTCAGAAATGCCTCCCCCCGAGACACAGTTTCTGGCAGGAGGCTGGTACATGGTGTATGTTTGGCCCCACCCCTTTTGCCTTTGGCCACGCCCCTTTCCTTCAGCTCCGCCCACCCCTGGCATGCAGCCCCAGGGGCCCCTCCCTGGGCTGAAAGAGGCTGCCCATCGCTTCTGTAGGAGCCCATGGAGGAAAACTAGGAGGCACCGGGTGGACATACAGGGGGCGATTTCTGGGTTTGCAGCTGTGCTTTTTCCATAACTGACACCCCAGGGGGAATCTATGGAATGTGCTCCCCAGAGAGGTCCGCCTGGCGCCGTCGTTACTTGTTTTTCGGCGCCAGGTGAAGACCTTTTCATTTAAACGTCATTTTAATTGTTAACAGTATTTGCTTATTTATCTGGCCAGGGCGACTTCTTTTATATTTTATATTTTTTATTTATTTTATATTGTTAATTTTAATTGTATATTGTTATTTTTGTATTTTATTGTATTTTATTGTGTTGTAAGCCGCCCCGAGGCTTCGGCAAGGGGCGGCATAGAAATGTTCTAATAAATAAATAAATAAATAAACTCCCCCTCCCCAGTTTTCAGGGCAGTCCTGGACTCAACCTCACAGAGCAACTGGGCAACGCAACAAGCCCCAAAACTAGGTTAGGTGTAAAACAATGGGAAGGAAAAAATAATCAGTAGGTTCACTGTGGCTTAATATCATATACCTTCTCACCAAGCTGATGTGAACATCAGAGCTTCAAACCCTTGTAAATGACCGTGATGTGAACAGGGAACTGTTCTTGTCGGGTCCTTTTTATATTTGGGAAGTTCGGAAAGCGTTTTCATTTTTATTTAGCGAGAACCCAAGCCGGAAATCCATCTCCAGGAATATCCGTTGCTTTGCTCCTCCTTCCAGATGAATCCTGATTTCTGAGTTTGGGAAGAGGACAGTTGCCGGAGGTTGGAAGCAAAGATGCTCTTATTGGGAACAGAGGAAAACAACACTGGGACAGGGGGAGAGAGGCTGCTCCTACTGGATGCCACGCGCTCTCTGGATCCCAAAGTGTGACTTACTAGTTAGTTATCTCATACAGACTGCTCCTGCAAGAGCTAAGATTGCCTTAGCCAAAGAGTCTCCCCATCCCTGCGCTTTCTTTTTGCTGCTTATTATCCAGCACTGTTTGTGTCTCTTTCATAATTGCATTTATTTATCTATTTGAAAGATCGCCACCCTTCAAGCTGAGTATTTCCAGGGCAGCTGAACCATGGAGGCCCAGAATCTGGCTACTTAGGGCTCTGCTCACTCTTTCCTTCAGCACTTTTACACCTTCCCAACGCTTCCTCACAACCTTGAGGGCTAGAAACATGATTCCTTAAAGAAAAATAAAGCTAAGATTCTCCAGTTCTCCAGGGATAGCATACCCTGCATGCCATCGCTGCACGGTGGATTCCTTCTAACAATACAATCAAATAATTTTAGGTCAGACCAGGTTCATGGACAGGAGAATCCACTAAAAGCCAAGCCATATTCCCTTCCAGCTCCCGCTTTTTAAGACCCTAAAAACATTCAAAGGGGGGCTGGAAGTGTAAGGAGAGGAACAGCGCAAGGCTGCTTTATCCTTCCCCTTCCAGCCATTTTCCCATTCAAGAGACATCCCACACAGCTGAAAAAAGGGTCATATGAAATTCAGACACCTCCTGTCCAAACCACGCTGGGCTTGGATAGAGCCTCAACCATCCTGTTTGGGGTTTAAAAAGTAAACCTTAGAGAAGGGGCACCAGTGCTGACACGCCAAGTCTGTGCTGGACCCAGCTTTGATGGCCGGTGCATGTTGTTGCTGTTGTTGTTGTTGTTGTTGTTGTTGTTGTTGTTATTATTATTACAACATTTCTATGCCGCCCCTTGCCGAAGCCTCGGGGCGGCTAACAACACAATAAAATACAATACAATACAAAAATAACAATATAAAATTAAAATTAATAATATAAAATAAAATAAATAAAAAATATAAATGATATAAAAGGAGTTAGAAAAGTTAAGAAAAGAAAAGAAGAGAAGAGAAGAGAAGAGAAGAGAAGAGAAGAGAAGAGAAGAGAAGAGAAAAGAAAAGACGCCCTGGCCAGATAAATAAGTAAATATTGTTAACAATTAAAATGACGTTTAAATAAAAAGGTTTCTCAAATGAAATATGTTTTTGTTCTGTTTCCCAAGCCCATGCTTAATCAAATGACTTTTTTGCTGCAGACACCGCAAAGCTCTTCTCTCTCCTGCACTCTGCATGCCACAAGATAAAGGGAACTGAGAAGGAAACACACACACACACACACACACACACAGTAGATTCAGACAACACAGTACCCACACTCCAGTACTGAACATAGGTTGTGTGTGGGTTGTACTCCAACCATGGTTTCTTACTGAAACGGTGGTTATCAAGTCCTCCAGACCCGCTTTCACTAACAGGCCCTGGCCCCTTAACCACAAACAGCCCACAGTTTGTTGATGGGTTGCTAACTGAGGGTTGCTCCCCAGTTTGCTATCTTGGCTGGGTTCAGACAACACACCCACCCACGGTTCAACAATAACCGCCCCTCAACCTGTGGTCTGAACCCAGTGATCAAGTTCTCTCAAATCGCAGCAAAGCCAGCCCCTAAGACCCATAACACAGAAACCCATAACACAGAAAGTGAATCAGAAGCGGCCTCCCAGGCCATCTAGTCTGACCCCTGGCTCCAGTTGGCTCCACTCACAACATGCCCACCATGTGCATGTCCAACCTATCCTTGAACACCCTCCCCGATGGGGCCTCAGCCACCTCCCGTGGAAGCCCATTCCACACCCTCAAGGTCCCGACTGTCAGGAAGTGCTTCCTGGCATCTAAATGGAACCTGGGTTCCCTGAGCTTTGCTCTGTTGGAGCATGTCCTGCCTTCCTCTGCAGGGGAGAACAGGTCTCTCCCCACCTCCGTGTGACGCCCCCTCACACACCTGAATGTCGCCAACAGGTCCCCTCTGAGTCTCCTCTTCTCCAGGCTGAAGAGACCCAGTTCCCTCAGTCTCGCCTCATACGGCATCCCCTGCAAACCGGCCACCAACCTTGTGGCCCTACGCTGCACTGACTCCAACCTGGCTATATCCTTCCTGTAATGAGGGGCCCAGAACTGAGCACAATACTCCAATTGCAGGCACACCAGAGTCGCGTAGAGTGGCAGTAACACCTCTCTCGATCTAGAAGCCACACTTCTGGCTATGCAACCAAGAGTGGCGTTCGCCCTCTTGGCCACCGCATCACACAGCTGACTCATGTTCAGCCTGCAGTCAACCAGCACCCCGAGGTCCCTTTCACAAGTGCTGCTCTCCAGCCACTTGTCCCCTAACCTGTACTTATGACGCCCATTCCTATGCCCCAAGTGCAAGACCTTGCACTGATCCGCATTGAACGCCATCCTGTTGCCCCCTGCCCACACAGTCTGCCCAGATCCTTCTGGATCCAGAGCACCTGCCCCCATTTGCCATGAAGCTATCAAACACCCCTTCCCCAGACTGGCATGCAGTGGAGCCAAACGGGTCTCAGCCATGTGAAGCACCTCCAGATGCCCCCGGATACTTCCGCAGGCCTGTTTTGCCTGCGCACTAATAAGAATGAGATTTCCCTTGCCAAATCCGTTTCCCAAGAAATGGAAGCGCGACAAGGATGGGTTCTACTCACCGAGGCCCTGGTTCTGCTGCTCCCACTCAATTGTGCTGGGCATCTGGTAAGACGCTCCCGAAAGCTCCACCGCGGAGCTCTCAACCCCTTCCAAGGATTCCCGCAGGGGCTGCCCAGGCACCGTGTAACTGGACAGGCTGGCGTCCCCCTCCAAGCTTTCATCCATAGAGTCCGGGTCTCTGTCATCATCATCTTCATCATCATTATCTTCCTCTTCTTCCTCCTCATCATCATCGTCAGGTTCCTCCTCCTCTTCCTCCTCCTCTTCCTCCCCCTCCTCTTCCTCTAGACAGGCAGAAAAAAAACCCCAGATGGCAAAGATGCACATGACTTTTTCATGGCACAAGCAAAACCCTATGAATTGGATTTGTACACCCGCCTTCCCTGGTGCTGAGCGATGCCAGATTCGCTCGCTCGCTCCCTGTTTCTCTGCTTTTGCATCCCTGGAACACTTTCATTTCTCTCCAGGCACCTCACGGCCACCTCTGGAAAGCGCCACGCACCCAGATGAAAAGGGAGTAGAAATTGGAATGCCTGTCCCAAATCTAACACCAAGCAAGTGCACACTTTATTATGCTGCCTGGTGTGAGCTAAAGCAATTGGCTGGGGATGCTGGGAACCAGAGTCCTGCACACGGGAAGAGCAACAGGTTGCAGAAAGGTTGTGTAAGCAGAAGTTGCTGTTTGGCCTTTTCTGCCTTGCTCTCCAGACCAGAGGCAGCCCCGGGACTCCCTCAGCCGGCCAAGGACCAGCACAGCAGCCCTGGGAGTTGCAGGATTACTACCCCAATCTATTGCAGCAGCCAGGGCCCTCAGGAGCCCCACCTGGGAGCCCTGGGGGAAGAGCTATATAAGAACTGGCTCTTTCCCCCAGAAGCTGCCTTGGCAATGCAGGTTCTGAGTTGCAGAAGTGCTCCTGGAATTCTGCTGGTCCTCCGGGACCCTGCCTAGGGCGAATAACCAGTAATGAAAAATCTACTCTACTAAGCAGTTCTGATTGAAATAAACTTTCTGGTTACCTGCTGGCTTGGAGACTTGTCTCGGTACATCTCAGTGGATTAGGTGAGATTACTAGACACAAGCCAAATTTGAAAACGAGGTGGCCATCAGCCAAAAGTTTTACATGCGTGTTAAATTCTACCCTCCTCGGCTTTATTATTGTCTCAAAGTACCGTCTTCTCTAGCAACTCAAATCAGAATGTCCAGACACCTTGCCCTGTGCTCTTTTCTGCTCATCTTAAAAGATAGGTAGAAGATTCATGGCTTCTCTACAGGCAAAAATTGTGCCCCATCTCTAAGACATAACAAGGGGCACAAGAAAGAGCAGATACCAATATTGCGTGGAACCATGGCGTGAGAAGAAAGGGCTAGCATGCACCCTACAGCTCCAGGAGTTTCTGTTTGCAGCAGGGAGGTACACAACTCCAGGGGACACGCAGAGCACCAAGGCTGCCGGTGCACGCACGACCCCCATCTGAGCGCTTCAGTTCAAATTTAGTCAGCAAACGAGAGAAATCCAGCACTTTTGGCTCCCTGTTGGAGTGCCAAATTTCCCTCCTTTTCACATTTCTTTTCAAGGTGGTGGGGAAGAGAGGGGCTGCAGTTGGGAAGGAGGTGGAAGGGGATGGTGTTCAACTCATGGACTACATGTGGCACACCCCCAGTCCGCTCCGAGAGGCAGGGGCTGCGTTCAGACAAGGCAGTAACCCGTGCAGAAGGGCTGAGTGTGCGTTGCCATTGAACCATGGGCTCCGTTGAAACCAAGACTATTGTGCTGCCTGGACGTAGCCAAGGGAACAAACCATGGTGGACAACCCACAGTTCACAACCCAACAACAAACCATGGCTTCTCTTCACAGGCTGATGGTTGAACAAGCCATGGCTTGTTGGTGCGGCTGGGTTCAGACAACACGATAACTTGTGCATGAGGATGGCTCTCCAGGTGTCTAAGGAAGCCCCAAAGCAGCATCTAAAGCAACCTACCTAGAGAGGCTACAGACTGAACCTTTGGAAGCCAACACATTTGCTGTGTTCCTGAGTTGTGGTTCCTTCCCTAAAAGTTCAGTTCTGGCATTGAACAATATTTGTTGGGTTCCAGCAGACTTGAAGAAAGAACCTCCTGCTTTTTTCCTTCAGGGGAAGATAGGCTATGGAAGGCGTGGGAGACATGTTGTTGGTTCCCAGTTCCCATCAGCAGCACCCAGAGGAACCAATGCTCCAGGATGATGGGAGCTGTCATCCAACAATGTCTGGAAGGTGAGATTTATGCTACCACTAGTCTAATAGGGAGTGTAAATCAACATAATAGAGCCTGCAGAAAAAATGTTCTGCTCTTGTTGTCATTCTCAAAATCCATTGTTACAACTTCTTTTTAGAAATTGCTAATTTATTTTATTTTCTTGGGCTCCAAGATCGGGGGCTGCAGCCAAGAAATTAAAAGACACTTGCTCCTGCGGAGGAAAGCGATGGCCAATCTAGACAGCATACTAAAAAAGCAGAGACATCGCCCTGCCAACAAAAGTGCGTATAGTCAAGGTGATGGTTCTCCCAGTTGCAATGTATGGCTGTGAAAGCTGGACCATAAGGAAGGCTGAGCGCCGAAGGATTGAGGCCTTTGAATTGTGGTGCTGGCGGAGACTCCTGCGAGTCCCTTGGACCGCAAGGCCGGTCAGTCCTAGAGAAGATTAACCCTGGCTGCTCTTTGGAAGGCCAGATGCTGAAGATGAAACTCAAATACTTTGGCCACCTGATGAGAAGGAAGGACTCCCTGGAGAAGACCCTGATGCTGGGAACAATAGATGGCAAAAGAAGAAGGGGGCGGCAGAGGATGAGGGGGCTGGAAGGAGCCACTGAAGCAGTTGGCGTGAGCTTAAGTAGACTCCGGGGGATGGTGGAGGACAGGAAGGCCTGGCGGAATGCTGTCCATGGGGTCACAATGGGTCAGACACAACTTCACAACTAACAACAACAACAACTTATCCCAAGCATTTCTAACCCAAGTCTTCTGCCAAGGAAGTTCTTGGTCTCTTAGTAGCCTCCACTGAGTATGTGGCACTTATATCTAAGTTTGGCATGAGACCGGCCTGCACCGATACAAATAAAAATAAAGGTATGTTTCCACTGAAGTCAAGTATTTTCAAATCCCATTTATCGCAAGAGGGGAACACTAAGAATCAACCCAAATTGTGCTCCACGTTTCCGGACCAAAAAAAGTAGAATGACAAATGAAATACTCATGTCCAGAAACTCCCACCAAACAGTTTCATGGTTGGCTGGAACTCCATATTGGTGGACATTCCCAAGATGTGGAATAGCCCTGACTTCCTTAAAAGCACTTTGTCCTAACCCAGAACTACCCGCTAAAATTTCTCGGCAATTGAAAGGATGGAAACGCTGCCATCTGTCGGTCTATGGGAGGAATGGAGTCTTCTAGAAGGTTTGAGGACAAGCTTTTATTCTCATATTTAATTTTTCTTGGTGCTAGTTTTGCCGGAGAGCAAAAGACACTCCTTCATCCGGCCGGCTTTGAATGCTGCAGCAGATCAGAATAAAGTTTCCTGGGAGAGACGCCAGTTCAGAAACCCATCAACACATTAATGATAACAGTCCGATTGGAATGGTGGTTATATAAAAAGGGAACAAGCAGGCAGCCTGGTTGAAATGGAGACTCTTGACTGGAAGAACAAGCAAGTATTCTTGATTCATAGCTTGTTGTTCCCCTAAGGCCTCGGACAGGTAATCAGCTTTTATTAAAAGAAAGCGAAACACCTCTGCTGTTATAAAGAGAATGAAACCGCAAGCTGACAGAGCTCCAGGGCTGAAAGAGGCTGGGTTGGCAAGTGAAGGGTGCCACCGCCATGAACTCCTGAATGGGCCTCGGGAAGCTGTGGTCTACCTTGCAGGGCTTGTGTAAAAACTGCAGAGGCAATGGGCATGCGGCATTTTGAACGCTTAAAAGCTACAGTGCTAAGCTTTATCTGTCATTTAGTTATCTGTCAATTTATATCCTGCCTTTTTCCTACAAGGGCTCAAGGCAGCTTACATCTCCTCCTCCATCTTCTCCCCACAACAACAACCCTGTGAGGTAGGTTGGGCTGAGAGTCTGTGACTGGCCCAGAGTCACCCAGTTGGCTCCATGGCCGAGCGGGGACTCGAACCCAGGTTGTCTGAGTCTCAGTCCTGTGCTCTTAACCACCACACCACAGCTTAAGTTGTCAGTCTGCTCATGTTCAATCACCAAAAGGGTTCGAAAACTGCACCCGTGCAGAATCTGTTGATCTTGCCTTGTTGTGCCCCTCTGCTCCAGCTGGACGATGACCAGAACGATGACCTCCAAGAACGATGACCAGATTTCTTTCCTCACTTGTAACCAGTGCTTTTTTTGTCATAGAACGCACCAGAACAGAGTTCCGGCACCGTTTTTTGACAGATTTTCCAAGTTTGAAAAGTGACTTTTGAAAATTGGATGTTTGGTCCACGTGGATTTGAATCACCCTGTCCAGCGTAGCAGGTTGGCGGCAAAATCATTAAAACGGTGCATGTGGGCTGCTTGCGTGTCGAGTCCGATGCGTGCGCGCTTCGTCCGCGCTGGTTGTGATGGCGCGGCTCGGCTTGTGTCTGGTCGTGTGGTCACATGCCGAGCACTTACTGTGGGTGGCGACCATTGTTTCATTACACAACTGACGTGTGTGGGTGTGTGTACAGTGATTGACTACATGCGAAAGGTAAATCATTTCATGAGTTCCGGCACCCTTTTTCTTACAAAAAAAGCACTGCTTGTGACTCTTCCTTTTTAAGAGGGCATGCCCCAGGGAAGAGGACTGGGGCTCTCTGCGTGGAGAAATCATTTCCTGCCGCAGGCGTATGGGCCATCTGGCGGATCTGGGCACTGCGGTCCTGGTCCAGAACACTTGGCTCCACAGCTTCCCTTCATTCTAGGCCAGGGATCTCCGACTTCCTGCCCAAAAGATCCGTGCGCCCACAGACACTTCTCTCGGTGCCTGCCTGTCCTTATTTTGCCTCTTGGCTTTTTTAAGAACAAGACTGGGAGGCTGGCGTGCTAGGGGGGAAGCGCCTCCTCCCGACAGAACCAGGAATTGGCTCTGTGTGGTTTTGTGCCCTAGAGTTCCAGCCACACCTTTGTTCTTGAACCCGAGCCTTGCCCTGCTGGAGGACATCCTCTACGGGGAAACCCGAGCTCCCGCAGATGGATGTGACTGAGCCATCTGTGGCAGGAAGCCAGGGGGATTCTGGGTCTTCGGGAGCGATGGCTGCAGGGCCATCCCAGTCAGGCGGAGGGAACCCCGTCCAGACGATGCGCAGCCCACTGGTCCCAAAGGGCTTTATCACCTCATGCAGCAGGCCTGGGAGGCTCCGGTGAGGAGGGGCGCTTGTGTGCAGGAAAGGACTCCTCAAGAGAAGGCAGCTCCTCACAACTCGGGCTCTGGCCAGAGGCTCCTCATAGGACTGCATCTGAGCCTTGAGCCGAGCTCCACAGGGTCTGATGTTCGGTATCTGCTGCAAACAGTGCTGTCCTTCAGCTCCAGAGCTCTCTACCTTTTTTCTGGACCGTGCCTGGATGAATCGATGTCCCTGCCCCAACCCTTGGACTCCTGCTTGATTCTGCTTCTGCACCTGCCTGCTTAGCTGCACCTGTGCCCTCAGAGGTCCCCCTCCAGGAGCCGTCCTTGAAAGAGTTTAAGAGGGTGACTACCTGGAGGAGGGCCTTCTCTGTGGTGGCACCCTGACTGTGGAACATGCTCCCCAGAGAGGTTCGCCTGGCGCCAATGCTTCTATCTTTTCAGAGTCAGGCAAAACCCTTTTTATTCTCCCACTATTTTAATTGTTAATTTGTTTTAGTGGAGGGTTTATATTTTAACATTGGATGCTGCGCAACTGTTGTTGTTATTCTTGTCTTTGTTTTGTTATTGGACTAATTTACTGTAAACCATCCTGAGACTTTTAAGTATGGGATGGTATAGAAAAGTTTTAAATAAATAAATTGTACTTTGACCAGCCCTGCACCAATCCCGATCAGGCTGGAATCTTCTTTCCCATGCTCGACCCTCGACAGGAAGCAAACTGAGCCGTGTTCAAGACTGCAAACACTCAGAAACACTAGCAATTTCTTTGCATAAGTAAAGCTCACAAGTCATGTGCATATGAGCAGAACTCCGCTTGAACCCGCTTCCTGCTGGACTCCCACATGAACACTCAACGGGAGGTCAACTCAGGGAAGAGGGAAAACGACCTGGAGTCCAGGGAGCCAAGCTGAGGAAATCCAACAGATTCCCAGTCCCAAACCTCATTCTCCTCATTCCTCCCTAAATTCTGACCTTGCTTTTTGGGTTGTCCCTTAACTCAAAGCCTGCCTTAGTCAAAGCAGGGCCTCAAATTTATGTTTGCCTTCCTGGATATCAGTGCTCTGTGACTAGCCACGATAGTCGTCTTAGCACCAGGGAAGCCTCCTTTGGTAGCCACTTTGTGATAACATCTACAACACTCTTCCAAAACTCCAAACGTGCCCAGGGGCTAAAAGGAGGGGCTCCTTTCAGTCTTTGCTGGCCATTTTCAGTGCAAACCAGACAAGGAATTTTGGCCTGGCTTCTAGCACTGGGAAGGGCGCAGCTTCTTGCACTCCAGCTTCTAACGGTGGTGGAAGATCGCATGGCGAAGGTACCTTCAGATTCCAGCCTGTCCAGCTCGTAGGTTGCAGCCGTGGTCACCGGGTGGGCAGCTGGCATGGCAGTCCTCCGTGTGGAAGACGCCAAGGACGGTGGCGCCGCCACGGCTTCGGTCGTGCCGAGGACCCCCTCGGCCCGCATCCCTGATTCAGCCGGGGTGGTGGGCGCATCGGTGACGGAGGGACCTTCGCTCTTTTCCAGAGCTGTGCCAGGCCCTGCAAGAGGAAGGGGAGACGGGGAAATGACATGCCTGACCCAGAGACGATGATCCCAGTCCGCACAATCTATTGCAAGCAGCAATGAAGGCACCATCGCTATGAGGAGAGAGAGATTATTTTGCACTGCTGTTGGGAAGGAAAACATTCTCCCAAAGGAGCTGTTCTAACTGAAAGACCTCCAGGTTTGCTTCACTGAATCAAAGCATTGTGTTTTGCGCAGCGGGCAACCAGGTGGGACTTTGCAGAAGTAGCACCGTCTGCCCAAGTTGCATGACTCCGGCATGCGCTGTTCAAAGAGGGACTGCGCTGGAACATTCAGTTCTCTTTAGCAATCACAGCTAAGGTCACGAGGAAAAGCCCAGCCCAGTCAGGCTGGGGTCACAGGAGTGGATGTTGCACCCGGCCCGTCGTCGATTGGTGATATTTAAATACCATTTTTCACCTGCAACAAATCCGATAGTGAAACAAAGGAATGAAAATGAAAACATCCCAAACAGTGGGAAGATTGTAGCTCATAGTAAATGTCATTTCACGTTTAATGACATTGTATTAAATGTCCTGCTCTAAAGAGCCGCAGAGCAAGCCTCATGGTCAGTGCCACTACCAGGACCAGCTGCAGAGATGACCCCAAGACTCAGATGGGTCTGCAGAGGCAAAGACAGTCCCTCAGAGAACCAGCTCAGATAACATGCATTGACACCCTGGGTTGTTTCTCCAATCATGGCAAGCAACCCAGGAAGAGGGCATTTCTAGGTTGTTTAGCAAGATGGAAGCCACTGCTCACCAACAACCCATGGTTTGTTGACACTGGGTTATTTGATCGTGTGAATCAGGTCATTCTGGGCCCACTGGTGTGTCTCAGTAGCCCACTGTGACTTAATTGAGCCATGGGATCGTTGTGTTGTGCTGGATGCTCATGGGTGCTCTTTTTGCCTGGCACCCCATGGGTGCCTAGCTTGCCATGAGTTATCAGGTACTATGAATCCAGGTTTCTCGGTTTATTTGAGAAAGAACCACCCTCAAATAAATCATGGCTTGTTGTACATTTATACAAAGGTTGTTTCCCCCTCATACAGGCTAAGTCAGGCTAACGTGACACAAAATCCTGGGCAGGTAATTCAGGCAGTGCCCAGCAGGCATGGATGCATTCAAAACAAGGTGCCGGAGAATTGGTTTGCCAGTACCCTGGACCAACAGAAGGACCAACAGGTGGGTCCCGGATCACGTCAGGCCAGAATTTTCCCTAGAAGTAAAAATGACCAAGCTGAAGCTTTGGACATTGCAAGAGAAGACAAGACTCCCTGGAGAAGGAAGACCACCATGCTAGGGAAGATTGAAGGCAGAAGAAAAGGAAGGCCAGCTCTGAGATGGATCAATTCCATAAAGGAAGACACAGCTTGAATTTGCAAGAACAAATTCTTTTTAAATGTATTAAATTAAATTAAATTAAATTAAATTCTTTGAATTTAAAGTCAGGATGTTTAGAGGGCTTTCAATCCTAGGGTTGCTCTAAGAAGGAGATGATTTGATGACCTGGAACCACCACAACAAAATCACCTTCTCTTCTCCATGCATAATTGTGTGTGCCTTTATCATTTTCCCCTCACTCACCTTTTCGCTTAGCAAGGCAAGCTCAGCTATTGCAATCTTTCCCTGGAGGGCAATCGTTACCGGCCTTTAATTATTCTGGTTGCCATGTTTCCCAGCTGCACAAAAATCACTTCTTGCAAAGCTGTTCTTTCATCTGGTAAAAAACCAGAACTCTTTGGGAAGCACAAAACGTTGAGCCCAGAGAAATGTCTTTCCTTCCACATGGCTAAAATCCTGAGTCAACTTGCTAGGAGCAAACTCATCCTGTTAGAAATCTTAGTAATTTGGTAGCAAAGGACCCTCGGTGCACCTCACACTGCCTTCCTGCAAATGTCAGAAATGTGACATGACAAGTCGCTTGCCCAGGTTTGCTGAATAAATTCCTCCTTCCCTGGAATAAGAGCTGTTACCACATCTCAGACTATCTCAGGGGTTACCAAACGACAAGCCTTCCTCCAGTCTGCAGGCCTCCAGAAGCGCTGGGCCACAGAAGTGCTGCCAGCATCTCCCAGTCAGCCATTTGGTTTGAGGGATGCTGGCAGGATCGGGGTTGAGAAAGCTGTCCTACAGAAGCAAAGCAATTAGCCTGCTGCTATTCTGATGCGTTAGAGGAGGTGTTCTGGAGACACGCCATGATGCCCCAGTCAACACGTTAATTGTTTCCTGCAGACATAAAGACAGGTCCTTGTTTATTTGACACTCTATTATGTTCTGCTCCATTAAGGATGGACGGATTGGTCTGTTTCCAGTCCATGTCACTTTCCCATCCCATTTCTGCAACTTGGTGCTGGAGGGATCTAAATCTGCATGAAATGATGTATTGGAATAGCATGCCTTTTCTCACATTTCTAAAGTATTTCCTCCCAGTATGCATTTTGAGGAATGCGGGAATGCTACTGTGCAGACGGAGGGTTCCTTAAAGTGTTTTATATAGAAATACACTTGTTTAAAGGATATGTTTTGGTACATTTTTGGAGCCTTGTGAAATCTGAAGAGGAGGAAATTCTGGAGAGGTGCTCTATCCCTGCTTCCTGCACTAATCCGATCAGACCGCTTTGAAAGGCAGATTTTATTTATTTATTTATTAAAACAGTTTTATGCCGCCCCATTCGCCGAAGCCTCGGGGCGGCTTACAACAAATAAGATTTGTGGCATCGGCATGCAATCCTGCACTTTACAGGCATCTGGATGGGGGGATGGAGGGATGGATTGCTTTTTAAGCATCTTTGTACTGCTTTTTGTAATATATATCCTATGGAACATGGTGGGACAGAAGGAGAGCTTTCCAATCCCTTGGAGCAGCAGACAGCCCAACCAGTGGGTCTTGGGTCAAACCAAGCCAGAACTTTCCCTGGAAGCAAAAATAACCCAACTGAGGCTGTGGCCCTTTGGCTACATCCCGAGAGGGTGTGTTGCCCTGGCTGTGAGTGTTCAGGGGTGTTGTTGTTGTTGTTGTTTCTTTTTGATCCCCAGAGAACGATACTCCAACTCCAGCTATACTAAGAAGGAGATTATTTGTTATTGCAATAACACCAAACAAACTAGTAGCCTGCCGTAACATTTAGCAGCAAGCCTCTTACATGGCACAGCGAGGGCTCCTGCAAGGTAGGACTCCAAGCAGCTGGATCCAGATAAAAAACAGCAGAATCCCCCTTGGAAAGACTCTGAACCAAAGGAAGTGGCTAACATGAATACGTTACAAACATGTGGTATGGTAACGCATGCGTACGGCGTTCTACACAATTAAAAGATTTATTTACTAGAATAATACTGTTTATTCCTTAGCACCTGTGAGCGAGTAAGGCATAATCCTGTCTGGATGGGCCAGGTTCCTTCTCCGTCTGACATCAAAGCATCGGCATGACCACTTCTTGCTTGCAGAAGGAATGCCTGATCAGGGATGTCAAGGCTGCAAAGGAGCAGGGTCCTTATCAGAGAAAGGGAAACTTCTTAGCTCCGTGAAAGCAGACTGTCGGGGTCAGCAGATCATGGGCTGAAGCTCTGTTGTACAACTGCAAGCCACTCAAGTTTAATGCCAAGCAAACAAGCCTTCTAAAGAGCCCGAGCCCCCGGCCTGGCTCTGTGGGGTTCAAGCCTGTTACAGAAGGCCAGACTCCCTGGAGAACCATCCTGCTAGGGAAAGCTCAAACCAGAAAAAGAGAGGGAGGACCAGCCATGAGATGGGTTCAATTTCCAAGGTTCTGTTTGGATGCCAGGAAGCACTTCCTGACAGTCAGGACCCTGAGGGTGAGGAATGGGCTTCCACGAGAGGTCGTTGAGGCCCCATTGGTGCGGGTGTTCAAGGAAAGGCTGGACATGCACATGGTGGGCATGTCGTGAGTGGAGCCGGCTGGAGCTGGGGTCAGACTAGATGGCCCGGGAGACCCCTTCTGACTCACTCTGTTTCTATGGGTTGACTCCATATAGGAAGCCACAGCCTGGAGCTTACAAGAGCCGTGTGGGGCATGGCCTGGGGGGGGGCACGCATGCGGAGGGTCACCATAAGGTGGATGCCACAAACAGCCCATTGCAGCTTCCAGTGCAGATTAAGAACAACTCATTTCCCAAACAACAATACAGGAAGCGTTAGAACACAAGGGCGATGCTGGGGAGCAAAGCGATCTGAGAGTCAAGGCACATTTGCATATGCTAATTTGCATGTGTTCTAAGTCTGCGTGCATCGTCAAGGGCCCCTGTCTCCTAAGCACACCCTGATTTGTGTAAAGGGAAGTCCAGGCATGGGAGAGGAGGGTATGTGATCCCTGGCAGCAGGGGGTAAAGTCCACGTGGCCAGAAGCTGCCTCATCCTGGGGGACCAGATGCCACGGAGACCCTCAGGGCCCCTGGACCTTTCAGCAAGGCTGGTGGGGCAAAGGCCTCCCAGAGATCTGGAGCTTCAGGTGGAAGATTCGGGGGCCCAGCCTTGAAGGCCAGCTCTGCAAGTAAAGGAGCATTCCAAAACCACTTTTCAGATGCTCTAAGGTAGTGATGGCGAACCTTTTAGAGACCGAGTGCCCAAACTGCAACCCCAAACCCACTTATTTATCGCAAAGTGCCAACACTGCAATTAAACCTGAATACTGAGGTTTTAGTTTAGAAAAAACAGCTCACAGCCAGCCCAAGCAAATATATAGATATCCTTGGCAGCGCACTGACCGGCCATGCGACAGCTCGGACGAGTCGCGGCTAATGTGTCGCAGCTCGCGACGTCATCGCCTGGCGCTGTTCCTCCTTTCCGAGCGTGCGCATGGCCCCTACGTGCGCAGTTATCCGATGCTCGGCTGCTGGGACGACTTGGTCGCGTGCCGACAGAGAGGGCCCTGCGTGCCCGCTGCGGCTCGCATGCCACAGGTTCCGTGGACTGGATAGAAGAGGACATTTGATTTCACAAAATAGCTTATTCTGCAGAAACAGTAGCAGGTGGGGAGCAGCAGAAGGAGAAACCCCTGTGAGCCCAGAGTCAGCTCATCACCTGTGTAGGTGCAGCAGAGATGTCCTGGGTCCCTGGACCTTTCTTCCATCAAGCGCCCCCAGACAGTCGGACGGAGGGACGGAGGGCCTGCTAGAGATTCGGGGCTGCCTCTCTAGTGAACTGCTCCTCAGCACTGCTAAAGGACTCTAGCGACAAGCATGAGCTGCACAATTTAAATGTCCACTGCTTAAAATGGGTGAAAACTTCTGTTCAGGCAGAGGGCTGAATTCTTCTCGGAGAAGATTTGGGGGCAGCATTTTGGTAGCCACAGGGCCAAAATGTTGGCATATTTGAGCCTAAAGCTCTTCCTGCCAGGAACTTAGCAGAGGCAGGAAAGGGAAAACCTGAAGCTGGGAACTGCCAAATGGTCAGGGGCTGGAGCTGGAGGTGGGACTATTTGGAGACCCCTGGACGGTTCGTTTTGGAGCCAAGGTCTGGGTTCTTCATCATTGCTTTAAAGAGTATAGAAGCAGCCGAGAGAACAGGAAGGAGTGGGGTGCTTTGCGTTCTTCACGAGGAGGGGAAAAGGCGGGTGCTCGCGTCGCTCTGAATGTCCTACAGAAATGGCTGCAAAACCTGGGAAGGTGACAAGGTGCTGAAAAGGACCTGCAAACTCCCACAAGCGAGCGAGCACCAGGTCACGAGAAATGCAGAGAAGCAAAAAGGAGAAAGCCCCAGTGCATTTCTGTTCAGCCTTTTTATCAACAACGTGGAGCAGGTAACCAGTCTGCTGACCAAAGTCGCAGATGATACCAAAGTGGAAACAATCGAGGAGCAGGCAGTCCAGATCCAAAGGGATCCAAAGGGATCTGGACAGCCTGAACAAGAGGGTGGGGGCAACAGGATGGCATTCCATACAGGTAAGTGCAAAGGGAAGCGCTTGGGAATCAGGAATAGGTGCCATAGGTAGAGGATGGGGGTGCTTGTGAAAGGCATCCCAGAGTACTTGTCAACAGCAGGCTAAACGTGAGCCAGCCGTGTGAGGTGGTGGCGATGCCACCCTTGGATGCAGGGCCAGAGGCATGGCTTCCAGACCTGGGAGGCGTTGATTCTGCTCTGCACCACTCCGGTGCGCCCACAACTGGAGCAACTGTGTCCAGTTCTGGGCTCCACATTACAAGAGAGACACAGCAAGGTTGGAATCAGTTCAGTGGAAGGTCATACGGATGGTAGGCAGATTTGGGACGGGGAGGGGGTGCCATGAGATGAGACTGAGTGAGCGGCATCTTTTCAGCCTGGAGAAGAGACTCAGAGGAGATCTTATAGGGACATACAGGTATGTGACAGTGGAGGGTCATGGAGGGCAGGACGCGTTCCAGTGGGGCACAGCTCAAGCAACGAGGCTTCAGGTTGGATGCCAGGAAGCACTTCCTGATGGTCAAGGCCCCTGGGGCATGGATTGGCTTCCCCGGGAGGTGGTTGGGGCCCCATCGGTGAGGGCTGGACAAGCACATGCTGGGGCTTACATGAGCAGAGCCGGCTGGAGCTGAGGTCAGACTAGATGGCCTGGGAGGGCCCTTCTGATTGGCTATACAGTAGACTCTCGACTATCCGGCTCGTGACTATCCGGCCTTCGTACTATCTGGCCTAGTTAAAAAAATAATTATTAATGCACAGTAAAATAAGTTTAAATAATTTTTGTAAGAATTAAGCCTACGTTTTACGTTAATGTTTTGTTTATTTTAAAAGTGTATGTATTCATACTGTACAGTGTACACGATTTTATGTTTCCTGCAATTAAGTTAGACATCATAAAATTTATCTTAAAATGTGTACAATATTTTTATCCTTGGACTTCCTTTTTCTGTAATAAATTTTTAAAACGTACAGTACAGTACATAACAAACATTTATAAAGTACTGGCCTGTACTAAGAGGTCAGAAAATATGAATAAGAGCAGGATTTGGTATAAAAAGGGTGTTTTTAATGGGATGGGTGGCGTAGGAAGTGAGCATTTATAGAACTCCAGCCTATCCGGCTTTTTTGTTATCCGGCCTGCCCTTCCGCCACGTTAGTCCGGATAGTTGGGAGTCTACTGTATTTCTATTTCTTCGGGACAGGAGTGGCCAAACCCTCCCCTCCCTGGTTGCTCCTTGCTTGATGGTGAAGAGAAGAGGTGGTTAACTAAAAAGGTGCAGGGAACCCTCCCTAGACGATCTTAACGTTTTGAACAGCTTGCTCTGGGAGCAAGCATTCCTTCAGGTCCCGGGTCTTCCTCCCAGCTGTCCAGCTAGCATGACCTTGCCTGCAGCTGGTCAAGCCGGGGAGTCACCTCCCCTGACACAGTCCCCCCTTTCTGGCACTGGCTCGCAAGACACTAAGAAGGATCTTTGCCTTCACCTGCTACCTGTATGCAAAGCGAGTGCCCCCCCTCCACGAAGATCTGCCCACCTAGGATGACTAGGTGTGTCTTGCACATGAAACAGCACTCTGAGAACAAAATTACGGGCTGCCCGTACCACATCCAGCTCATGCATTTATAGATTAAAACTTCCAAACCTTAAACAATTATAGACTTAAAATTTTCAATACATAAATTTAAACATCTGAAACACAGCAGAATAAAACACCTGTTTGTACTCCCAGTCGTGACCAAAACTGGTGTTTTAAACCAAACTGCTTCACTTGCTAAAACTGTTCAAAATGCACCTGTGTGTAAAATTTTAAGTCTATAAAATGTTTCGTTTAAAAAATTTAAAACCGAAAACATTGTGAACTGGATGCACCACTGCTGGTTTGTTTTTAAATTAATAAAGCAAAAAAGGAAGGAAAAAGAGCGAAGGAAAGGAAGGAAAACAAGCGAGCCACCGACCTTCCGCGTCCGGGGGGTTTGTAGCAGACAAATAGGCAGCAGGGGGGGACGCCGTGATCCCAAGGGGCCCTTCAGGGTTCCTGAGCAGCTGGGACACACTGGAGACCCGTGGCACTTGCGTTGCCAACTCTCTTTCTTCTTCAGCCGCCGTCTCTCGCTCCGTAGCCGGCTTGGGAGTGAGCCCTCCTGCTGTCACAGCACTGATTTCATGGAAGGCTGTCACAGGCCGTTGAGTAATGCCTGCTGGTGGAGGTGGGGGAGAAACAAAAGAAGAGGAAGCGTTTGTTCTGGCACGGCTTTAGGAGTGCTGCAAGCTTCTGTACATCACAGAACTCTTCCTCAGGAGGAGGATCTCAGAGCAGACTAGGTCGTGAGCAGCAAAAAAGCAGCTGTGGGATTATTCCTAAAGTGGGAAACAACATAATAGTGTGAGGGGGTCATTCGCAGAGCTACTGCAACCTTGATGTAGAAACATAGAAACGAAGTGAGGTAGAAGGGATTCCTGGGCCATCTAGTCTGACCCCTGGCTCCAGCCGGCTCCACTCATGACATGCCTGCCATGTGCATGTCCTGCCTGTCTTTGAACACGCTCACCGACGGGGCCTCAGCCACCTCCCGTGGAAGCCCATTCCACACCCTGGGGGTCCTGACTGTCAGGAAGTGCTTCCTGGCATCCAACCTGCAGCCTGGTTCCCTGAGCTTTGCTCCGTTGGAGCGCATCCTGCCCTCCATTGCAGGAAAGAACAGCTCACAGTCCTCCTCCACATGGCATCCCCTCGCAAACCTATACGTTGCTAGAAGATCCCCTTGGAGTCTCCCCTTCTCCAGGCTGAGAAGACCCCGTTCCCTCCATCTCTCCTCGTATGTCATCCCCCCCAACCCGGCTTCCACTCTTGTGCCCCTGCGCTGAACCGATTCCAACCTAGCTATGTCTCTCCTATCATGTGGAGCCCAGAACTGGACATGGTTCTCCTGCCGCGGGCACACCAGAGTTGTGTGGAGCAGATTCAGCGCCTCCCTAGAAGCCATGCTTCTGGCTGTAGCCACGCTATTGGCACACATTGTGGGAGATGCTGTGTGCAAGAAGGCACGGAGGCACATGCCGTACAGCATTGTGTAAAATGCCTCCCTTTATTTCTGATGAAATTCCGCCCTTCGTTTCTGTGTGCCTCACACGCAGGGCTTTGCTGCAGGTACTTTCTCAAAGAGATCTTTCCAAAACTGGTAACTGGGTGCACACCGGCACTTCACAGGTACACATTCCCGTGGCTGGCTTGAGGATGCATCACCGGAAATGGGGGCCACCGACACAGGAAACTGGCTTCGAACAGCACCATGTACTGCACGAGGGGCCTGCGAATTATGATCGGAAATGTAGGAACACGTTCTTGCGATTTCCCCCAAGTTCTTTGTGATTGCACAGGGATGTGGGAGTGCAGCAGGTGCTTTTTTGCACCAAAAACATTGGCCCAGCTGCACATCCTGGACGCCACGGTCTGAAGGAGAGATGTAGAACCCTGGCCAACCAACGGCGGTTGCACATCTGGCCTGCTAAGTTGCAGCGAAGGGAGAGAAAAAGCGCAGGGAGTTGGGAGATCAGTTGGAGTGAGCGCAGTCCTGTCCTGGAATGGTAGCCAAGTTTTCTCTAGTGATGTGCGAGCCCCCTCAGGCTCACCCCAAAAACCAGTCCCGTTTTTCAAGTGTTCCCACTGAACACCTGGAAGATCGCAAGGGCTTTCTGCCCCCAGGCCTTCGGCACGGTTGCTCAAAATGCGTGACTGACCAGAACACGACAGCTGGGCTAGAATCAGATCTCGCTCAGTGGCATTCACACAGAGGTGGGCAATCCGTGGCCCACGGTGTCGCAAGCCGGGGATCCTCCTTCCTGCACTGAGAAGCCAGTCTGTTTTGCTTGCAACGTGTTCTTGACTGACCAAAAAGCTGACCGAATGAATCTCTGAGTGGTTTGTTGAAGACAATCTAGTATTCACCTCCAGGAACTCTCCTTATGAGCCTGCCTGGGCCTGATCCCTTCGGGAGGGTCCTTCTGAAAGAAAGCACGCCGATCCTCTAATTCAGCCGTCCTCCTCTGCTAGGGGTGCAGCAGGTAGCCAAGAGTCCCAGAAACTCCCCTGCCCCGAGTCCCTCCCCTCCCGCCAGCTGTACACCTTGGCTATTCCCAGGGACTGCCTGCCCAACTTGGCCTTGAGGGAAGCGCCTCCGTCTCTCATCTCAGTGTCTCAGCGTGGCCCACCTTCCCAGGCTCCCTGCTGTTCTGCTTCACTTTCCAATCCCAGTTCCTCTGCACCCCCCCCCCCCGCGGCCCACAGTCCTTGAGATCAAGTGCCCAAAGCAGCCGTTTTCCCCCCTCCCAGCCCACAGGCTGCCTGCAGCGCTCAGAGCGGTTCCCGGGCTCCCAATTGCCAAGGTCACCCAGGGCTCCTCCTTCCCCTGGCAACCCTGAAACACGTACTGGAGGTCGCTGGCCCCAGCAGCCACTCCAGCGCCTAGTCTGCCCTTTAAAGGCGGAATCTGTCCTCCTGAGCCCCGTCGCCAAGTTGGGTTCGGCGCTGGAGACAGCGCCTGCAAAGTTCCTTCTGAAATCCAGAGTGGATGCACCACCTTGCTGGGTCAGCAAAAAGGGCCTTCCCGCGCTCTCCCAGCATCCCCTCAAACAGCCTTCCCCGACCCCAGTGGGGCCTGTGTGCGTGCGTACAGGAGTGTCCTCACGCAGGCGCTGATGTCGCGCCAGCTCACCTGCTGATGCCCTGGGTGGCCCTCGGAGCCAAAACTGGTCCAAAGTCACCCAGTGAGCCCCTCAGCTGACCGGGGACTTGAACCCGGGTCTCCCGAATCCAACCGTTGATCCACCCCATCACACAGCCTTGCATGGTCAGTAATGCATTTAAAAAGAAAACGAGATTTTTCTTTCGTCTGTTGGTGAAAGCCCCTGAGGACCAAAACAGCCGTTGCTTTGAAGCATGTCTAGCAGCTGTGAATTGTTTCCATTTTGACTCCAGAGTAGGTGCCGATAAGATCACAAAAGCCCCCTGCCCTAATATTAGGGTCCCAATCCAGGTAGGGGCCCTGCACCTAATCTAGGGTCAAAACGTATGGAAAAAGAGAGGTCCGCCTGGCGCCGTCGTTATTTGTTTTTCGGCGCCAGGCAAAGACCTTTTTATTCAAACGTCATTTTAATTGCTAATATTATTTGCTTACTTCGGCCAGGGCGACTTATTTTATAATGTTAATGTGTTTTATATTTTTAGTATTTTATATTTTAACTGATGTTTTGTAAGCCGCTCCGAGCCTTCGGCGAATGGGGAGGCATAGAAATTTTTAAATAAATAAATAAATAAAAAGATGTGCCTGCTAGACCCAACGTTAAAGAAATCTCTTTCTTGGCCTGTATTTTGCTTGCAAGTGTTGGGAAAATTCAGATAAACCCTGGCAGAAAGGCGTTGCTTGCATATGTGTTTGTGTTATAAAATCAAACCTGCACCCCCTTTCTCAGAAAGCTGCAGAATTCCAAGCCAGGTTACTGTTTGCATTTGCTGTTAGTTTAGGAAGTGGGAACTGATAGCTTGCCTAGAGGCTGCCAGGGCTATTGTTTTGCTGAAGAGTCAGAATTGATAAGAGTGTCAGGTTAACAGCATTGCAATCACCCTCATTTGTATGCCAAGGCTCATAATAATCCCATGATGGTTATGTGAATATCCTGCAATCAAATGGCATTGTACTGAGCCCCCTCTGCAGACCCCTCACCTTCTTCGGACTGTGCTCCCCTTCTTTCGCCATCCACTGCCCAACTGCTGGGCCCATGTGACTCACAGGCTATAAAACACTCTGTGTATGTTCTAAAAACTTGTAGTTGGCGGGGAGATCCACCACCCAGGAGCATACTTTCAGAAGTAACTGCAGGGGCCCCAGGTGATCTTTCAATAAAACTGCTGAGGCTCAAGGCGAAAGGGCTCTTTCCTGACTGAACCCGGCGATCCTGTCTCACAGCTGCCATCGAGTCTTCCCAACGGGAGAAACCCTGACAAAAATGTGCCATCTTTGCAGACAGCCGTGGCAAGAGAGCGGTTCCAGACTGCACCAAGCTGCCTCCTTCCTTGCATCTGCCTGTCTCACACGCCACTATCCTCCCATGATCCCCACAGATTGTTCCGCCTGCCCCGAAAAGCCAGAGCAAGTGATTTGCAGAGGCTTCTGTCTCAACAGTTCACCCAGGACTGGCTCACCCAACCCTCTGCCACGAGACTTTCCAGAATGCGTTTATTCTGCTCCGCTTTCTCAAAGCAGTTCTTTGGAGGACCTGCAGTGGCATATAAACAGCCAAAATAAAAATCACCCCACATGCGCCAGAGCCAGGATGCAGAAGTTTGAGCTGACTGCAAAATTCCCACCACGGATGCTCCTGAAGGTCAATGCTTCTCTCCTTTCCACGCTGGCAGGGTAATATCCCTGCTGCCCAGCTAGGGGAGTTAAATTCCCCGAAACAGAAGCATTTCCAGAATAGATGGGGAAACTGTACTCTCCCTGACTCCCAGCTGAAGCATAAGGGGAATTGCGGTCTATGCACAGTTTGCTCCAATTTCCGAAGGGACAACCGTGTGATGCTGCAGCAAAGACTTCACAGGCACGTGTCTACTTTATGCCTTGCGTGACACTAACCGCATTTTGGCAGACGCGGTTAGTATATACACCTTTCCAGAGGACTGGAGGAGAGGAAAACTGTTTTCAGAAAGAGCTGAAATGCAAAGAGAAGCAGCTACCTGTTTCGGGTTAATGTTTCATGCATCTCGTGAAGTAAACAGTGTCCATAAAAGCTTGTATGGGTTTTTTTTTTTTCTTTAAAGTGGCAATGCCGTGCCATGTCCCAAATTGTCCCAGTGCCCCCAGGAGCCCACACTTTGGTCCCTCAGGCCAGTGTGGTGAAGAGGTTAAGAGCGTGGGACTGGAACTCCGGCGATCCGGGTTCGAGTCCCCGCTCAGCCATGGAGACAACTGCATGACCTTCGGCCAGTCACTCACTCTCAGGCCAACCTACCTCACAGGGCTGTTGTTGTGGGGATAAGACTGAGAGCAGCAGCAGAAGAATAATCTAAGCTGCTTTGAGTCTGCTGCAAGGAAAAAGTGGGATAGAACGCTAATAAATAAAGAAATAAGCGCAAATCCAAACGGGGAAGCTGGATTGCCTGAGACCAGCAAATTCATTCCATGTTGTCCTGGTCCAGCTTGACCTTAGGAAGACATAGAAACTGAGCGAGTCAGAAGGGGTCTAGGGGCCATCTAGTCTGACCCCTGGCTCCAGTCGGCTCTGCTCAAAACTGGAAGCTTTAGTGTTTTATTAGAGGAATCTTCCAGTGTGGGGCTTGGACCCAGGTCATTTGTGCCTTAGATCAGGACTAATGGATTTCTAGATCTGACATGTAGCTTTTCTGCCACTCAAGGCAGCTTTTACAATTACAAAGAAAACTTGATTAGAAAAATGAGAAACATGTGCCATTAATCCTGCAGGACGGGATGAAAAGCTGAGAGGGCGTTCTCTGAAGGTAAGATGCTTTGTAGGACAATACAAGCCCACGGCAGCACGGGGCACCCTCGCTCCTATGCCCACCTGGCCAGTAGAGAAGGATTAAAGTCGCCCTCCAGGGCCACGATCCATGCAATAATTTCCAGTCGTGCCTTTCCAGTTCTCCTTCCATAACGGAAGAGATATGCACCGCACACAGAAAACTCCATAGCAGGATTCCTCTAAAAACCTGAGCACTGTTAGCATCCATCAGCCAGCCGCTGAGGCCATGTTTTCATGGGACAGAAAAGCCTTAATAACTTTTGAGCCTCTGCTCTTCAGCAAGCCTGGAGACTGTGCGTCAGCACTGCGTGCCTAGATTCAGCACTGTGTGCGTTCCCCAGAGAGGTCCACCTGGCACCATCGTTATTTGTTTTTTGGCGCCAGGCTAAGACCTTTTCATTTAAACAATATTTTAATAACGTTTAATATTACTATAGGTTTTAATTTGCAGCCGGAATGAATCGGGTTTTTAATTTGTATAATCCGTATTTTTTGTATTATATTTGTTTATTTATGCAAGCCGTCCCAAGGTGTTAAGAGATGGGACAGCATACAAAAACACTAAATAAATAAATCTGGGGAAGGAGTGGGGATGATAGGCCATGCCATGGCTTGGCGCAAACAGCCAATTATGGACTTTCGATATGTGCTGATTTGCTGTACTTGGGGCAATTTGTATCTGAACAATTTGAGATTTTGGCCAGTTCTCGACATCAGGGGGATGATGGGCTGCTCGGCGGAATAGCTCAGCAGATGCTGTTTTTACACACAGTAGAATCTGGGCTTATCATGAAAGGACTTTCTTTCTGAGTGGGAAGACTTAGCCAAAGGGCCAGTCAATTCACAGAGCAAATCAGACCAATGAAAAATCAATGGAATGGATATCCAAAGGGCAAGAAAGAAAGAAGGAAGGTCAACTTTCCGCAACATGTTGCCTCCGCTCGCTAGGAACCCGGGAAGTTGCCTTCCAGCCTTGGGAGGGTGCCCAACGGGAGAAAGCTGTTCTAAGCACTGTCTAAAAAAAGAAGCAATACGAAGAAGGAAAGAGTGGGACAGATTTACCTCTCACTGGACTCCTCGGGGTTTGGAAGACACCTGATTTGGTCACATCTGTCGTAGTCCCAGTCTCTGGAAACCATCCAAGGTGACTGGTCACACCTGGACTGGCCTTTCCCACGACACTTTCTGCAGGGGCTTCAGCCTCCATGGGTGGGTTCGTGGCCCGGACGGGATTCAGGCCGGTGGGGTGTGTGCCCGGCTCTTCCCCTTGCACGAGTGCTTGGCCGGACCACGCCTCGCCCCCTTTGCTTCCTTTCCCTGCAGGGGCTCCTAGCCCCAGAGGCAGCACCCTTTTCACATCATCTTCCTCTTCCTCCCTTCCCACAGGCAGAGAAAATTCCGTTACGGTCTGGTGCTGGTCCACCCCCATGGGCCACGCGGCCCCGGCCAGGCCAGCAGGATCCAGTTTTGTATCATCCCAGCTGTCCGTCTGTGGCAAAATGGCAGCCACCGCTGTGGTGGTGCAGGGGAGATCTTTCCACAGCCCCCGGTTGTTGGCGTTTTCCGCTTCCAAGCTGAAGGCAGAGTCAGCAGGAACTAAGGTCACAGACACGTCGGATCCCACCGAAATCAAGAGGCCGCCTCCGTGGGGCCCTCGCTCAGAACGGGCGGACGGCGCAACGGGGAGGGAAGGGTCAGTGGCCTGAAGATCGGCTACCGTACCAGGAAGACTTGCCACGCTTTCTTGCGTGGACGGCGGAGGGCTGCCCAAATGGCCCACGCTTCTCCCTCGGTCCTGGGAAGCTGGGGTCAAAACATCCCCCACAAGGTTCACGGGGGAAACCAGCCCTGCTCCACCACCGTCCCTGTCCCATGTCCCTGTCGTGGTGGTGCCCTGAGCGGCCCCCAAGGCATTAGGGTCTGGCGTGGTCGCAGCCGCAGCAAGCAGGGTCTCAGGGGGCCTGTTTCGATCCAGCTCTTTATTGGGCCCGCCGGGACCCCCGGGGGCCGCACTGGCATAAACACCTGAGCTCTGGGATCCCAAGCGGCTGTGGACGCCCAAGATGCTTTGCAGCGTCTCTTTAACGGTGGTGGTGGCATTTAATGATCTCTCCGAGGGCTCCGTCGCGGCATCGTGTGGGTTTTCGGCGGCTCTGTGCACAGGGGACGCGAGGCTCCTGTTGGCAATGCCTTCGCGGTCGTGCCCCGCAGGCCAGGCCTGCCGAAGCGGCCTTAGCTCCCTCGCCTCGGTGTTTTGAGAAGCGAGGCACTGCAGGCTGCTGGAGCTGAGCACAACAAGGCAGACAGGCAAGCACACCGACACCATCAGGCGGCTCATCTTGGAAGAGAAGTTTGCACGGAAACATGCAGAGCGAACGGTGACGGCACACGAGCCCTGGAAGCAAGAAATAAAATAGACCCCTCATTTCGGCTTCCTTCCAAATTAGCATTTTTAATTAAACTCTCGTTCTTAATTAAACTACCAGCTATGGCTCTCTTCTGAACATGTGAGAAGGTCAACATGCGGCCTTTACTCTGGATGGCGTCCATGGACGTATTCCTTCACCAAAGGAGCAACATGCCCTTTGCTAGAGATCAGCTGTGAGACTTAATAAGAGTCAGTTATGAGAATGCTCCTGGAATACCAGCTGTGTGCAGCCCAGTGCCAGGCAGGCTTACTTGTGAGTAAATCCAGCTGCGCTCTGTGGAACCCGCTCCCCACAACTGTGAACATGGTACTCCCAGGCATCCTGTCCCATTCACAGGATATTATGAAGGGTGGGGCCCAGACGTTCTCCTGTGCTTTCACCGTCTTTGTTAAAGGATAAAAGACAATTGCTATTGGTGGGTAGAAAAAGAGTGCCTTCCTCTGCGCTTGCTCTCTAATATAAGTGCCATCCCTGCTATGGTTTTCCCAGTTGCAATGTATGGCTGTGAAAGCTGGACCATAAGGAAGGCTGAGCGCCGAAGGATTGAGGCCTTTGAATTGTGGTGCTGGAGGAGACTCCTGCGAGTCCCTTGGACCACAAGGCCGGTCAGTCCTGGAGGAGATCAACCCTGGCTGCTCTTTGGAAGGCCAGATGCTGAAGATGAAACTCAAATCCTTTGGCCACCTAATGAGAAGGAAGGAGTCCCTGGAGAAGACCCTGATGCTGGGAGCGATAGATGGCAAAAGAAGGAGGGGAGGGCAGAGGATGAGGTGGCTGGAGGGGGTCACTGAAGCAGTTGGTGTGAGCTTAAGTGGACTCCAGGGGATGGTGGAGGACAGGAAGGCCTGGAGGGATGCTGTCCATGGGGTCATGAAGGGTCAGAAATGACTTGGCGACTAAGCAAACAAACAAATAATCCTCCTCCATCCCTAGGGTCAGTTCAAGGTGCTGATCTTAACCTTGAAAGCTTTAAACAGATTGTGCAATTGAGGGGTCATGGCCTGTATTGGGGCCCATGGCAGGTGGGCCAGAACTGGCCTCCCGGGGTACCTCCACGCACCCTTCTCCTGACCATGGACCTTCTGCCCCCATGCAAATATGAAGAAATGCACTTTGCGGGGAAATGCCAGCTTCAGATATCAGCTGATAGGATTTAAGCCAGCAGCGACTGGCCAAGAAAGAGATCTGGGATCTGCCCCCCATCTTTGGAACAACCACCCCGCTGGTGCCACCTGGCACCGAATTTGCCATCTTTTTAACACCAAGCTCAGACAGCCCTCTTTGCAGAGTTTAAAAACCTTTCAGGAGCCTGTTATGACTATCCAGGTGCCTTTCTTTTATGCTTGGCCAGGTCTTTTTATTGTCTTTATATGCTATTTGAAATAATAATGGGTAAAAATGGTCCAGGGGGCAGCAGCTGGGAAGAAGGCAAAATCTGTCTTAGGCAAACTCTGGATGCAAAAAAAATTCCTGTTTTCTCAAGGTAGGGCTGGGAAAGATTCCTGCCTGAATCTCTGGAAAGAAAGTGCTGCCAGTCCGTGTCGGCTATACTGGGCTAGGTGCGCCAAGACCCTAAGGAGCTCTCAGGAAACCAGTTAAAGACCTACATGCCCACCAATGTTTTTATGGTGTTTACATTTCATTATTTTAGCGATGCTGTTTTGAATTTCCAGCTGCTCCAATTCTTATCTAAATTGGGCATTTACATGTTTCTGGAAAGCAGGTGTGCAGTTTAGGATGCGATCTTTGGGTGGCAAAACAGCATATTAATATTCGCAATAATTAAAACAAAATAGGCTAAGTGTTGCATAAGTCCCTGAAACTTGGCTGGTTGGAGGCCCCTCCCTCGGAGGAAATGATCACCTCCAGTCTGTCCCCTCTGACATTGTTCCAAAATTCTGGGGATGGTTCCAGAGAAAGAGTTTCTCGCTTTCAGCAAGAAGGTTCTGTCTTTCTCTCCTTAGCAGATTTTTCAATGCTAGAAGAAAAGGTGGAAGGAGCACTATGAAAATGCAAGAGGGTTACAAGTGGAAGGAGAAAGCATAATCTAAGACCCTATAAAAGGCAGGGCTGTGAAGTGTACTGACCGTTAAAAAAAAAAAAGTTATCTTCCCAGGCAACTTATCCCTCCGTTCTAACGCAGAACCTCTGTCTACCTGAGCGCCACATTCCATTTTAGATAAAATCTTGGGGCCACACAGGACTGCACAAGAAAGCGAAGCCATGGGGTGCTGCCACCCCACAGGTCTGACTGGACTCAGTAATGGCCTCCTCATCTCTTTGAGGGCCCCAACCTGGTCGAAGTGAAACATGTTAGCCAAGGGTTCACTTCGGCCACATCTAATCTTCCTGAATGCACAGGCAAGGGTGGAATTAAGGCCCCGTTTGGAGAATTGTCCCTCCAAAGGTCTGGGTGGCCCTTGGCAAATGCCCAACTATGCTACACCCTGAACATAGAAACAGAGCGAGTCAGAAGGGGCCTCCCAGGCCATCTAGTCTGACCCCTGACTCCAGCCGGCTCCGCTTACAACATGCCCACCATGTGCGTGTCCAGCCTATCCTCGAACACCCTCACCGATGGGGCCTCAACAACCTCTTGAAGAAGCCCATTCCACACCCTCGGGGTCCTGACTGTCAGGAAGTGCTTCCTGGCATCCAAATTGAACCTTGGATCCCTGAGCTTTGCTCTGCTGGAGCGCATCCTGCCCTCCTCCTCAGGGGAGAACAGGTCTCTCCCCACCTCCGTGTGACACCCCCTCACATACCTGCATGTCGCCAACAGGTCCCCTCTGAGTCTCCTCTTCTCCAGGCTGAAAAGACCCATTCCCTCCGTCTCGCCTCCACACCTGTGAGCCATCTAGTCCAGCAAGTTACTCACAGGGTGGCAAACCAGCGGTTCACAGGACCCTTCAAGCAGGAGGGCTGCAAGAGTTCTGCCACCCAAGCTCCTCAGCAACTGGTACAGGGGAGCTGGAGTTGGCCCTCCATGAGCCAAACTGCTCTGAGGTCATAGAATTTCACATGTGTCAACTGCTCAGGGGGACCCATGTCTTGGGTCAGGTTTGGAATGTCAGTGATGCAGCGGCTCTGGGGAAGAGGAAAATCAGGTCAGGCTAGATGGCACGGGAGATCCCTTCTGACTCGCTCTGTTTCTATGTTTCTATGTCACTTTGGCTAACTTGGGAGAAAAAGGGATCGTGCAACGCCCAGGGGCAGGATGGACTGCGATTGAAGACAAGGTTGGGAGATGGGGAACGGGGCTACCATGCTTCTTCCACATCCCTCGATTGGAAGGACCAAACTGCTTTTGCTGAGATAAGATGCAGAAAAAGAGAAAGAGGGCGGACGTCCCCCTATCGATTTGAAATCATCCGAAATCTCTCCGCTCCCTAATAAGGAGAGCTTTAGGAATGTCAGCTCGTCTAGCAAATCTTCGTCCTTAGTGATTTCTAATTAGAAGAAGGTGGAGACGAGTATATTGTATAAATTAGCAGATCGATAATAGCCAGTGGCACATGTTCACCTTTCCTCTAGGAAGGCGGATCATTTCCACATGTCTCTGCCCTTTTTAGCATCTCCAGATTGCAAATGTTTAGTTATGGGGGGGGAGGGGGGCAGCAGGTGAGCCACCAACCCCTGTTCGTTGCCAGACACAAGGTTTGTTCCAGAGTATCCATATTCCAGAGCAGCGAGTTACGAACATAAGAAGGGCCACGCTGCATCAGCGCAGGGGCCCACGGAGTCCAGTTTTCAGCGAATCCAGTGACTCACCAGGAAACCCACAACCAGGACTTGCATGCAACAGCAGCAACTGGTTTACAGAGGCATTTAAATTTTAAAATCAATTTTAAGCTTTCTAACATGGTCGGTTTACCTTATTTGTATTGCATTTTATTGTTTGGCTTTCTACCTCAGTCGGTGTCAGCTGCTCAAAGAGCTTCAGCTACAGGGCAGTAGAGACATGAAATAAATAAAATAAAAATATGGCCTCTGAAACTGAAACTGGAGGTCACAGAGACCCATCCAGAGTGGGAGGGTGCACAGCCTTCTCCTCCTCCTTGAATCGGTCCAATTCCCTTTTAAAGAGATTCAAATGATTGGCCAGGACTTGGTCTTGTGGAAGCGAGTTCCACAGGTTAACTCTGCATTGTGTGAAAGTCCTTCCCACTTATGTCTGTCCTGAATCTTCTGCCAAGGAGTTTCATGGGATGGTGCAATGAGAGGACACTGCATGAATCAGTGCCGACATTTTGCTCAGTGGTAGGAGAGAGTCCAGGAGAAAAAAGCTAGGGAATAAAATATCCCTAGTGAACTGGCCCACAACTCTGCACCCATATATCCCTGCCCAGATCCTAAGATCACCCACTGAGGTCCTTTCCTGGGAGCACCCCCAAAAGATGCAAGGAACGTGGCTA
Organism: Varanus komodoensis; assembly: GCF_004798865.1. NCBI lineage: Eukaryota > Metazoa > Chordata > Lepidosauria > Squamata > Varanidae > Varanus > Varanus komodoensis. The sequence continues at coordinate 62,893,966 of NW_025335761.1, forward strand.
CTAAGGGAAGGGTCTATTCGGTTGTGGCACCCTAACTGCAGAACCCGCTCCCCAGAGAAGGGGGCCCGACACCAACTCTTTACACCTTTTGGCACAAGGCTAAAACCTTCTTATTTTCCCACTATTAAATTTTTCATGCTGCTTTATACTGGATTGTATTTATATTGTCACTGGGTCACTGTGGATTGTTTATTGTTCATGGTTTACTGGTTATTGCTTTATTTATTTATCTATGTATTTGTATTTAATAGGATTTAGATAGGGACTGGTGTCCTATATCATATTGATTGTATTGCTTATCATGTTGGAGTCTTTTTAGCTTTTATTGTAAACTGTTCAGAGAGCCATTTGGCTAACTGTGGATGGTATATAAGAGTTTTAATGAATTAATAAATAAACTCTTGGCTAGAGTCGATCATTTGGTCACATTTTCTCTTTCCTTTCCTCCAGGGACTACATCCAGGGGATTTTATAGTCATGGGAACATCAGGAGCAGCTGTAGGCACAAGAGTTCCATCAAGGTTCATTGCCCACACCAGCCTCCTCCATTTTGGCAATCTCCAGTGATGATGGACTACAAATCCCACCATCCCCAGTCACCAAGGCTGGTTGACATTGACCAGCAGCACCTCCCCAGTGCTGAAGGCAGACTGTTTTGCAGTCGTAAGTGATACGGAGCTTGAACCCGGGGCATTATATACAACTGAGAGCTGGTACCCAGAGGAAGCAAAAGACTTGCATGGAAAAAGTCGCTTTGAGCTCGGTGCCAGATGGTCAGTGCCGAGACAGGCAAGAAAACCTCCTGTTTTCCAGAGTACGGAGAGGAACTTGTCTGGAGGAGGAAGGCTGGAGAACGGACTCAAATTAATTGGGGCACCTGGGAATTCAACCTACGGATGCCTCAGTGCGCTGGGTTTTTCCAAGCTGCACGGTGGACCACATCTTTCAGGGGCGGGGGGGGGGGTTACACTCTTCTGCACTTGCACAGGTGTGCCTAGCACTGATGTGTGCTTGCACAGGTTCGCATCGGTGCCCACGTGCCCTCGCACACTTGCAAAGGGGCAGAGTTTACAAAAAACCCAATTCTGTCAACGAGAGAGCGATGGAACAAGAAGCATTATGCAATCCATGAAGCACAGATGGAGCCGATCCAATGAAATCAGTACATCTCTAGTTCTGGCTTTCGGCTTCCCCTGGACAATCAGCCACAAGCCAAGAAGAGAAGGAAAATGAGAGAAAAGCCTTACCAAAGACAGTGCCCTTGAGATGCACTATAGTCCAAGATAAATGGAGGACTCTAGGTTAGGGAGGGCTGGATTAGGACAAGGTCAGATCTCGCTTGATCATCCACCAAGAAACCTTTTTAGGTAAAATACCGTGTCGCACCTGTTGCATGGTGCTAGGTAAGCATGTTCGACATGGAGCAAGAAGACTTGGGTTCCAATCCGCACTTCACATACAGCTCCCTGAATGATATTAAGCCAATCGCCATCGAGGTTAGCCTCCCTCACAAGGTCGTTGTGAAAATAAAGTAGGACAGCGACGAAAGTCTTCCTCATTCATGTACACTCACCCAGACTGCCTGAAGAAAAGGCAGGGTACCAATATGATTAACAAAAAGGCAGAAACAAATTCAAGCCGGGATCTTTTCCGCAAGAAGGGTGGCTAGCGAGTCGCATTTGGTTTGGCTGCTCTTGTGAATCCACCGAACCCGTGAGAGCCGCATCTCACTCATCATAAATGCACCAAAAATATTCCACCGGGGAGAGGGCACAGGACACAAATTTAATTAAGCAGAGAGGAATGGAAGCTGAGGAAAGGCATGGGGGCACCTCCTTCTCCCCACTCTCGAAAATCTAGTGATTCTGATTCGTATTTGTTGCACAGAACAGAGAACCTGAAAAGATCTCTCTTTGGTGGCAGATCGCAGGTCACCAGATTCCTAGCGCAGCAAATTCGCCTTTGGAAATGAAAGAGGACCGTTTATTCCAATACATTGCAAAGGCAAAGAACCGAGAATGTGTCTCATGCGAAATAGCACTTCAGTGTGCCCGAGTGCGACCGTCTGTTATTTTTAAAGTGGGAAGTGGCAACAACCTACCATCTCTGACAAATGGCAAATAGTGTTAAGTTTTGCTCCCCACCCACCCCGGCAACCACAGGCTCGATCAATCCCACGGCCCGCCTGAACATTACAGATCAAATAGTTCTCTTTGCCAAAAAAAAATCGGAGGGTGTGGAGATGCCAGGATGCCGGGCCAGCTCCTTTCCGCGGTATTTCTGCAAAATAGAGAAAGTTTAAAAAAACGCACAAAGGGAGAGGAGGGGGAAGGGTCTCCACGCTCGCTCGTTCTGCTTTGGCAAAGGTTGGGACCCGTGCAGCCGCGGCATTCCACAAGGCTGCTGACCCAGAGAGAAATGAATGAAATCAAAGAGGCGAATTGAGGGAAATCTGAGCTTTGCACCAGAAAGCGGAGGGGAGGGAGGCGAGACAAATCCCCGAACAAAGACAGCGGCAGGCAGGAGCCGCAGCTGCAGCCGCAGGTCGGCGCGACGTCCCTTCGCCTCAAGAAGAACGTGCCGACCTGGCGGCCGCCTCCGTTACTCCGGGGGCCGGGGGGGGCGGGGGGGGGGGGGGGGCTGGCCGGCCCCCCCCCCCCAGCCGGGCCTGCCGGCCCCCGCACGCCGGGGCGCCCCGGCCGCCAAGGACGGCGCCCCGCCATTGTCCCCGCACCCCGGCCGCGCCCGGGCACGGCGACCTGGGACGAGCCCCCGCGCCCAGGTGCCCCGCTGGGCCGCCGCCCGGGCTCCCCGCTCCGCGCGGGCAGGGGCGCCGAGGCCCGCGGCCGGCCTTACCTGGGCGCCCAGCGTCCGCTCAGCCGGGCAGCATCCTCACGGCGCCCGCGAGGAGCGCGCCGCTGGTCCTCCGCATCCCGCCGCCAGCTGCTCGGCTGCCGCCTTCATGGCCAGGCGCCTGGGAGGGGGGGCGGGGGCGGGGCGAGCTCGGCGCTTTGCATATGCATGAGGCGCGCCCTCCGCGGCTCGCGGATTGGGCAGAGGCGGCAGCCAGGCGCGCGGCCGGCCCGCCCCGACGGCCCGCCTCGGCCCGCCCGCGCCTGGCGCTGCCCTGGGCCCGGGAGGGGGACGCGGGGCCCTGTGCCGCTGCATCGCCAGCTCCAGAAAGGGAGAAAGAGGGGAGCGGGGGAGAAGGAAGGAAGGAAGGAAGGAAGGAAGGAAGGAAGGAAGGAAGGAAGGAAGGAAGGAAGGAAGGAAGGAGGAAAGAAAGAAGGAAGGAAGGAAGGAAAGAAGGAAGGAGGAAAGAAAGAAGGAAGGAAGGAAAGAAAGGAGGAAGGAAGGAAAGAAAGAAGGAAGGAAGGAAGGAAAGACAGACAGACAGACAGACAGACACAGGAAGGAAGGAAGGAAGGAAGGAAGGAGAGAGAGAGAGAGAGAGAGAGAGAAAGAAAGAAAGAAAGAAAAAGAAAGGTGGATCAGAGATGGAAGCAATAATAAACAGCCTGCTACGGAGCTGTTTCTCAGCATCTTCTAGTGGTTTTAACTTGTTTTCAGTGTTTGTTTGTCTGTTTTAGGGCCCCATCCTAGGCTAGGAAAAGTCCTACAGCTTGCACCAGTGTTGCATGCGGCTGCACACTCAAGCCCCGCTGGAAGGCGCCGCGAGTCTCTTTAGAGAAAGGCGGTTGCTGAAAGGTTGTTGGACAGATGGGAGGTCGCCTCACGCGGGACAGGCTGCATTCCGTGATGGAAGGAAGGTCGGATTCAGATGCAGAGCAGAAATAAGGGAAGGTCACAGCTCTCCTGGCCCTGCCTGATGTCTGCCTTCGTCAGAGAGGGCACTTCCGAAGGGACCACGTGCTCCGGCGGCCTCCTTCTTAAAACAACTCTTCGCGTGGCCTTCCCGAAAGCATGGCCCAGCTGGGTATAGGTTGCGGTCCATAGCAAAGTGTCTGGTTGATCGGAACTGGTTTGCATCGCACGCCATGAGAAGGGGAGACTCCTTGGAGAAGACGGTCTTGTTAGGGAAAGTCAAAGGCAGAAGATGGAAAGGAAGACCAGCTGGAAGATGGATGGGCTCCGTAAAGGAAGCTCTGCTGTGGAAGAGCTGAATGGATGGAGCTGTCTTTGACAGGCACTTTGTTCGTCTGAATGCTGCCCAGTAATCCAGGTGGATCCTCTAGGCAGCTTACAGTAAATGACTAAAATCAACAATAAAATCCACTAAAATCAAAATTAAAAATGGATGTTGCAATGATACCTAGTAGGCAGAACAACAGCTGTCAAAATAAATAACAATTTAAGACTTTCCTTGAAAATATTCTGAGAAAAGAAACATCTTTGCCTGGTGCCAAAATGAGAACAAGGTTGGTGCCAGGTGAATTTCTTTGGAGAGCATGTTCCATGGTTGAGGGGCAGCTGCTGAGAAGGCCCTTCTTCGATTTACCATCCCTCTTTCCCCCTAAGGGATGGCTCTTGTAGAAGGACCTCCTGCCCAGATCTTAATGGGCAGGTGGGTATATATGTGAATAGATGGTCCATTCAGAGGGCTTTCCGTCGGATGCCATTGTATTTTAGGACCACCACTTTGATAGCTCTGGGAAAAGCAGCAGGTGAATCTGAAAAATAAACCAACAGACTGTCATTGGAGCCTTGGCCTTCCAGTGAAAAGAGCTGGGGGCAAATGCTGGGAAGGAAACGTACCAGAGATCCAGGAGCACGGCAGCAGTCGGATATGCAGGCCGACTGGAGAAAGAACACGTCCTGTTTTTAGGCAGCTGTGTATCTTCCAGAACAATTATCTTGTGACAGTAACAATAGGCCTGAATCTAACCTGCTGTTTCCTCTCCCATTAGAAATGCTAAATTAATTTAGCAAAGCTTGGGAGATGTTCACTCACTTTAGGTATTCTGTTCTTGTGAGTCTGAAGGGAGAGAGCAATGCGGGGCCCACGCTGCCTCCTCCAGCTGTGACCACCACATGTTGGCAGGCAGGGACTGCAAGAGCTCGGCGGCTGCCCACCTGAAGGTAGTTTCAGAGATCCACGTGATCAGGAACCTAGATTCCTGACCATGTGGAGGTCTGTGGCCACGTTCAGGCAACTGCGTTTGCTCAATGGCTTGATGTGGGGAAGGAAAGGTGGCGCTGGTGCTGGAGGGAGCCGAAACTCAGGGGTACCCAATGCCCTGGCAGTGTGGACACACTCTGATGTTGCCCAGGAAGCGGTCTCCAATGCAAACTTTGGACCTTTTCACCCTGGTTTCATAGAATTATAGAATAGTAGAGCTGGAAGGGGCCATGAAGGCCATCAAGCCCAACCCCCTGCAGTTTCAGGACACAAGTCACACCATCCCACTCAGCTGGCTGTCCAATTTCTTTTTGGACGTCTCGTGTGGAAGAGCCCGTGTGGAAGAGCCCTGTCCACCTCTCCAGGCAGCTGGTTCCACTGCTGTATTGCTCTGACAGGGAAGGAAGCTTTTCCTGACGCCCAGCCTGAATCTGGGTTGCCACAACTTGAACTGATAATTCCGTGTCCTGCACTCTGGCATCAGCAAGAAGAGGTCTTGACCTCCCTCTTTGTGGCAGCCTTTGAGGTTCTTACAGAGGGATACCATGTCCCCCCTCAATCTTCTCCAGGCTGAACATGCCCAGTTCTCTCAGTGTCTCCTCTCAGGGCAGCGTTTCAAACCCTGGATCATTTTTGTTACCCTCCTCTGGACACTTTCTAATTTACCCGCATCTTTCTTGGTGCCCAGAACTGGACACAGTATTCCAGGTGAGGTCTGACAAGTGAGGAATATAGAGGAACTACTACTTCTCGTGATTTGGAAGTAATTTTGCATCCCAAAATAGCATTTGCCCTTTTGGTGGCTGCGTTGCATTGTTGGCTCATATTTAGCCTATTGTCCACAATTACTCCGATACCGTTTTCTTTTTCAGTTCTGTTGAGTCACGTGTTCCTCATCTTGTATTGATGCATTTGGTTTCTTTTTCCTAGGTGGAGGACTTGGCACTTGTCCTTATTGAATCTCATTCTGTTGCTTTCAGCCCAGTGTTCAAGTTTATCAAGATCACCCTGGATCTCCATTCTGTCTTCTAGGGTGTTTGCTATTCCACCCAGTGTTGTATCATCTGCGGATTTGATCATCTTTCCTTGTACTTCCTCATCTAAATAATTAATAAAGATGTTGAAGAGCACTGGGCCCAGGACTCAACCCTTTGGCACCCCACTAGTTACCTCCATCCAATTTGAGAAGGTACCACTGATGAGCACTAAAAGGTGTCCATGGTTTCTAGCTGAGGATAGCAAAGGAGGCTGATGGAGACACATTTCCAGCCATTATAAACAGATTTCAGTAAAAACAAACCAACTATCCTGATTCATATGCAACTGGCATCAATACGTCGCCCATTCATCTGTCAAAAGGGTCATAAGGTCCTCAACCCGTTGCACTATAAGAGGGTAGCGGTTATCCTCCAGTGTTGACATACTAGTTGTTCAGCCATCAAAGGGGTGTGCAGAATCAGTTACAGCTCCCTGTTGGTTAATTTCCACGAAGGAGGTAAATAATTCTAAGAATCATGGAACAGTAGAGTTGGAAGGGGCTGGAAGGCCATTGGGTCCAACCTCCTGCTGAACTCCAAGTTCAACCCTCCCTCTCAGAGGGCTGTCCAGCTGCAGCTTGGATGCCTCCAGCATTCAACTCCAACTCCCTAGGACATGGGCTCCATTCCTGTACTGCTCCAACGGTCAGGAAGTTTTTCCTCATGTCAAGCTAGAACCTGAGCCCGTTATTCCACATCCTGCATTCAGGTATGGTTGAGAAGAGCTCCTGGCCCTCCTCTATGTAGCAGCCTTTCAAGTATTTAAAAAGTGCCATCGTATAAATTACAAGTGCATGTGCGCCAATGCATATTAAAGGCTGTTCCAGTGGAAAATTATCTGTATAACAACCTCCTCCCCGAAGAAGCTTCTACTTGCCATAGCCAAAGTGTGTGTTTCAGAGAAGAGTAGCTGTACAATTTGTTCTGAATAAGATGCAGACGAAGTTCTGTAGATACTAAAGGGCAGGAGCCCAAAAAAAGGGACCCACCATTTGGGCATTTTCTGAGGGTGCCCACTGCAGTTGATCACATTTCCAGGTATGCCCACAGTCCAAGAAGGTAGGAGATCACTTACCTGGTCCTCCTTCCCTCCATGTCATCCTCACGACACCCGTGCGAGGTGCGTTAGGTGAGAGTCGGTGACTGGCCCAGTGCGATTTCAGGCTGGGTGGGAACCAGCACCTGGGTCTCCTGAATCTGAGTCCAATATGCAGTCTAATACATCTGGAAGGCACAGCTCAGGGAAACCTGCTGCTGTATGTCTGCCATTCCCACCTGCAAGTTGAAGAGCTGCCGAGCATCTTTTTCCTCTGTCCTCAGCACCCACGGGTGCCAATTAACTCCAAAGACAGAGTCCTTTTTCAAAGCAAACACCATCATTGTTCCTTGTCCCAGGATGCCTTGAGTGGTTTTGCCCTGGACCACTCCTTCCTAATTAGTCTAATTAAACATCCGGGAGCAGCCACAGGGGGATCCATCCTGTGAACAATTGTTTCATTTCATTGTTCTTCCTCTGCCCCAACATTTATTCATAACCTTATGCAGATCAATGCAGACAGGAAGACACGCATGCGCGGAGCAGCTCCAGCCCTCCTGCGGAGACTTTGCAGGGGTTCCCATCGCTTTCAGTGTACGGTGCGGCTAGGTGGCTTGCATGCTGAACTGGCCCTTGGGAGACCCGGGTTCTAGGCCCTGCTTGGCCATGAAGCTCAGTGCACGACTTTGGACCAGTCGCTTGCTCGCTCTCAGCCTCACCTGCCTTGCAGAACAAAATGGAAATGGAAGTTAAAAGGTGAGCCACCGGTTTGCTGCAAGGGGGGAGTGGTGGAACCTGAACATAGCACAATGGCAATAACACATGTATGCATCACACCTTACGGTTTTCATAAACTCTCCCTTCTGCTATACGTTCTTATTTGAACTAATCTGTAAGGTAATCCTTAAATTAAATCAGCCTTTTTTATCCCTGTAGAGATGGGTTAAACTATATTTTCCCAAGGCTGAAATTTTAACTCAAGCTTAAACACTGAAACACTAGAGTATTTATTTACTTACTTTCTTACTTACATCCTGCCTTTCCTTCAGGGAGCACAAGGCCTTGTGGATCCTTTCCTTTCCCAGCCAATTTTCCTCTGAACAACCCTGTGAGATAGGGTAGGTTATGAGTAAGTGATTGGCCCAAGATTACTCAGGGAGCTTCCTGGTGGAATGAGAATTTGAATTGGACTTTGCTACTCCAGTTCAAGTCCAGCCATCCCCAGCTTGGTGCCTGTGACACTTTGGGCTTCAGCTCTCACCAGCCCCGGCCAGCTGGCCAATAGTCAGGAATTCTGGGAGTTATAGTCCAAAGCATCTGGCAACCATCAGGTTGGGGTTGGCTGTCCTAGTCCAATACTCTGTAACCACTGCACCAGTCTTCCCAACCGGGTGTCTGCCAGATGTACTGAACTACGACTCCCAAAAATCCCAGCCAACAAAGGAGAACCTGCAAGCCGAGCCGTGTCTCCAGCCAGCTCCGCTTCTGCCATCCCTTTTGCAACACAGCAGATGACATTCTTACGATTTCCATTTTTATCGATCAGAAAAGAATAAATCTGAGGCTGGCTTTTTGGCTCCACGTTGCTGGTGGCAGGAATAGAACATCCTTGTTAAATCAAGTCAGCAGCTGTGACCTGGGAACCAGAAGTGCTGAGTAAAAACTTCCCAGATGCTTCTCCAAACCGCCCAAGGTCACCCAAGTAATGCTGAACTGGGAAGAAAGCCTGAAACGGTGCCTTCTAGGTTGAATGCCATGACGTGGGGTCTTGTAGGGTATGTTTAAAATATATCTAAACTAAATGGAGCCACGAAGTGACCTGAGATAAAAGAAAATCATCCCAGAAGTAAACCAGCAAAGAAAGTCTCTCTCTCTCTCTCTCTCTCTCTCTCTCATTTTCAGCTTAAATTTATTCCACCGTCTGTCCATTCTCTGTCTCACAAAGCTATTTTTCCCTCTCTGCTGCCCTGCATATTTTTCCAATACTAGTACAGTATTGGAAAAGCAAGTAAAGGGGAATGACAGATGGCACGTGGGTCTAAGAAGATATTTGGAAGGGCTTCTCAGAGTGACCGGGAGTGAGTGCTCCCACCCCATCAGAAAAGCTGTAGAGAATCTTGCAGACCAAACAAGCGCATAAGGACAGCATCAGACTGAAGGCCCCTCTTGCCCAGCAGTCCGTTTCCCACGGATGCCCTCCAGATGCCTCCAGGAATGGGAAATAGCCCCCTCCTGCTGCTGCCCCCCATTGTTTTGAGGTTGGAGTCACACTAGTTAAACCAGTTTGAACCACCAACTGGGCACCCTCACAGTATCTTTTTGTTCTGAAGGCCTCTACTTACTGTCTCAGGGCTGTTGTTGTTCTGTGCCATCAAGTTGCCTCCAACCTTGTGACAACCCTACACATGAGAGTCCCTGACAGCCCTGGTCAGCTCTTCTAAATTCGAGGCTGTGGCTCTCTTGACCGAGTCCACCCATCTCTTGGTCTTCCTCTTCTTCTGCCTTCAACTTTCCCTAAATGATTGTCTTCTCTGGGTAATTTTGCTTTCTCTTGAAGTGCCCAAAGTAGGACAGCTTCAGATTGGTCATTTTTGTTTCTAGGTAAAGCTCTGCCTTAATTTGACCCAGGGCCCACTTGATCCTCTTTCTGCCAGTTCAGGGTATGTCACCAAACTCCTTCCCCAGCATCATGTTTCACATGCATCAGCCTTCTCCCTGCCAGCTTTCTCCACTGTCCAACTTTCACACCTGTACAGAGAGATCAGGGATACAAAGGTGTGGATGACCTTCGCCTTGGCCTCCAGTGAAATTTCCTTACACTTGATGATCTTTTCTAGTTCCTTCGTTGCTGCCCTTCCAGGTCTCAGTCTTAATGTCTACTCTGCTAGTTTGGGGGCAGTCAAGAAGCCAGGTCATCAGAGTAAGGTCTCCAGAGGCAAGCTACCGAGTCCATCCTGAATATACCCAAACTAGCTGCCTTTTTAAGCTCCCCACCTGAAATTGATAATTATCCTTGGGACTAGCCTCCCTTGTGTTTACACACACACACACACACACACACAAGTTTAGTCCATCTACACTCTCCATCATAAATCTCTAAGGCCCACCAGGCTCAAGCCCTGTTCCTTGTGACCTTCCTAGCCTTCTCCTTCCCCAACTATAGTACCATAGTTGATCAATATAGTAATCATAGGGAACTTCATAATGGACAACAAGGAAAAGGCAGAGGCGCTCAATTCCTACTTTGCCTCAGTCTTCTCCCTCAAGAAAATCTGCAACAAGAGGAAGTACAAGCTGAAAGTGAGAGATGGCAGCCCAAGATGGACAGGCAAATGATAAAGAAATACTTAGCTGTGTGAGATTTAAAACTCTTTGAGACAGGATTCGAGTAGGTACAAGGAGTTTATTCCAAAAAGCGTTTGCAAAGGCTGGCTCAATGCCTCAACAGTCTGAGAAACAAAGAGCAATCCTTTACTGTTTACAAGAGATTTTATACATTCCTTTCCCTGTGCTCAACACTCTCCCCGCTTTGCCATTGGCTGGTTACTAAGAAGTCACAATCTTCCCCATTCTCCTATATCATACTACTCCTTAATATGTTCCCCCCTCCCGCTCATACATCCCATGTTCATGCTAATGAGCCAATTACCTATTAGAGGTGCATCATTTACTATTTATGAGTCTATTAAGCATGCGTAGTAACTTCTAAGAGGTCAACAGGCCAAAGTGGCCTTGAAAATTCTTACTTGACGCCAAAATGTTTCTTAAATCTTGTGGGGAGGATGAGACAATGAGAACAGGCCTTTCTTCAGGCTCATTATCGCCAGTTGTAAAGTAATCTATTGTCTGCTCTCCTCCACTGAAGGTGACAGTTTTACCACCATCCCCCAATTTTACCCCTTCTGGTATTTTTCGGAACTTTTTATATAAGAAACATTATTAGAACCACCATTTACATGTTCTGCCTTAAGAGACTTCAATGATCCTGTCCTATTCCTGTTTTTCACCCTTCACACTTAGTAACAGTAACATTTCATTTCTCACAGCTGGAATAAACACGTTCAAATCTCCAGGACTCCATGAACTCCATCCCAGAGTCATAAAAGAGCTAGTAGAGGAACTCTCAGAACCACTGGCTATTATCTTCGATGAATCTTGGAAAACAGGAGAAGTACCAGATGACTGGAGAAGGGCTAATGTCCCTATCTTCAAAGTGGGCTGGGGGGGGGGGGGGAGATGAACCTGAGAATTACACACCAATTAGTCTGACATTAACCCCTGGAAAAATTATGGAGCAAATTATTTAAAAAATCCATCTGGAAGCATCTTGAAGAAAATGTAGTGCTTAATGAAAGCCAACATGGTTTTATCAAAAATAAATCCTGTCAGACTAATTGAATCTCATTTTTTGACTGGGTAACCTCCCAAATGGGCAGAAGGAACACTGTGGACATAATCTACCTAGATGTTAGCAAAACTTTTGACATAGCACCCCACAACATTCTGATAGGAAAATTAGCAAAAAGTGGACTAGATAGAAAAAGTATTAGGTGGATCACTCATCAAGGGCAGCTTCTGAAACTGGAGGGAGTTAACCAGTGAGGTGCTGGAGAGTTCAGTTCTGTGCCCAGTGCTTTTATTCCCCAAGTACATCATGCACTTTCAGTCCATGTCCTGACACCTTTTCCATTCATCCTTGGTTTTCCTCCCAGATTTTCTCCCAGCTTTCCCCTTTTCCAAAACACAAGCTTTCCCTGCATCTGTTGTAAGCATGGGCCATGGGAATGCGGAAAAATCAGTTTCCCAACGAAAACAGTTATTTTTCTATGATTCATTCGCATCGGTTGTAATTGCAGAGAATGTGCGGGTAGGGACCACATTTTCACTAGGTTTGCCCCAGCCTCAAATGCTCGGACCAGCTGCAAGCGTGTCTACAAAGACGTGCTACAAGAAATTGGAAAGGTGCCGAGACCCCATCTTTTAAGCAATTCTAACGCACTCAGTGAACTTCGGCTATTGCATGTTAAACAAAGAGATATTTTCTTGGCAGCCTTTCAGGGCAGAAGCCGTTGCAAGACGGAGTAAAGTAATAAAAGGCAGAACAAAACCCGGCGTGATCTTAAAGAGTTATTTTTAAGTTTTTGGTTTTTTTAAAGCAGTTTACTCGAGCAAAATAGTTCCAGGCACGGAACAGGGCAGTCCCTGAGATGCGCGCGCACCGCGCCGGCACCAGCGGAAGGCCCCCGCCGGCCTCTCTCGGCCAATCAGCTGCATGCGCCGCCCTCCAGGAAAGACCCTCTGTGGTTGTCGCTCATTTCGGCCCCTGGGCGTTGCGAGCGGCGGGTGGGTCCTTCGCCCCTCGCCCTGTCAGCGCGGCGATGCCGCTGTACGAGGGCCTCGGGAGCGGCGGCGAGAAGACGGCGGTGGTGATCGACCTGGGCGCGGCCTTCACCAAGTAAGAGGCCTCCGCTTCCCTCCCCGCTCTCTCTTCGCCCCATGGCTTTCATTTCGTGCGGAGCCCCCTTTGCTCAACCCAAGTTCAACGCCCGAAGTGGATCGTGCCGCCTTCCCTCCCCGCGCTGCCTTCCGCCCTGCTCCCTCCATTGCATCCCGCGCAGAGGCCTGCGCGGAGAAGCGCTCGTGCACGGCGTGTAGCCTTTCTAGGGCTGGTGGGGGTTGCTGGAGGTGGGAGCGTTTATTCTGGGGTAGGGAGAGAGCTTCCCCCTCCCATTTTCGAAAAGAAAACGCTGGAGTGCTTCCAGAAAAGACTTTTCTGTGTTTGCTTCATGTATTTTTTTAGTGCTTTATTACATTTTAAATTACCTAATTGGCAAAGTTCTCAGGACGTTCATAACTATTTAAAACAGAAATCAGCTTAAAAAGTGAATAGTTGGGAGTACAGTGTAAAATAAGTGAAAACTAGAGTAAAAGCTAGCAGAAATGCTTAGATTTAAAATGCAACACAGAGTTGTTAAAAGGAAGCTAATATTCTTGGAAGAATTCCCTGGAAAATAAGGCATTCACCTGGCAACGAAAAGAGTACAATGTAGGTGCTGGGCATGCTTTCCTGGGAAGTTCATTCTGTAGTCTGAGAACCAGTGTGGTGTAGTGCAGCCTTCCACAAGCTTGTGGCCTTCATAAGCAATTTGACCACAGTTCCCAGAATTCCCATTCAGCAAGGTCATTGATTGGGAATTCTGGGTGTTGCAGTCCAAACATGTCTGGAAGGCACAAGGTTGAGGAAGGCTGGTGTAGTGCTTAAGAGTGTGCGACTGAAACTCATGTGGTCTGGGTTCTAGTCCTTGCTCAGCCAACTGAGTAACTTTAGGCTAGTCACAGATTCTCAGTGCAATTTATCACACAGGGTGGTTGTTGTGGAGATAAGATTGAGAGCAGTGGGAGGATAATGATCTGAGCCATCCTGAGTTCTTTACAAGAGAAAACGTGAGATATAAATTAAATAAATGTTCATCAGGATGCTACAACAGAAAAGCCCATCTGCTGAGAATGATCTTAGCATCTGGCTAGGTGGAAAGTTAGAAAAGAAGAAAGTTAATGTTCTCACTTTGTCACCACAGTCACATTGCCTCATATGTATGGAATGTTCTGGGGTATCTAGGAATGAAATCCAATGTGAGTCCTACATTTAGAGTAAACCCATTGAAATGAATGGGATTTGGGCATGACTAACTTAAGCTTCTGTCATTTCAGTGAGTCTACTCGTTAAGTGGGACTAACATGAGAGTCAGTTCCAGATATTGTTCCCTTCCATTTGTTGTTGTCTTCTGTTTCTCAACTGCTTATTAAAAATGTTTTCTTACTCACTGGGAAGGCAAAAATAGAGTTGCTGTACAATGTAGCATTAAGAGCTGCTGTCTCTGGAAGTCTTCCAAGAAACAATTAGAAAACTATGTGGAGAGTCTTTTTTTCCCCGGGGATTTTGCATGCTCTTTTTGTATTTCTGATGGTTAGTGGATGGTCAGGGGAGCAAAGGCAGCCCACGGGCCCATGGCCTAGGTTGCTACATGTGGGTCCTAGCGCTCACAGCAGACATTGTAGGGTTCTGCTTTCGTTTTCCACCCTGATGTATTTTCTTTGTAGTGGTGGGCTGCACAGTTACATTTTGACACCTGTGTGCACAGCAAGCTGCAATTGTGCAGTCCAGTGCTAGCTTTTTGCTCATATTTGAGGAGGCAATGGTGGGGGGGGGGTGCAGAGCACACTTTGCCACAGAATCCTCGGCAGGGGTTGAGTCGGGGGGCTGTTCCTGCAGTCCTGGCTGTCCCCATTCTCCTAAGTGTGGATAACACAGAGGCACTCTTTGTAAAATGTCAAGCTGTAGCCAGTACTAAATGGCTTGCGGCAGCTCCTGGGAGAAGGCACAGAACTGTCAGGCACAGAGGAATATTAACCACAGTGCATAGGTAGGATGCCCAAGGAGGGTGAGCAAGTTGTGTGAACCCAGCCAGTGTGACAGTTTTTTTATGCCACATCACAAGCTGCATTGTCAGGGCCTCTGTTTGAAAAATCTCTTATCACTTGGAAAGGAATGTCGCAGGTCCAGATGACATTTTTCATTGCAACCCTTCGCATTCTCTTCTTTCTCCACACAGCTATTGGCGTTGGTCCTGTCTTTGTTCTCCACCACAATGCAGTTCCCGAAGACACCTCCTCTTTCAGCTTGAGTCTCATGTTTTGATGCTGCCCAAATGTCCCACTTAGAGCACTGCTTGCTAAAGCAGGTTAATGTATCAAGTGTGGTGGTCAGGACAAAGTTCCTTTAGGGTCACCTCCTGTTTGCCCCATTACGAAATGGAGAGGGCTAAGAAGTGTGGTCAGGTACAGTAGGGAAAAACATACAATTCCTAAATGTAAAAAAGGGAGTACATATCTTTCCTAATTAATGGGACTTGCGGTGTGGAATGGGTTTAAGTTCCCTTGCACTTACTACTTTTGTTGTCTTCTAAAACTTTAGATTTTTTTCTGGAATAAAAATTCTTACACATGTTTACAAGCTTGTGGATGGTCTTTTGAGAAATTGAGTGTGTTGAGCAAGAACTTTAAAGTAACCATTTGACCTCTGTTTTGGAAATCTAAGAATTTATAGCAAACTAAGGAAACAATGCAGAACAAATTTAATAGATATATTCCCCAGCTGGAGAAGGCAGAGAAGGTGATGTTTTACTTTTGTTTGAATATCTAAAATGTTACAGTTATTCCTGGCCTAGCTCGGATCACCTGTGGCCAACTCAGGAGGGCATTTTCAGTTGACATATGGCTCAGTTTGATGCGACCTGGCCTGGAAAAAAATGGCCCTCCTGCCACTCCTGTCCACTGTGTTGTTTGGAACTGTGCGTATTTATGTCACCTTGATTTTCCAGATGTGGCTTTGCAGGAGAAACAGGACCAAGATGTGTTATTCCCAGTGAAATAAAGAAACCTGGCATCTCAAAGGTAAGGCTCCTTCTTTCTCTTCAAAAAGTTTTGCTGGCATTTTACTGTATTAGTACTTGCAGATTTATACAAGCAATCTTATTTTCCACAAACATATCTGACCCCCCCCCCAATCTTCTTCTAATAATGGCCTCTTCCTTAATTGGCCCTGATCCTTTCTACTGGGTTGTTACAGTTCTTCCAATTGATGAAACAGAAACTGCCATGCAGAGATGGTAGCATAAGCCGTGCTACTTCTTCATTTATTTATTTATTTATTTTTCGATTTATATCCTGCCTTTTTTCTACAAAGGGCTTAAGGCAGCTTACATCATTCTCCTCCTCATCTTATCCCCACAACAACAACCCTGTGAGGTAGGTTGGGCTGAGAGTCTGTGACTGGCCCAAAGTCACCCAGTTGGCTCCATGGCTGAGCGGGGACTAGAACTCAGATCGTCTGAGTCCCAGTCCCGTGCTCTTAACCTCTACACCACACTGGCTTGAGGGACCAAAATACTTTCTTACAGCTAAGATGGAGTGTTTGAGTGTTAATTGCATAATAGCAATTAATGTCCCCTTGCACTGGTACAGCTAGAAATAAGAGGGATCTCAGGATGTGTGCAGCTGCAGTCTGAGGCGTAGCGTACCTGTTGGCCAGACCAGGGCTGTGGAACCATTGCATCCCGAGGGCCAAATTCCACTGGCGAGAGGCTCTCCAGGGCTGCGCTCTTATGGTGGGAACAAGGGCCAGGAGCAAACGTGATGGACCAAAATACCAAAAGAAGACGAAAAAGAAGTAGCAGTAGCAGCTTGCTGTAGTTTAAAGTTCTTGGTACGAGTAACTAACCCTTAAAATAGACATTTCAAGTCAGTTTTTTGGCATGGGCCAGGAGCTGTACCCGTGCTGGGAACCCCCCAGATGATCAGTGGCATGGGAAATGAGTGTGGCTGTCTGGAGAACACCAGAGGGCCACATTTGGCCTCTGACTCAGGTCTGGCAACCTGGGGCAAGACTGTAGCACTGGACTGTTAATAGGATAGTCTTGCTCAACAAAAACTTCAGTGCATTCTCACTTACCCAAACCTCTTCTTAACCCTTTGATGATTTAACTTGCAAATACAGGGTCATTTTTACTAAAACCTTTAGCTGTTTCAAATGTTTTAGCACTGCTTCGATTTTATTGTATTTGTATTATATCATTTTACTTTTTGTGAATTGCTCTCAACTGCCCAGGAAGCTTTGGCTAAGGGACAGTATAGAAATTAAGTAATTAGTAAGCATGAAGTAGTATCAATTCAAAATTGGTTCAATGGATGCTTTTCTTTCACAGCCCATCAAAGTTGTTCAATGCAACATCAACACAGAAGAGCTATATTCCTACCTGAAGGAGTTCATCCACATGCTCTATTTTAGGTAAGAAATGCTGCACTGAACTGAGAGCTTGACTCGGAGAAAAAACTGTTTCGTTACTGTGTGAACAATAAAATACTTTTGGGTCTATATGAAGATTGCACAGGGTTGGGTACTGCATCTGAGAAGAGGCTCCTGGACTTCCAGGTGGCTCTCTCAGCACTGAGCCAAGCTTGTTAACATCAAAGAAAAAGACCTCTTTCCTTTCTCGCCTCCCCCAAGGCCAGTAGGAGCCTGTATTTTTTGCAGTGCAGCAGCTATTACTATCTCCAGAGCTCTCTGACCTGGAGACCAAGGCTCAGGGATTGTTTAACTTCTGGGTCATGTCCTATGAGCTAGGCTAGGCCAGCCTGAGTTAAAATCTTGCATGGTAAAGTCTCAGCCATGAGAGCAGCACTAAAGAGGTGTCCTGAAGCATTGTTATCCCAGGTTTGAAACACAACAGGCTGCCTCACACTGATTCAGACCCCCTGACCCAATAATGTTAACACTGGCTGGCAGCAGTGGCTCTCCAGGGTTCCATGCAGGCGTTTTTCTAGTCCTCCCTGGAGATGCCAGAGAACAAACCTGGGACTCTGCCGCCAAACTATGGTTCTTCCCTAAGCTGACAGTCTGGGGCCTTCCAGGTAGTTTTGGACTACAACTCCCACAGTCCTTGATCATTGGCTATGTGATCTGGGCTTCTGAGAGTTGTGGGGCAAAAAATTTGGAGAGCACCAGGGTATTCAGCCCTGATACAATTTGCCATTGGACAAGAAGCAAAAGACTGAGCTGCTTCTCTGTGCCAGGAGCCGCCATTCTGCCGTGTTGCTCCGCTCACGTTCTTTCTCGTCTCCCCTGGTTTGCGGATTAGCAGTGCAGCCTTATGCATGTCTGTGCAGAAGAAGGGACGTGCAGGGAGTCTGCTTTGGTGAAAAAACCCACTGGATTCCCTGGTGTCCTTTGGAAGTAAGTCCCATTTAGTTACACAGGACATATTCCCATTTGGATGTGCACAGGAATACAGGTCATGTCTAGAAATTGCTACGCTTAAGTTGCTGGAATCTAAGCAGGAAATAAATGTGTACACAAAACCATACAACAGCGGCCAGCTTTGATTCCACTCTGATTTCATTCACTGATTTTTCAGGCACTTGCTGGTCAACCCCCGAGACCGTCGTGTTGTGATTGTGGAATCCGTGCTGTGCCCTTCCCATTTCAGAGAGACACTCACAAAAGTTCTGTTCAAGTATTTTGAGGTAACGCAGTTCCAGTGTCTGTGCAGCTATCTCAGCACTAGGGCGTCTTGTTTGCAAAGCAACTTTTGACCTCATCTGGATGTTTTCAGTCGCTTCTGCCATCACCGTGAAGGACAGCCAGAACCCTGCACTGGCATTTAGCTTTCTCACTGCATGCACAGCCAGCCTGCAAAGTGACTCTCTCAAGTCGTTACTTTTCACTTAGCAAGTAGGCCAAGTGAAATTGCTTTCATTTCCCAGCTCAGACATAATGAACTTAGAAACATAGAAACAGAGCAAGTCAGAAGGGGTCTCCCGGACCATCTGGCCTGACCCCCGTCTCCAGCCAGCTCCGCCCACGACAAGCCCACCACCAACTTGTTCAGTAATCCACTGCCAAGCTCCATGTCTGCTCCAGCCAATCTCATGGAATTAGCAGCCAAAGTTTTTCCTACCCTCTAGAATGCGGGGGGTGGGGCGCAAACTGGCATGTGTGGCTAAGGCCGTACCCCCATGCACGTTAAGACAGAGAAATCTTACAACTTGGCCAGGTTCCCGGCTGGGGCTCGCTGGGAGTAGTAGGGTTTCTTTTTTGTCTAAATAGGCACAGTCTCTGATCCAGGTACATATAAAGGAAAGAACCATGTCCAGTCTCTTGGAATGCAAATATGAAAGGGAGAGTAGGGAGATGGCGTAAGCTGCCACGCATTCTTTGCAAGAGGGGTAAAGTCAGGATGGCAGTCGTAATGATGAAGGGAAGAGCTGGAGAAACAGCTGGGGCCCCCTTGGTAATTTTCAAATCACTGCCGCCAGCTGGCCCTGGGGGGCTGAGGCAGGTGGCTGGCATGGCAGGGCATTGCTCCCCGTGTTCCTCTGTCCCTTCACAGGGAGGTGTGTTTCTGTGGCTGAAGTCAGATGCAAACATTCTATACACTCAGTTTTAATGAACTTCTGATCTTGCTTCTGGGCAAAATCAGGAGATCTAAAGCTGTGAGGTCACTCAATTATGATCGTCATCACTTCATTTCTCTTCATTTGCCCCACAGCCAAAGCTTTCTGGGTGGTACTTGCTGTTGGTCCATCCCAGCCTCTTCTCTAGTTGGCAGTGGAACTCCCTCCTTCCCTTCATCTGTTCCTTTGAGCTGGAGATGCCAGAGATGGAACCTGGACCTTCTGGCATGCAAAGCATCGTGTGAGAGCTGCCCAGCCTTCCTGCTTGCTGTGTCGCACACTCACACCGTCACCTCCCTGTTCCTCCAGGTTCCATCGGTGCTGTTTGCCCCAAGCCACCTGATGTCTCTCCTGACCCTTGGGATTAATTCTGCGATGGTCTTAGATTGCGGCTACACAGAAAGTCTGGTCCTACCTGTATCCTTTCCATTCTTTCCCCTTGCAGCATAGAGAAATCAGGAAGAAAGCATGAATCAAAAGAGCTTTCGCCTGCACACCTAAGTTAAAAACTAACTAAATTATGAAAGAAAAATTCCATTCTTCAAAATGACTGCTCTGTGGTAAGGCTGCCATTAATAAACTAGGTGTGTGGATCCGGCCGTCTCTATCATAAATACATCCTTAGCTGCTTACAGATTTATGAAGGGATTCCAATTCTCAGCTGCTGGGGTGCCCTTCCATTGGGAGGAAAAGCCATTCACAAGTAAGTTCACACCACGTATTTTGTCAAAGTGTTTGTGCCATGCTGACATAATTTGAGTTGCTTTGGGCATAACATTTCCAGAACTTAAGCTGCAAGCCTGGGAAAAAGAATTGTCCACATGCACACCTTCCTCTGAATCAGGCTGCAGACCACATGCCTTTGGGGTGGGGGGGGGAGCTTTACTTCAGGCTGTAGTTGGGAAGATTGAAAATACTGATCTGTCCCTGCGTGAGCACAAATTGCCCTCTGAAAACATGTTGTTCATTCTTTTATACTTTCATTTATATGCCACTTATTACTGTAGTTTCAAGGCGGTGTAAAATAAAAATAAAAACACATAATAAAGATGAAAACAGATGTGAAATAAAAATAAAACTTCATTATCAAGATTTCAAACCTAACAATAATAACCGAGCGGAGCAGCAGTGCAGGGGAGGGCAAGATCAATTACTAAACAAGATACTAAAAAACATTTTTGCCTGCCACTGAAACCGTGATAGAGATGGCGCCAGGCAAACTTCCTAGGGGAGGCTACTCCAGAGGCAGCGAGCAGCCACCAAGAAGGCCCTTCATCTGTTCGCCTTGCTGAAGCCATATACTAAGACTGAGCTATTATATGCATGCGTTGCATCAGACGGGAGCTGGAGAACCCGTGGCAGGCATGCTAAAATAACTGCTGTCTACTCTCCAATCCTCTAGAGAGCTGGAGAACCAGTTACTGGAGCAGAGCACTGTGGATACGGGAGCCACCAAGGGACAGAGCCTTCCCTCCGTGATGGGTGACTTCTCTTTACTCCTAGGAGAGGGATGCTTCTCATTTGATCTCTTCAAGGAGAGGGCGGGGGCTCATCCCTTTCCCACGTGATGAACAGAACAAAAGGGAAACTAGCAGGCAACCTCCCAACTCTGTGAAAAGTGGCACAAAGGTTATCCTGGTAGGCATGGTGGCCCCCAAACTCCGTGGTCCATGATAGCCTTATGCCTCCAGCGGACATGCTGAGTCATTAGAGAAAGGGTGGGGAATGTGCAGTGCCACTGACTCCATCTCCCACCAGCCACAACATCAGACACCTTGTTGCGTTGTGCGTGTGTGTGCTTGCGTGCCTGCGTGGGGAGGGTGGGAGGCTCTTTAGATCCAAAGTCTCGGACCCGCAGTCTTGGTCCAAGAGCATGTGTTTTTCCATCAGCTCATCTCATAACAGCTCTTGCCTGCTTATTTGCTCTTGGTTCTCCACCCCTCTGTGCTCGAGTTCGGTTGCTGCTAACTGCAGATGTGTCGGACTAAACAATGCCCTCTGTTTCAGGTTCTGTTCCAGAAGACATTGTGGAAGACATTAAAGGTAAGTGTCTTTCATCGTATGTTCCTTAACTTGGCTTTTTTCCCATTAGATACACAGTTTTTTTGTTTTTGCTGTTGTTTAGTATCAGAGTCATGGCTGACCCTTCGCGACCCCATGGACAACACTCCTCCAGGCCTTCCTGTCCTCCACCATCCCTGGAGTCCACCCAAGCCCGCACCCACTGCCCCAGTGACCCCATCCAGCCACCTCAACCTCTGCCACCCCCTTCTCCTTTTGCCCTCAATCATTCCCAGCATCAGGCTCTTCTCCAGTGAATATACTCCACAGAATATACACATAGATGCTTGCAAAGCACTCCAGTGTCTTTAAATCCCCTTCACTGGATTAGCTAATGTTGCAGTAATGGGGGGTGGGGGGGCATTGTTTTAGTTTTTCTACTTGGGATCGTGCAAATCAGTTTGTTTCATGTGGAACCTGAGATTTCCGTGGGCCATTGGCAGCCTTCTGGGGGTCCCAGTCGGGCCCGTGGAGATTTTCCCAAAGGCTCTGCCCCTCTTCCCTTCCACCAGTCTTTTGGTGGTTATCTGGCCTTACACAGTTCTCCTGTATTCCAGAAGGTTGAAATCCCTTGCCTTAGATTTAGTTATGTCAGAAAACAGTACAGATTTTGCGCTAAAATGTGCTGGTATCTTAATTATTTGGCAGGTTAATCCTGTCCTGTATTGAGTTACTTACAGCTCACGCCATCCTCATGGTTGACTCTATGGAATCTTCTATCGTTGAGAAGAAGAAGGTTTCAGCCAGCAAACATGACCCACAGTTTTCTACAGGGGGAGGGGGGTGACACCCCAGGAAATAAATGTCATTTTACAGAAATCTCTCATGACTGAAGATCCACATCCCATCTGGCAACCAATGGGTTATGGTGACATAATCCATTTCGATAGTGGTTAAGAGCACGGGATTGGGACTCAGGCGATCTGGGTTCGAGTCCCCGCTCAGCCATGGAGCCGACTGGGTGACTCTGGGCCAGTCACAGACTCTCAGCCCAACCTACCTCACAGGGTTGTTGTTGTGGGGATAAGACGGAGGAGGAGAATGATGTAAGCTGCCTTGAGCCCTTTGTAGGAAAAAGGCAGGATATAAATTGACTGACTGACTGACTGACTGACTGACTGACTGACTAAATAAATAAATATCTATCTATCTATCTATCTATCTATCTATCCAATACCATCGGGAGTTTTACGTGTGTCCTGGAATTCCCACACCCAGAATTGGCCACTGTCAAAGGGTCAGGATTTGTAAAGTGCTTTACAGAGTGAAACAGTACTAGAAATAATGATGGAGAATAAAAAACCTTTTTTCCTGTCTCTGAAGTTCGCACTTGTTTCGTGAGCGACCTCCAGCGGGGACTGAAAATTCAGGCAGCAAAGTTCAATATGGATGGCAGCGCTGAGGTAGGCGAGGAGTAAACAGACTTTCAAATTCCACAGACAGAATCAGCATCTTAAAATGCCTCTTTTAAACGTCTCACCTTCCAAATGTGCTCATTCTGTTCCAGCGCCCAGCTCCACCCCCAGATGTAGAATATCCCCTGGACGGAGAGAAGATTTTGCATGTGAACGGAGCAATCAGGTTAGAAATACTTGTATTTGTTTTTATGACGGGAAGTGAGTGGAGCTCTTCCAGCCTGAGGCCCAGGGCTCTTCTCCCAAGGCCTGCAGACTCCCTGTCCTTTTTGATTTTTATTTCATTAAAGGTATTTTAATTCTGTTTTAATCCAGTAGGCTAGGCCACTGCAAAGTGGACTGCTACCTATCATTTGGGTCCAAAAGCATGCTTTTGCGTTTTGCAACGCTTTCCCCACTTCTGCCTAGTACTTAGGCTATTGAACGAGTTCCTCCTCTTTTAGCCTCACCATTTCCCCTCCAGGGAAAGGAATTCCCCGCTTCTCAGGGCGGCCATTTTACGAGTGAGCAAATCCTCACGGCGACCATTCTGTGAGTGTGTACGCAACTGTCGCCATTCCAGATAGGCCCACCAGCCCCGGGAGGTCGGAGAACCCAGTGCACAAGCTGGATGCCCAACACTTCTCCTGCCCGAAGGTCAGCTCAGCTCCTTGCAGGGCCGTTGGAGAATTGGGAGGAGCCGGTGGAGTCCCCTGATCTCTTGAACAGGAATGGTGCGTATTCTCCTCAGGCGCTACTTGACGCAGCCTTGTGTTTCTTCCAACAGAGATTCTGTCGTCGAAATACTCTTTGAGCAGGACAATGAGGAGAAATCGGTGGCCACTTTGATACTGGACTCACTTATTGAGGTGTGATGTGCATCCGTTGGCATGTTGTCTCTTTTATGCCAGACCAGCTGTACCACAAATGAATTCCTTCCCCTAAACAAAACTGCTGGGTTTTCCTGTCTCTTCCTCATGAGGCTGGTCCTGCTTACTCAGGAGTAAGCTTGCTGCTCATGCTTGCTTCTCAGTATTGAGCATCTGAGCGTTGTCGGTTGATTCAAGCCCCTTCTTGCTTCTGAGTTGCCTTAATATAGGAACCACACACCCCACCGACTTGGGCTGACACCCAGTTTGCATTGGGACATTCCTGCTGAACGAATGTGACCCCCATACCTCTCCCAGACCAGAGGTCAGCCGTGGGCTGGACACCGTGGGCTGTATATCCCCGCAGCAGCCCTCAAAGAGCAAACGGAGCACCTGACTTTCCTGCCGCGGCTCCGTGAGGCCTCGTGCCTGCCTCTCCAACGTTCTGGCTCCTAAAAGCCCAAAGCCGTTGGGGATCAGAAGGGAGCCCCAGAAGGCAGCGGTCTCAGGGGCCCCCTGTCTCCCGTGTCCTGGCCACTTGGATTCTCGGCCTTTCCCTCTGTGGTCAATTCCACACCTGCACCCAGAAAAGTGGCGGCAGGGGCTATGCCGGGTGGAGATGCCGAGCGAGCCGGCATGCAAGGCACCCCTGTAGGACGGCAGCTCCCCCCTTCCCTGCGGTGTGGCCAGCCCCTCTCCTGGTCTGCCGGACCACGGATCTCGGTTGACAGATCTGGAGAGAGAGGTTTTGACCTCCTCTCCTCTCCTCTCCTCTCCTCTCCTCTCCTCTCCCCTCCTCTCAGTGCCCCATAGATACCCGAAAGCAACTGGCCGAAAACCTCGTGGTGATGGGCGGCACTGCCATGTTGCCGGGATTCTTGCACCGGTTAATGGCGGAGATCCGGTACCTGGTGGAGAAGCCAAAGTACAAGGAGCTGCTGGCCTCGAAGACCTTCCGTGTGCACACGCCGCCCGCCAAGCCGAACTGCGTGGCGTGGCTGGGGGGTGAGTCTGGGGAGCGTGTGGGTTAGCACTGGGATTACTGAGGACCAGAAGCATGCTACAGTGCCTCAGAGCTCCAGCCATGACACGGAGACCTAGGTGAAGACAAATCCAGAGGCGTCGCACGCCCCCCGTGCCCGGGTGGAACCTGGGAGGCGGCTTTTAATTTTATTGGTGCATTCCATCAATAATTTTTATTGAAAGCGTTGCATGTTTTCCACACTCCTTCAGAGTTTGGTTTAGCACGCAACGAGTCCTTCCGTGTTTGTCTTCACACAAGGCCAGTGAGGTCACAGGGTTCTTGTCTCCTGCCACTATCCTCTGTGTTTTCCCAAGAGTAAAAAAGATGTTTTGTGCCACGTTCCAGGAGCCATTTTTGGAGCCCTCCAAGACATCCTCGGAAGTCGCTCAGTGTCAAAGGAATACTACAGCCAGACGGGCCGCATCCCTGACTGGTGCTACCTGCACAACCCTCCTCTGGAAACCATGTTTGACGTGGGAAAGACGCCTCCCCCCCTCATGAAAAGGGCCTTTTCCACTGAGAAATAGGAGCTCGCCTGAGACGAGAGTTTTGCTCGCATCGTGCCACCTGCCTTGCTCTTTCGCCTGATGCTGAGACTGCCGCGGCGAAGGACGCAGCTTGCTGAGCGGGCCTGCACGGTTGAAGTGTGGGGCAGCGAGCAAGATTCGGGCCACTCTTTCCCCCTTGTGTCCACCACACCGGTTGAAGATGAGACCCTAGTGGTATGCGTGTTTATATGTACAGGTGATTGCAAGATAAACGCCTGAGCTGTCAACCTTGATTATTTAAAGTAATTCAGTAGAGGATTTTTTTTTTAACGCTGCTTGGGACCTAAACCTGCATGGGCAACTTTGGCTGCCAGTATCAGTGTGACGTTTTGCACGGTTAAACCATTAAAAACCAATTTCCTTGACCTCGCTTGTGTGCTTCCCCTGGAAATCTGTCCCAGGACCCCGGCCTCGCTTGAGTTACGAGAGGGAAGGAAACCGATGACTTGCCCCATTGGCACGGGGAGCTGTGGCCTTGGGGACCTGGCTTCCCCACTGCAGCCACGGCCCTCCCACGCCGTGCCAGCTCCTCCGTGACTGGAAGTGCGGGGGGAGGCCTATCTTAGCTCGGACAGAAGGCAGCCAAGACCAAAGTGAGGGCGGGGCTGTTTTTGCCCAGGGATAGGAACGTGGGAAAATAATGATGCAAACAGTTTGCTAAGGAAGCTTTTTCCAGGATGTGATCATACGCATTCCACAGTGCTCAAGAGTGTACCAAATGACAGATGAGAAGAAGTCTTAGGCATCTGCCCAACTGTACCCCCAGCTTCTTTGCAGTCTCCCTGTTCTCTAGCAACCCTCTGATTTCCATCTTAGAAACATAGAAACAGAGCGAGTCAGAAGGGGTCTCCCGGGCCATCTAGTCTGACCCCCGGCTCCAGCCGGCTCCACTCATGACATGCCTGCCATGTGCATGTCCTGCCTGTCCTTGAACACCCGCACCGATGGGGCCTCAGCCACCTCTCATGGAAGCCCATTCCACACCCTCGGGGTCCTAACTGTCAGGAAGTGCTTCCTGGCATCCAAATGGAATCTTGGTTCCCTGAGCTTTGCTCTGTTGGAGCACATCCTGCCTTCCTCTGCAGGGGAGAACAGGTCTCTACCCACCTCCATGTGGCAACCCCCCAAGTACATATCTGTCGCCAACAGGTCCCCTCTGAGTCTCCTCTTCTCCAGGCTGAAGTGACCGAGTTCCCTCAGTCTCACCTCATACGGCATCCCCTGCAAACCGGCCACCAACCTTGTGGCCCTTCGCTGCACTGTCTCCAACCTGGCTATATCCTTCCTGTAACAAGGGGCCCAAAACTGAGCCCAATACTCCAGTTGTGGGCGCACCAGAGTTGTACAGAGTGGCAGTAACACCTCGCTCGCTCTAGAAGCCACACTTCTGGCTATGCAACCAAGGGTGGCGTTCGCCCTCTTGGCCACCACATCACACGGCTGACTTATGTTTAGCCTTCAGTCAACCAGCACCCCAAGGTCCCTTTCACAAGTGCTGCTCTCCAGCCACTTGCCCCCTAACCTGTGCTTATGACCCCCATTCCTACGCCCCAAGTGCAAGATCTTGCACTTATCCACACTGAACGCCATCCTGTTGTCTCCTGCCCACTTCCATAGTCTGTCCAGATCCTTTTGGATCTGGAGTACCTGCTCCTCAGTTGTGGCCACTGCTCCAGTTTTAGTGTCGCCTGCGAACTTGATCAGCAGACTGTTCACCCCTTCTTCCATGTCATTAATGAAAAGATTAAGCAGGATCACCCCACCAAGTTTCAGATACACCTACCATTTCGTATTCCCCCTCCTGCATTAAGAGTCCAAGTTCAGGCTGTTTCCCATCAGTATATAGGCACTGAAGACCACGTGCTTTCTTCCTACATTTTTTGGGAAGACTGTTATGGGGCACCTGTTACAGCTGTTTTCTCTGCTGTGGTGGATGAGCCTCTGTCCGATGTTACGCCCAGGTGTACTTCTCATTCCCCTGTAAGAGCCATAGAATCATAGAAACATGGAAACGGAGCGAGTCAGAAAGGGCCTCCCGGGCCATCTAGTCTGACCCCCGGCTCCAGCCGGCTCCGCTCACGATGTGCCCACCATGTGGACGTCCAGCCTGTCCTTGAACACCTGCACCGATGGGGCCTCAACCACCTCTCGTGGAAGCCCATTCCACAC
Organism: Varanus komodoensis; assembly: GCF_004798865.1. NCBI lineage: Eukaryota > Metazoa > Chordata > Lepidosauria > Squamata > Varanidae > Varanus > Varanus komodoensis. The sequence continues at coordinate 62,921,196 of NW_025335761.1, forward strand.
CCTCGGGGTCCTGACTGTCAGGAAGTGCTTCCTGGCATCCAAGTGGAACCTTGGCTCCCTGAGCTTGGCTTCATCTAACGTTACTGCTGCCTCCAAGGTTACTTTCCAGTTCTGGGATATGTTGTGCTTTTAAATTATTGAATTAGGATTTTAACATTTTTAGCTGAGAATGCACCGGGGGTTTTTAATCGATTTTTTTAATAGTTATATTATCATTATTTATGTAGGTATTTATGTATTCTTTGTGAGCCGCCCCGAGGCTTTGTTGCGACGGGGGCGGCATAGAAATGTTTTAAATAAATAAATAACAATGTGAGGTGCACAGAGTTCCCTGTATTTTTCCATCTATAGGACACCCCCCATGTATAGGACGCTCCCAACTTTTCCTACCCCTCTCAGAGCGAACAAGCTGCTGCCGCCTCACCCCCCGCATGCGCGCATCGCCTCACTGCCCCCCCCACGCGCGATCACGCCAGCCTCCCCCCCAAGCATGCCCCCCCATGTATAAAACGCACCTCCATTTTTAATTGTGAGCCGCCCCGAGGCTTCAGCGAATGGGGCGGCATATAAATCTAAATAAATAAATAAATACCATATTTTTCCATGTATAAGATGCTACTTTTTCTTTAAAACATTTAGCTAAAAATGGAGGTGCATCTTAGACATGGGAGACATGCTCGGCGGGGGGGAGACTGGCACAGTCGCGTGAGCGGGGCAGCGGAGCGGCATGTGCGGGCGGCAGCAGCTTGCTCGCTGCAAATCATTAGGAAAAGTGGGGGGCATCCTATAGAAGGAAAAATACGGTAAATGTTTTTAAGAAAAAGTAGCGTCTTATACACGGAAAAATACGGTAGTTGAAAGCCACACAGAGAGAAGACAAGGAGGCTCCGTGGTGAGGCTGTTTTTTGGTGGCACCAGGGACAGTCTCCGTGAGGACCACACAACCAAAAGAGAGGACTCCGCTAGAACAGGATCAGGACACCCTCTTCCCTGCAGTCCTTCCCCAGACCAAGTCCTGTTTTGCCCCCAGTCACCCAAAATGCCTGCACCTTATTTATTAGCAGAGTACTGGAAAGAATCAGGCCTTCCCCCAGGACAGCATGACATTCTACTTGATTTATTTATGTATGTATGTATTTATTAAAACATTTCTATGCCGCCCCTTGCCGAAGCCTCGGGGCAGCTTACAACACAATAAAATACAGAAATAACAATATAAAATTAACAATATAAAATAAATAATAATGTAAAAGAAGTCGCCCTGGCCAGATAAATAAGCAAATATTGTGAACAATTAAAATGACGTTTAAATAAAAAGGTCTTCGCCTGGCGCTGAAAAAGAAATAACGACGGCGCCAGGCGGACCTCTCTGGGGAGCGCATTCCATAGATTGGGCGCCACCGCAGAGAAAGCCCTCCTCCGAGTACCTACCCTCCTAATTTCTTTCACGGAGGGTTCCCAGAGAAGGGCCTCTCCCGCAGATCTCAATGATGGCCGTTAGATCCGTTTCCTGGATTCAGAAGACATTCCCCAGAGAAGAGAGAGAGGATAAAATCGAGCTGACAGCAAAGGGAAATGCGGGACCGGCAAGCTGTCAGTGTTGCGAACTGCTGCGGAGCAAGAACGGGCTCGAAATAGCATCCTGCTTAGAGGAGGCAGGAAGAGCTGAGTAACTCCTGCCTCTGAAGTCGCGTTAGGCATCTATACAGATACACAAGGTTACAGCTACTAGGACTCGGCCATTGGCACTGCAAGTTAGAGAACATTCTCAAAGACAGATCCAGGAAAAAAATGTCTCGGAGATGAACCAGCGACTGGGGTGGGGGGGCTGAGCTGTTTCCCTCAGGTGCTTAATCCCAGGAAATTGTAAGGCACCGGCCTTCAGCCTGCACTGCACTGCACAGAAGAGCTCCACTCATTTGCAGCGGCAGCGGAGAAGGCAAACTCAATTAGGAACGGAACGGAAAATAGACCTAGCAGGATCTTGCTTCCCTTCTACAAATATTGGGTGGAACCACACTTAGAATACTGTGTTTGGTTCTGGTTGCCTTGCCTGAAAAAGGACGTAGTTAAGCTGGAGAGAGTGCAGAGAACGGTGGCGATGATCCGGGGGCTGCTGCATCACCCCCACTGTTGTAGGAGCACCACAACAGCTGGGGCTGTTCAGCTTAGCAAACAGGCGAGGAAGGGGAGGCGAGGTGGAGGTGTTCAAAATTTAGCACGGAGTGTTCTTCGAACAATGCACAGTTCAACTGTGGGATTTGCTGCCACGGGAAGCGGTGATGGCCGCCAACCTGGATCGCTTCGAAATAAGTTTGGACAGATTCATGAGGGAGAAGGCTTCCTTGCTGGTCTTGTGCTGCTTCCTTCACAGAGGTGAATGGTACCCCGGCTGCTGAGGAGCTTGGGCAGGCGGAGGCCTTGGGCCCATGTGGCCTGAGGGATCCTGCGGGCAACTGCTCTGCCACTGCAGACAGTGCTAGACTGGATGGACCCTCAGTCTGGTCCAGGATGACTTGTGTTCTCAAAAGGGTAGAGCTAAAATGCAAAATCGACCAGCCCATGGTCACCCAGAGCTCTTACTGCTGGTAACCACGTGTTAACGTATTTCCGCCTTTTACAATGAGGCTGTTGGGGAGAGGACTGCATGAAATCCAGAAAAAACAGCAAATGGCCAGTGGTTAGGGGAAGGGGCACTGGGAATGCCCTAGGACAATATATGCCCACCCCTGGTGGGGGGCAATTTAGCCCTTAGACCTGAAGCTTCTCTCCCTGAACCCTCCGGATCAAACTCAAAACAATGAACTCCGTTCTGCAGTGTTGAAGGCCATCAACCTGGTGCACAGCTGCTGTGAAAAGGGCAAATTCCACCTTAGGCATAATTGGGAAAGGGGGAAGGCCTGGGCAGCTGCTTTCCCACGTGTGCATGGAATTTAGGACTGGATGGACCCGTATTCTGATCCAGCCTGGCTTGTCCTAGGTTCTTCTGTTCCATTTTTTTGCAGACTTGTATCCCTCAATCCTCTACTTCTGTTGCAATTCCTTGGGTGATGAACTTGCTGGTTCCAATAACATTGCCGCTTAGCTGCTTATCGTTTCTTCTGTTTCTGTGCTTGGGTAGCCACTCCAAGCACCATCATCCTGCCATCCAGGATATCAAGACGAAGGCTTCAAATCCCTAAAATCACGCGACTACATCGATCCACTATCCAACAGCACCTAAACATTTTGCATTAAAAGCATATTTTTGCACCTAAAAATGAAGGTATTCTCCCCTATTTGCCATAATTAGACTATGTTAAGAGAGAGGATCGTACTGAGAACAGGAGGAGAATTACAGAAGCCACTTTGAATTCTTGTAAACAAAAAGGCTGGTTATCAGTCCAATAAATAGATGAGGGAAGTGGGAGTCCAGGAGTGGGGGACAAACCAGCTGCATCGGGGAAATCACTGGAAAAGCAAAAGGACAAAGAGCAAAGGGTCATAAAAGACCTGCCAGCCACACGCCAGGAACACTTCCAGACACAGACCTGGTGTGTTGCAAGGCCAAGATCAGCGAGGGCTTGCATGGCACCATAGGGTTAAACTTGGACCTTTTTCAGAGGCTGCACTGAATTCCAGGCCAAAGGGAGAGCTGAATGTCTGGGAAAAAAACCTGCAAAACAGGCTGCCTTCTTTCCATTTGGGAAAGGCTTTCTGCCCCTTTCACATGGTTTGGGCATCAGCTCTTTTCACATGCCCAAATGCACACCTGCCCTTTGCTCTGCCCTCTTCCCTGCTTTCATGCTAAGCACTGCAAGTGTTACTGTCCTGTTTTAGATATTGCAAGCCCCCATTTCAAGCTACATTCAAGCCGGGCTTAACTCTCTGGCTCCCCACTGAGGATTGTTTGGAATTGCCCTTCTGTGAGCCTGCAACCTTGCGCATATTTCGACAGAAAAAAATCTACAAGCCTCAGCATTCTTCAGCCAACACAGCCGGCCAGGGAATGCAAGGGGTCGCATGGCTTTTCCTTCCCATATATGCATAGGATTGCTCCCTGAACCAGCAGCTTATACAGAACTTCCCAAGCTGCCCTGAGCAGAGCTTTGAATCCCGTGTAACCGTGGAGCATATCGATAATTTAAGCTCTCATTGTCCCTCATCAAATGGCAGTCGGGTTGTTGAAAGACCAACACAGTTGTTCCCCCTGGAAAGCCCAAAGAAACAGATTAGCTTCAGAGGACAGTTGAGAAATTCCTCCAGGTGCCTTATGCACTCAGGTTTTTCTGCAGCAAAGTAGATCCCTAATTTAAGCAGGTTCTTAATTCACACAGGTGCTCTCATTTACTTAAGCTAGAAAGATGATGTTGGAGATGTGCTTTCTCCTGGGATCGCACTGGCCAGGTTCTCTCTGTTCCATAAGAGCCAGGTTGCTCAAAATCGGAAGTGCTCTTTGTGTGTTGTTCTGTATGAAGTAGGGAAGCAAACCATGGACGGGGAATTCTCATTGGAAAGCTACTTAGATCAGGTAATCTCAGGGGGGCTGGATTTAGTTTTGGGAATGCTTTTGGGTAGCTCGTTTTCTTTCTCTGGTGTTCTCACCAAGACTGAAGGAATTGTATTATACCTTCCTATTGAAAGCTTTGGATATTAGGCAGTTGCAATAAAAGAAAATACTATTTTAGGGCTGCAAAACTCACAAAATCATGGTTATGCTGTTGCAAGAGGTTGAGCAAAAAATAAAATAAAAATTAACCACCAGAGAGTTTCAGCTATGGGGTGGCATCAAAATACTGGCCTGAGGCTTTCCAGCTTCAAAACTATATCAATATTCTAGCTTTCATTATATTGCTTTTCTCTCCATAATTTTCTGGGCTAGGCCATCAGACTTTTTGTTATATGGATGTGAAATGTTTGATGCATCCTAGGGCTTTCTGGTTCAACTCAGGATTCAACTTCCAGTCCTAAACCTGCTTACTCAAAAGAAAATCCAGATACATTCTCAGTCCCCAGAAAACATGTGCAGAATTACTGCCTCAAATGGCAGAACTCACCTGGAAAGGGGCACAAGGGAAGCTTATGCCTCAGCTTGTTTACTCAGAAGTAGAGGCAAGCAAGATTTTAGTTTCAGTTCTCAAATCATCAGAATCTGCAGTGTTCAACACCCTGAATGTGAGAACAAACACATTCTGGGGGGAAAGTTTGCTTGGCATGCTATTGAGCTTGTGATCCCATTTGAAAAACTGGTATTCTTTTAAAAATGCATTTTTAAATGCTCATTTTAATGCTTTACTCAATGGAGAAAAAGTGGTTCTTCACACAGCTTTTCCCACTTTCTTCATCTGAAGTAAAAGGCGCACAGGTTGCATGAGGAGTGGGGTTCAAAATTATCTGGGTGAGCTCAGGCATTCCTTTGGCTCCCCACTGTACCCAGAAATAAAGCCAGTGCATTTAATAGAATTCATTTCCTAACAGGTTGCTTGGAATTGTAGTCCTGACTGCAAAGAAACCTTTATAGGATGAAAACATCTCCAAAAAATAAGCAGATGGAAGGCCTTGGTTGGTTTATGTCATCTCCACAGTTATTCCTGTTTCCATACATCCCCAAATCTGATTTTGCAGAGGAAGGGTGTTGATTACTAAGTGATCGGGAGAACTGAACTTTGCACATGTTCAGATACATGTCTGTAATATATGCCTCATGTATTCAGGGTCTCCATGGAGCCCCTGCCTGTGTCCCCAGCTGAGATTTGGCTACCAAACTGCATAAAGATGCCCCCTGGTATCACAACAGCCAGTGTGGCTTAGATATGCATGGACTAAGACGAAGGAGATCTGAAATCTCATAACTCTGGGTCAGTTGCTGGTTCTCAGACTACCTTGCAGGGTTGATGTGAGGATAAAAATGGAGATTCTTTGCAGGAAGAAGAGAGGCTGCGGATGTAATGGATTTTTTTTTTTAGTTTGGCATTTGTGGGGTTTTGCTGTTTCAATATAGGTCTGTCCAATTCCTATCCACCACACACTTGGTGACAGGTAGCAAAGTAGTTCTCTTGCTGGGCTCACCACATTGATAGACAAGAGAGGCCCAATCGTGGGCTTCAAGCTCAGAGACACTCCAACTTTAATTGTTAAAAATTTAATTGTTAAAATATGTGATCTGGCCAGGGCAACTTCTTCTTCCTTCTCTTTTCTCCTCCTATATTCTTTATTTACTTATTTTATACTGTTAATTTTAATTTAATATTATTATGTTTGTATCTCAGTGTATTTTTTGTATTTTTGTATTTAGTGGTAATTTATTATGTTCTATTGTATTTCAATGTATTTTATTGTGTTGTAAGCCGCCCCGAGGCTTCGGCAAGGGGCGGCATAGAAATGTTGTTATAATAATAACAACAACAACAACAACAACAACTCATCACATACTCGGTTACGGCAAGCCTCTTTCCCTCCCAAATACCAAGGGAGGTAAGCATGGCACAGCTAAAACTAGTTCTAGCTTGTCTAAACCGGAGCTAGAACAACGGGAGGAGCGGAGGGACACGGCTTAGTCAGCAGTATAAAGGTTAGGAACCTGCATCGTTTGGGTGGGTGCCACACACAAACCTCGCTTTGCTTGTGTGAAGATGAGCACCCCTTTATTTCTGGGATAAAGTTTCCTCCTCCTGGAGAACATCTCAACGCGTTGGTTGGTGGTTGACCACATCAGGCAATCTCACTACCTTAGAAGGCTTCCCAGATTTGGATAACAATATCTTACGAAATAAGCTACATCCCACTTGCTAGATCAAGGTCTATTTGGTATACTACCTGTCCTGAATCTCCGGGGTACGATGGGATATTTGTCTGTGTGAATTAATCAAGGTGACATAACTTCCTAGTGCAAATGGTGTAGTGTCTGTGTTGGCCATTTACACAACCCATTGATGGAGACACCTGCTAACACTGGGCCAAGCCAGTGGGGCATGGTGGTGAAGAGCATGGAACTGGGACTCCGGCGATCCGGGTTCGTGTCAACTGAGTGGCTTTGGGCCAGTCACAAACTCTCAGCCCAGCCTACCTCACAGGGTTGTTGTTGTGGGGATAAGATGGAGGAGGAGAATGATGTAAGCTGCCTTGAGCCCTTTGTAGGAAAAAGGCAGGGTATAAATTCGGGGGGGAAAAAGCATGGTCCCGGTGAGAAAGTCATGGCGTTGCTAGGCATGTGGTACTCCACTGGTTTGGAAAAGTTTGCACAAACATGGGCAATCCTTAAACAGAAAGTGTAACCACTGTTTTTCTCTCCTATGTTGTTGCTCCGATGTCGTCAAGGATGACTTCCCCTCGATCAGTCTGCAGAGGTACGCTCCCATGGGTCTCTTTGGGACGGACTTGCCCATTTCCTCCCCCCCAGATGTACCATTTAGTTCTCAGCTTGACCAAAGCAAAGAGTTTTCTTCGGTAGACCTCAGCTTCCTGCCGGATGATTTCGGCCAAGACGAGCAAGAAAGCGGTGGTGGCAACGTGCTTGGCCCCCAGCTGGGAACACAAGGCAGTGGGACGTTCTCGGACAACGCCGCTCGGCCCCAAGAAAGGGACGCCAGCGCAACTCAGCCACTGCCTGAGCCATCGGGGGACTGTCCCTCTGTGATCCCAATGACTCCCATGACCCCGGTAACCCCCACTTCGGAAGGTTCTGGCATTGTTCCACAGTTACAGTAAGTCAGCCGAAAAGTCAGTTGCTATCGTCCCCTGCCGTCAAGTCGTCCCTGACTTCCGGCGATCTCATGAAAGAGCACCGTCCAGAATCTTCTGTCCACCACAGTCCTGCTTAGCTCTTCAAGGCTGCGGCTTCCAAAGGACAGCCAGCCCGGCCCTAAGCCGATTCCAGTGGGATATTCTTTTCCTAGCTGAAGTGTAATGGAACGTCTCCGGCTATGATGCTCACAAAAGAGGGCTCATGGAACATGTTTTTCCGCAAAAGATGATGGCCACACTGCCCATGAAGATTCGTAGACCCATCTGATAAACCAGGATTGCTGTTGTATTAATAAACTGACCTGGTTCAGACATCACAACAACCCATCATGGGTAACTAGCCATCATGGGTGGTTGGGTGATCAGAACCCAGACCTTCTCACCCATCCTGGCTTGTTTTTCTTTCCTTCCCCAAACAAGCCAGCCTGAGAAACTCATAGGCTCTTCCAAGGCTTGGCTTACCCACAGTAGGTTGTCATGTTGTCTGAACCTGGGCAACTGTTCTCCCCCGTAAGTAAAGCGTAATGGGGGCAAAAAAGTGGCAGGGGGGCCCTGGTCCCTCTTGTCAGTCTGTCCTTGATGGGGGCAAAGGCAGCCCTCTCGAGGTGCCTGGTGACGCACTGGAGGACTACCACTGGCTTGTTACCTGTAAGAAAAAGTGCACCGCACACCTTTTAATGCATCCACTTGCTCAAGTCTGTACCCTGAGAGTCGTCTGCTGTCAACAGCAGGCACCAGACCTGGATCTTGTCCTAGAAAGAGTCAAGCAGCTTCTCCTCCCATCTCATTCCCCTGACGGCTGTCAAACAGTCCACTGCTAAGGGTTAGGGTTCGGGTCAAGCAATCTTGGCTCGCAAGTGTGGCAGTTCACATCGCCTTTGTGGTGAGAACCTCGTCTTTTCTGTCCTGATGGTCCCCAAGGTGATGCTTGGCTCACACATTTCCCCAAGATGTGTGTTGCCCCGGAAAATGCAAGAGTGCTTCCAAATCCCTTTATGGGGAAAACGAAGTTTTGATTGAGAGCTGTCAAAACTCGGGGTCATGAAACAGTCGGCCGCAATGTTACTGCCCAGGTTGGGTTCTTGGGATGTGTGAACTGGCCCGTTCAATGAGGGGCTGGGTGGAGACACAGTCTGAAAGACGGCCTGATAGGAAGCAGAGAGGCCTTCACCACCTAGCAACCCCCCACCCCAGCTTCACCCCATGCCCCTTCCCTCCTGTTAATCTGACAAAATGGTCTACCAGAGGCTGCCGGGAGTAGATTTCCACGTGCGAAGAAGCACTCCCACTAAGTGCTGGGCCTCCTGGCAAAGGGGAGAGGAGAAGGGGGCGCACGGCCGCAGTGACTTCCTCATGCAACCAGATGTTTAGGATAAATCCTTCTCTAACCGCCACCTGCAGCTCCAACCTAATTGTCCTGCTTTTCTTCCAACCTTATGCTCCGGTTGTTTGCAAAATGAGATTGCACAAAGCCAAGTGAGTAGAAAGGTGGTGTTTCTAAAGAAAAATGGAGCCCACGCTTGAGTATTTCTCCCAGGGAGGTGAGTGAAATCTTTCTCAAACTTATATTAGTGTTCTGCTCACCTGGAATGCTGGCACAGTCCTGTTCCGTGCGGCAGGTGGTGGCAATTCTTCCTGCACTTGAGTACTGAAAGAGAGACCTGATTTGCTCAGAAACACACCGTGATCGGTGCATCATCCCCACGGACGGCTTCCTAAATATATTGACACGCTTTCTCTTGCTCTTCCAGGAATATTGTCGCCACTGTCAATCTGGCTTGCAAGCTGAACCTCAAAAATATAGCCCTCCATGCCAGAAATGCAGAATATAATCCAAAGGTAAGCCCTCGGAAGGCTGCCTGGCCCTGGCCTCTTTTTCAAGCAGGTGGCCTCTTTTATTCCAGCGAACAAGAAGGGAGCCATTGGAACAAAATCTCCATGTGCCCATTTATGCACGGGGTGGAAATGAGGCATAATTGCTCTAATTTAGATGGACACGTGGCATATTTCCCCTCATGTGGAAGGGTGTCCACAGGTGTCCCGCACCTGCCTGTTGTTGATGGACAGGTGTGTGTGGTTCTCTCTCTTTAATCTAGAATGGACTAGGACAGGCCTTGACACAGAGGACTTCTTCAAACGGAGGACACGCAGCTGAGCAGGGAAGCCAAGGGGCCGCTTCCCTTCTGTTGGCTGTCCCCACTCAAGGTTCTGGCCAGGTGTACAGCGGCCTTCCTCAACCTGGTGGCCTTCACAGGTACTGGGGCTGCAGCTCCCAGAATTCCCATGCAGCAGGGCCATTGACTGGGAATTCTGGGTGTTGCAGCCCGAGCGTGTCCGCAAGGCAGAAGCTTGGGGAAGGCTGGTGTAGAGCTTCAGGGAAGAGAGAGGAACAACTGTGCTGGATCAGACCAGCTCGATCTAGTCCAGCATCTGTTCCACACTGGCCAACCAGCCGCGGTGGCATCCCCGCACCCTCGGACTGGGGTGCCCAGGTATCCTGACTCCGATTCTGGAGGATGCATACCATGGAGAAGCCTTCTCCTCCAGGAGTCTGTCAACTGCCCTTTTCAAGCCCTCCAACTTGGTGGCTTGTTCTCTGCTCCAGGAGGGCTTCCTTCACAGGTTCCTCCTGAACAGGCCTCATAATAATTCCATGGCCAGCTATAACCATCATTTTGGGATCGTGCACGCTGAAGGCTCCCCAGGCGTCCTTCACTCGCCGGGTTCCGCTTTGGCAGCCCAATTCCATACGCTCCACCCTTCTTCGGTCAGTGGGCTGGACCTAACACCCTGCTTTCAGAACGTGTTATCTTAGGAGCCTTCAAAACATGGTTTCATCGTGGTCGTCTTCAGATGTACAACAGGGTGTAATGTTATGTTTAGTTTCGTGAAGAAGAGGGAACTCTGAGCTGGCTCCGTTCCATGAACATATTGGGTTTTATCAGATTTATGTCTTAACTCTGTGCTGGCTTTTTGTTTGTTTGTATTGCCGTCCTGAAACCCCTGTAAAGAACAGGGTAAAAATGCTTTAAATAAATAAATAGTGCTATCAGCACACATCTCCTTCACCCTGTGTCAACTCCAGTGCCGTTGAAATGCCTTCTGGCAAGTTCCTCACTTAAACCAAATCGCAGCCTGTACATCAAAGAACCCAAATGCACTGAACAGGGAACTTGCAAAGGAACATGCAGACTGCGGAATCTTTCGCTTCAATCCGAAGCAGCAAAGACTAGAACTTAAGCCGTTGTGACAGCCTTGAGTCATAAGCAGCCGAGTGCCTGAAAAAGGAGGCAAGCTACCCCGTTTGCCGCATTTAAACCTGCACTGGGGAGTGTTAAAGAGTTCTTGTTTGCAAGGAGGCTCCCAGTGATGCCTTGGGGTCTGGACCTGGAAAATTCAAATCCCTCAGCAGTCCCAAGGCTCACAGCTGTGTGAGCGAGCCGCCCCTCTCAGTCCATCTGCCTTGCTGGGATGTGGAGACAAGACAGAGTCCGTCTCCTTCCCAATTTCCCATTTCTCCTTGTGGACTGCTGGTGGCTCAGGGTGCTTGCCTGGAGGGCTTCAAGGCAACATCCACTTCCCATTGTTTGGCCCAGTGTCTAGTATGCAGGTATTCTTCCCCTGGACATGGAGGTTCAGTTTAGGTAATGCAGATTACAGCTTTCCTGAACACTGTTTTGTTGATTTTTCTGGCATTCCCCTTCAAGTTCATTGACCTTCCATTTCACAATACCTAATCTAAAAACAGACATTTTCATGAGTGATAATTGATTTTATCATTAGTATATGTTAAGCAAATATTATCTTTTCAAAAAGATGTTCTGCGTTACAATATTTATGGCTTCTTTTGCAAGTCCAGACCTTTGGAAAATGCATTTATCCAGGCTGGGAAATTCTCTTGCAGACAACTGGAAGCCATCCCAAACAAAGAAGCATATGTGCTTTTAAACCGTATGTGTTTTGATTTTAAAAAACCATACTCTAGTAAAGTGTTTTACACAAGCTGATGATCTGCTGTTTTTCCCCCTGAACTTTAGAGATTTGCTGCTGTGATCATGAGAATCAGAGAGCCGAGAACGACGGCCCTTATATTTAGTTCTGGCAAGATGGTCTGCACAGGAGCAAAAAGGTGGGATTGGCAACCCAGAAAAATGTCGTGGGGCACTTCTATCCCTGCTAACGCGGGGGGGGGGGGTGAGGAATTCCCCATGGAATCTATATTGCAAGGATCCATGGAAGGTTTTCTCATCCTGTGAAACAGTGAAAGAGGATGCTTTCTCTTGGAGTTCCTTGTTATGCTTTTGGATCATGCATCTAGAGGAGGGGGAAATGCCACGTTTCAGCAACTACCCACTCTGAACCCATAGTCAACCTAGTCACTGGATGTGATGTCTCTTTTTACAATTTTAGTGCTTTGCTGATTCAATGGCATCTTTAGCTTTTGATGGCTCCACAAATGTCTTCATTGCATATGTTCTTTATGTTGTGAGCCACCTGGAGTCACAACACTGGGAACAGGCAGGATGTAAATGAAAATAATAATAGTAGCTAAGTGCCTTGGTAAATGGAGAGCATTTTTTCCTGGGATGACTTGCTAGTTAGGTGCAGAAGAGATTATTCTAGGCTGGATGGAGAAAGGTCTGCTCCACCTTTTCCAGCCAACTCTAAGCCTCCCCGAAGCTCTGATGGATGCTCTGTGCTTGCTTGTTTTTGCCCTTTGTGGGATTCTGCAGTGAAGAACAGTCACGCCTTGCTGCCAGGAAGTATGCGCGCGTTGTGCAGAAACTCGGCTTCCCCGCTAAATTCCTGGACTTCAAAATACAGAACATGGTGGGCAGCTGTGACGTGAGGTTCCCCATCCGCCTGGAAGGCTTAGTCCTAACGCATCAGCAATTCAGCAGGTATGTTCTCCCACCAATCTGTGAAAGCAACCAAGAGGCAACAGAGTGGCTTTTCCCCAGGTGTTGATGGATAAACAAACAAATAAACCTGTCTGCACATCTGAGCATGGGCCCCACTGGCTCTAGATGATGGGAGTTGTAGTCCAGTGACATCTGGGGACTTGAGGTTGGAAAGGGCCACAGCAGCAAAATGGAAAGAAGCATTTCTGTTCATAGCTTGGAGATGCTGCCTAGATGCCCCGTTGTTGCCGTGGAATAGTGCAGTGCTGTGCTTTCTCGTTTCAAGGCTAAAAAAGTCAGCTTTCTAGTCCTCAGTGGCTTAATGCCCAGTTATTTATTGGAAATGCAGCTCTAGAGCATAATCTGAAAGGGGGAGAAATGTCCGTTCTGCAGGCCACAGATCAGACCAATTAAACTAGCACAGAATAACTGGGTGTGCGACACAAGCGAAGAGGAAGGGATCCAGTGCTTAAACACTCTCAACACCAAAGCCACAGAAAACACATTTAAAAAGCCCTTTGTGAGCATTGCCTGACAGTTTTTCAGCCCATAAAATGTTTTATTTTATGTTATGTTCTTGTTTCTGGTTCCCATGAGCCTCCGAGGCAGCATACAAATCCAGTAAATAAGAAACTTTGCATTTTGCGTTTTCCTAAAGTCACCATTTTGTTGGGTTTGTCTAACTGCAGCTATGAACCAGAACTGTTTCCTGGCCTTATTTATCGAATGGTCAAACCAAGGATCGTGCTGCTCATTTTTGTGTCTGGAAAAGTGGTATTAACAGGTAAGCAATGTGATCCACCTCGGACTTCTGCTCCAAGGCATAATCTGGGCAAGGTTAGACAGGGAAAAAGGCTCTCGGCACGCCGCTGCCTTGCCTTTTAACTTGTGCAAGGTTATACCCTGAGTATTCTCGGAGTGCGAAGAAGAAAAGCAAGAGCAGACACTGTCTGCCTGTTGCCATTTTGAACAAGCAGATTGTGGCATGTGGGAAAGCCACGCAGCCTCCCTTCTCCAAGCAGCTCTGCCCACACTGGGGGATCCCGTTGCTTGTCAGGCAGAGCGCCGGGGAACCAGCAAGCCGGAGCATCTCCTGAGCAAGCAGGTTGCAGCAGGGAAGTGGGGGAGCACCACCTGGTAGCTTTCACCAGTGGGCCGCTGCTGGGGTGTGAGCCATCGACCGGCCCTGCCCTGGAACATTATTATTATTATTATTATTATTATTATTATTATTATTATTATTATAACATTTCTATGCCTCCCCTTGCCGAAGCCTCGGGGCGGCTTACAACACAATAAAATACATTGAAATACAACAGAACATAATAAATTACCATTAAATACAAAAATACAAAAAATACACTGAGATACAAACATAATATAAAATTAAAATTAACAGTATAAAATAAGTAAATAAAGAATATAGGAGGAGGAAAGAGAAGGGAGAAGAAGTTGCCCTGGCCAGATCATATATTTTAACAATTAAAATGATGTTTAAATAAAAAGGTCTTTACCTGGCGCCGAAAAACCAGTAATGACTATTAGCAAAACTAATTTGGAAACCTTCTTTTACCAGGTGCCAAAGAACGTTCTGAAATATATGAAGCATTTGAAAACATTTATCCAATCTTGAAGGGCTTCAAAAAGGCTTCTTAGTGTGTGTATATGTGTGTGTGTGAGAGAGAGAGAGAGTGTGGGGGGGGGAGGGAGAGATGAGAGAACAGATGGGTTTATAATGTATATTGTAAGATGTGAGCACTAAGAACAAATTCTCTTACCTCAAACTTAATTGACAGATGCTCATAACTTTACCGTTTTGGTCTGGTTTTTTTTTTTTTTTTTTTTTTAGGTCTGTTTATCAGATTCATGAAACAGAACAGAATTCAATGCCTTTTGCACAGAATTGTTCAGATATGTGAAATGTGGTGTAAAACAGATGAAAGAAACATTCTGTTAAAATACTTAAGGGGTTGGGCTGGTATCTTGAAATACTGTGTAATGCATTTCAGTACTTTGTTCTTAATTCTGTAACTTATAATTTTAAACAAAAATATGTTTATTGAGTGATAGACATGTTGTCTAGTAACATGCATTTTTGTAATTTAATGGAGACTCTATTGGTTACCAATAGCTATGGCTTCTTGCTGTGTTAAGCCTATTGTCTCATTGAACTTGGTTTATTTTTGAGTAAATAAACTTCAAATAACCATTTGAAGCCCAACTATGGAATTAGCCATTCCATGAAACACTATTATGACTGAAGTTTCAGTTCGTGTCCAAAGCACCTCTGGGCAGATCGTTCTAATGAAAAGTCGTGAATTCCGCCATGAGCAGATGCAGGGAAAGGCACTGTGAGGCACGGGGCACGTGCAGTGCAGAACAGGCACCCCGCAGGTGCCCCACCTAGGGCTCCAAGCCCTGCCACCCCCAGCAGCCCGCGCTCCTCGGCAGCTTGGCCGCATTTTCAACAGGAAGATCCGGCGGGGCGGCAGGAGAATTGCCTGCTGCTGCTGCTGCTGCTGCAAGTGCTGGAGGCTTCCCTCCGCTCCCCGGTCCCCGCATCTCTCCGCCAAAAGACCAGCCCCGCCTCGCCCCGTAACCGCGTGCGGCGCTCGCGTGTCCGGGGCCACCCACGTGCCGGCGTCCTCGCGAAGACACTGCGCGCACCAGCAGAACCTCTTCCCGCTGCGCCGGAAAGGGACCTATTCCTCCTCCCCGGCCCAGGGCTCGGACTACAACGCACGGCTGCACCGGCTGGGGATGATGGGCGCCGCAGGCCGAGCCCGGGAGGGAGAGGAGTGCACCGCCACGGAAGGCCCACCCGGAGGGGGCGTGTCCTCCGCCGGGCCCGCCCCGCGGCGGCCCCGCGGCCCGCCCCCTTCCCGTCATGCCCCGGATGGAAAACAAAGTCCCACGTGACGGCCGGGCGCCGCAAGTGCAGCGGCAACATGGCGTCTCCCAGGGGCGGCGGTTGGTCGGGCTCGGCGCGGCGCCGGCCGCCGCCTGGCGCCGAAGCCGCTGAGGCGGAGGGCGCGGAGCCCGCCGGCGCCGAGGGCCTGTACGTGGCCGTGGAGCGCTGCCCGCTGTGCAACACGGCGCGCCGCCGCCTGACGTGCGCCAAGTGCGTCCGCGACGGCGACTTCGTCTTCTTCGACGGCCGCGACTCGGAGCGGTGGGTGCCGGCGGGCCGGGGCGGGCCGGGGCGGGAGGCGCCGGGCGCCTGGCGGGGCTGCGCTCCGGGGCGCTGAGGCGAGGCTGCGGGTGCCTGGCAGGGCTGCCCGGGAGTACCCGCGCGCGCATCTGCGAGAGGCGCTCTGCACGTGCTCGCCGGCCACGCCGCTGTTGCCTCCCACGTTTTAGGCCGGGAAGTGCCAGTGGGCCGTAGAGGTGGGAGGGTTGGACGGGCCTGCTGGAGATCGAGGTTCAGGCCCCCGCTTGTCCGCCGAGCTCACTTTGGCCACTCACTGGCCCACCTCGCGGGGCGGTCGTGAGGATAGAGTGGAGAGGAGGCGGGCTCTGAGGCCTCCTGGGTGCCAGCTATGAGTTTAGGGCTGGCGAGCCAGTGGAGAGAGCGTTGGGTTGGCACTTGGGGGACCCGGGTTCAAGTCGCCTCTCAGCCATGACGCTTGTTGCAGGACTGCGGGCTGGTCATAGACTCTTGACCTAATCTGGCCTACAGGGCTGGTTGTGCTCTGTCAGTCTGTGGATTTCACAGGCAAAACTTTCCCATCTGCAAGAGCCAGTTCCAGCACAGGGCTGGATTGGGACCCAGGAATGCTGAGTCTGGGTACTTACATGGCCATGAAGCTACATGTGTAACACTTTAGGCAGGTCACTGACTTGGTCTAATCTACTTCACAGGGTTGTGAGGATAAAATAGAGAGGAGAAGGAGGAAGCCTGTGTAACTCGCCTTGGGTGTCTTGTAGGAAAAAGAATAATAAAATAAATTGCCCAGAGTTAAGCCTGGTTATCCAGCCCATCTACTCCTTCTCTCTTTTCTCTAACTAAACGTGTAGTAAAGTCTTACCAACTGTTAATTAGCTGTGGTGGCTACATGATGGTTTTCAGGGTCAGAAAAGAGCAGTCCCATGTCAGTTGTGGTATGGGTGACATTATGAGGGCCAAACTCCTCCTCTGCAGACTAGGAATTTTCAGGAATTGCTGGAAGCATTTCATAAGATGTAATGATGGCCACCACGTCAGATGTTTTTAAAAGGGGATTAGACTGATCTGTGGAGGTTAAGGCTTCTAGACCTGATGGATATGTGCCCTCCACTATGCCAGTTGCTGGGGATCATGGGCAGGAAGATACTATTGTTCCCATGTCCTCAGGGCTTTCCCACTGGCAGCCAGTGGGAAAGGAAGGGTGAATGGAAGGGTGGAGCAGAAGGATGCTTGGTCTGATCCCGCCTGCCCCGGCTGATGTTCTCAGAATAAGGGGCTGCCCTGAGCACATACCCTTTTCTTCTCTTCCTTATTGGTGGTAGGCTCCTGCCGCATGCTCCTTGGGTACAGCAGCATGAGAACAGCTTTGCCGTGATTTGCATCATGTGCTGTTTGGGAGTGTGTGAGAGTGAACTTTCAATAGGCCAAGGGACAGTTACCTAGAAAGACAGGTGGCCTCTGTACTTGGTTGTATACATGCTTTGGAGTTCCATGAGAGAAATGCTAGAGCAATTTCTGGGTGTTAGGTTGGTGCATAAGAATTTGACAAATGTTTTAATCTTGTGGAGGAACAATACCTAATGTTTTTGTGCCAGCTCTTAAAAGTTTTAATGCTAGTGTGCCAAAATATAAAAGCATTTCTAAGCCCTGCAAACACTGAAAACAGCTTTTATCAGGAGTGTTTCTGTGCCTAACCTGCAAGGTGGGCATTCTCTATGTGTTCTCTGTGGGCATTTGTTTTATGAGCTGAAATCATCTGCAGCAGAGTTCTCACTAAGAATCTTGTCACCATTTTTCTTTTTAGTATATAAAATACTAGGACTGCTCCTGCGTTGCCTTAGGGTTTAATTAAACCCTTTGAAGCACAGATTTAAACTAGGACATGCTAGGAGTTGTAGGACTAATTTCTGAGTAACTATGCATAGTGTTACTCCTTTGGTGTGGTGATGTCTTGATATTATCTCTACTAGGATGCAAAATGGGAGCAGTTCTGCTTCTCAGTAGAGCCTTAAGAGGAATCCTGTGCATGTACAAACAGAAAAAGGGCTCCGTGTCACCGGAGTTACAGGGTTTGTTCTGCACTGGTTGGGACTCTTGCATTCTCAACAGGAGTATGAGTGAACCATTGGTGCCTCCAGTTTCTAAACATTGCAAGTATGGTGTAGTGGTTAAGAGTGTGGGACTGGGACTCAGGCTGTCTGGTCCCCACTCAGCCATGGAGCCAGCTGGATGGCTTTGGGCCAGTTGCTGTCTCTCAGCCCAACTTACAGGGTTGTTGTTGTGGGGGTAAGATTGAGAGTTGGAAAAGAGAATGATGTAAGCTGCTTTGTGTTCTAAAAAAGAAAAAAGGTGGGATAAAAATGAATAAGTGATAATAAATGACTTTTACTAAGCCTCCAGATGAACGCTTTGGCTGCAGATTCTTTGAACAGATGCCTTCTGTGCTGCATAAGCCTGCACATGTTTACACAGAAGTAAGTTGCAGCCAGAAATCAGTGGAAGAGCACCTGGCTTATAAGCAGAAGATCCAGGTTGTTCTTCAGCCTCTCCAGTTTAAAGGATCAGGGAGCAAGTGACGAGGAAGGCCTCATTTTCCCTCGAACATAAGAGCAGACTGTTTTGGGCCAGGTGGGCCATTGGTCTGACCTGATCTACGAACTCTGCACTCATAAATCTCCCGGGGCGTTCGGTGGGGTTTATTCCCAAATATGATTGCGTGGACTTACTCTTAGTATGTGGCTCTTGCTCTTTACCCACCCACTGGGTAGCTCTTTAGGCTGCACTTTCTCAATGGAATTTAAATGTGTCCTCATTATTACTCTGCTAAATTACACCTCGTCCTGAAACATGGCATGTGTTTCAGGAAATGTCCTTCCTATTTCATGTGAGCATGACAACATTTGAACTTGGTTAACGTTTAATTATTGCCAATGAATCAGAGGAGCAGGAAGTTCTACAGTGAATGAAAACAGAGGTGTCCTTTTGCCCTTCATCTGTGCAGTGTGTTTTTGCTACTGCAGCACAGGCTCGGGAACGATGTCCGGGGACCGGGAGAATTATTTCCAGCTGGTAACAACATGAATATAGCGTCATGGCTATACAGCACAAGCAGGAGAAGCTGTGGTTCAAATTTACTAAATCCAGAAACACCTTAGGTGGCCTTGGGCCAACCTTGTGCAGGATGGGGTGTGGGAGAACAGGGGCCTTCCTGGAAGAGTTCTTGTCAAGTTTACCAAAGGCTTTTTAAGAACACCTTTTCAGCTTGTTCAGAAATAGATATTTACATCTTGTTTCAGCCTGACTGTAGTCCTCTAACTTGGCTGAAATGAATTAAAAAAAATACGTGGTGAAGCTAAGGCGGGCATCATGGGGGATAAAGATGGAAAATGCTGCCAGCGGTAGTGTGTGTGTCCCAACTTCTAGAACATGATGTCTGTGAAGCACTTTAAAGACTGGAATGTGCCATATAAGTGTTGCTTACTGTTATGAAGAACAGCAGAGATTCTGTCGTCATTAACTTCTTGGAGGTACCCTTGGTCCCTCTAGGATCTCTTGGGTTGCAAATCTTTAATTTCTATACAGAGGCTGACAAAGCTCAGCTCCTAGTGAGCACCTAGTTTCCTGGGGCCATATTGAAAACCCGGAGAGGGATGGCTTCTTTTCCTAGCATGGCCTGCCAGGAAATCCTGCTGGTGCCGGTGCCCTCCCTTCGTGATGGCTTTTGCTTCTGGGATAGCAACTGAAGGGTTGGGACGGGCATCCCATGGGACCGCGTTTGGCTCAGGGTCTCCCGCTGTCTGCTCCTCTCCCTGACCCGGGTGCAGCCAGGGGCCTTGGTGTTTGCCCAGCGGCAAGTCTTACTGGAGCTTACTCCCTGGCTAGTGTCCCCCGCAGCAAAGCACTTCCACTTCTCCTGGTGACCTGGTGGTGAGAGCAGCCTGGCTCACCATGCAGATACTTGCAGGATTAGCACCAGGCCTGGCGGTGTTCTCAGGAGCAGTGCCAGTCGATTCGCCAGACCAGCTGAGCCGCAAGAAAACTGGTCTTTATGGTGGCTCCCTCCTGCTCTTGCCTCCGTTTCTGCCACTAGTCCTGCGATGTGTCTCCCGTGTCTCAGCTCTTGCTTGATCCTGGCTCTGTGTTCTCCTCTGGCCCTGGGACCCCTCACCAGTATCTGACCCTGGCCTGAGAAAGCCTCCATTGTCTTCCACCTCCATCGCCACTGGCCCAGTGTTCCAGCTGGGGACACTTTCCACTTACAACCTGGAGCTGACATGTCAGTTTTGACTCTGTGTCCATTCGGCTTGGAAATGATGAGGTGTCCAAATTCTGCTGGTTTTTGTTCATCTGTTACCCAGTATTTTGAGAGGCCTTGAGCTCTCATGCATGCACCCACTGTGTAATTGTTTGCTGAAATCTAAGTGCACTCTCTGTACCTTATATACACAAAGATTAAAAATACTGTCCTTTTTAAAATGTATATTTTTAGTTGGTATTCCCCTACTTTTACCCTGTATTGAGGCCCCCGGGGTAGCTGATAATCACATTGATACAATTAAACACAGTTATATGATCACTGAATAACAAGAAATGAGTGACAACACGATGGACCTTCCAACTAGTCCAAGTTTGCAGGTGCTGTCAAAGGCGCCCGTGATGGAGAGCCTTGCGGCCGAGTGACTGATAATAGCCGTCTGTGTTCGCCTTTGCTGGAAGCTTTGAGGCTCTGTTGGGATTTGGGAATGATTCCGAAGTGTATTTCCTCAGCTGTTTCTTGGACATGTTTCTTTATATATCTATTAATTTAATTCATTTTTATAGTGCTCAGTAGCGGAGGATGTCTGGGCGGTTAACAAAAGTCAAGCAAGCAAACAACAAACCACACACTCGCACACACACAATTAACTGAAAGCACCCAAATCACAATAGCAATTGAATCAGCATGGAAGCTTAGCAACGGTAACAGAAGAAGTTAAATTAAGAAATTAAGTTAAAGGGTAAACTGTTGAAATGCTGGGAAAATAAAAAGGGCTTTACCTGGCACCAAAAAAAATGCAAAGAAGGTACCAGGCACACCTCCTTGGGGAGCTCAATCCAAAACTGTGGTGCCACAGCCAAAAAGGCCCCCCTTCTGGCCGGCAGCCCCCTCATCTCCTTTGGAAGGGGCTCCAGGAAAAGGACCCCCAAAGATGTCTTTAGGGTCTAGGTAGGTACGTGTGAGACACGGTGTTCCTTCACATTACCTGGCCCCAAGCCATTTGGGGCTTTGAGTGTTAGTCCTGGCGCTTTGAATTGGGCTCAGACTGCAGCCGGCAGCCGGTGCAGCTGGAAGAGGACGGGCGTGATGTGTTCTCATGACCCAGTCCCCATTAACAGTCTGGCTGCCCTGTTCTGGATCAGCTGAAGTCCCTGGACTGCTTTCAAGGGCAGCCCCACATACAGCACATTCCCGCGATCCAGTCGAGGGGCTCCCAGAGCACGGATGACTGTAGTTAAGCCCGCTCTGTCCAGTTAGGGTCATAGCTGGTCTATCAGCTTCAAAGGAGCTCCATGCCGCTGAGCCCGCTTGTGCTTCAGGTGTGCACAGGTGCGTGTGCATAGCTTTGTGCAATCCTGGATAGAAGGGAGTGCTGCTGATCGTTGTGGCGCTCACTTGCCTCGCCTTGGGCTGCACAGAGCATCCCGGAAGATGGCTGCTGCTCTTGGCACATGAATCGTGGGCGGTGTGAACAGGTTAACAGTTCAGCCGCTTAATTACCTTGCTGATGAAAGAGCGCTGTGTGGGGGAGGGAGCAGCAGGGAGGTGTGACCGCCTTCAGTAAACAGAAACTTCCGTCTGGCGCTGGCGCGCTGACAGGCTGCACTGGGCCTTTGCCTGGGCATCCAGAGGATCAAGTGCAGTACCAGTTGTGCCACATTGTTTCGCCCGGTTCCTTCAGGCTGTTTGCATTCCTGCTGCAGAAGCCCATGTGCGATTGGTCACAGGTGGAATCATGGCGTGGTGCCTGGAGATCCATCCCTTGACTCCTGTCAGCTGCCCCGCTGCTCTGGCAGTGGCCAGGTGGAGCTTTGATCTCCTCCCTGAATTTGTCTGACCCCCTTTAAAGCTGGCCGGGCTGGTATCCCTCAGCACCTGGGGAGGAATGGAATGCCATAAATTAAAAGTATTAGGGAAATTCTGGAGCAACATAGAGAGCGGAAATTGTGCTTGCTTTTGCTTTGTGGGTCTGTGATAGGGACTGTATTCCATTTTAGAATATCCAAGTTGACGACCTTACCTTTTTGCAGGTTTTCTGAAAAGAAGGAGAGATTAAAGCACCTTAGAAACAAACAACATGAGTTCCAGTCCCAGTAAGTCTCCAGTCTGTTTCTTTTGTCTTTCTTGTTGCTTTAAGCACGGAGAGAGAATCTTTGTAACCTCTGACATTTGCTAAACATGATTCTGGGTACCCGCTAATCTTTTGTTCCTTCCCTCTCCCCACTTCTTGTAGGTTGTTAAAAGCTATGGAGGGGAAGAAGATAACTGACCAGCTGGTGAGTCCCTTTGGAAGTATTCCAGTTCACACTTAATTGGTGCTTCTCTCCCATAATACAACCTTCTGCAGTCTGGAGTCCCTCCCAAAGCATTGGAGTTTATCGCCCGTCACAGCCGGTCATGGGGTGAAACATTCCAGCTGAACCTGTCTGCAGACCAAGTCTGTGTTGTTGTGGGAGCCACTGCCCTGGGGTGCAGTCCCACATCACGTGCATCACCCCATGCGCAGGCCCAGCTGGAGCGTCCCTCCCACATGCTGGCTGGAACCATGATTTGGCTCAGAGTACATGGGTGCCTCCCATACTGCTTAATACTTTGGTTCTCTCGTGTGAATTGGGTGCTCTGTTGTTGAGAGTACTGTAGCTTAGACAGAACTTGTTCGAGAATACCCAGATAGGCCAAAACACTTTCTGTTCCTAGTCTCTTAAAGTAATCCTGTGTTTCACTGGATTTAAAGTGTCAGGCATTTTAATCGAATAAGAGGCAGAAATATGGGTGCTGCAGGCGATCCTCCATGTTCGACGCACAAAGTGTTGTTCTGGCAGTCTGCGCATCGGCCCTGGTCCCTCAACCTCACTCTCAAATCCATTTGGGGCATGAAAGTGAAATGAAGCAAATAATAAAAAGAGGGGAACTTACAAGCCATTCCTGAGCATAGTGCCTTCTATTCGGATTGCATTCTCCAGGGTTGAGCAGTCCCTTTCTTAAAGGGAGACTAGCGATGCTTGAATTTGGTGGGCGCCTCACATCTGCCGGAGGTCGCGTTTGCTTAGGTCTGACTGCACACCTCCATCCTGCACAAAACCTGAATCAGAAGCTCTTGATTTCTTGTGGTATGATACTGCCCGTGCCTCCCAGCCTCTCCAGCGGTTCTGGTTCTAAGCCCCAATACCTGGCAAAGGACCAAAGACCATGCCTTCGACTGGAGGGCGGAAAGTGGGTGGACAGCTTCCCCCCTGCAGGGCCAATAACTCTTGGGCAGAGTCAGAATGCATCTCGCTCGCTTAACTGGCGCTGCGCTTGCCCAAGGATAAGTCGAAGGCAGATTTGCCAAACTTGGGGCCCTCCAGAAGTACAGTGGCACCTTGGCTCACGAACTGAATCCGTTCCACAACTCTGGTCGCAACCCAAATTGGCCGTGAGCCAAGTCAAATTTCCACATAAGGTTCAATGTAAATAAGGTTAATCCTTTGTGTAACTATTTTTTTAACCCCAAAAATGTGAAGCAAAGTGACAAAAACAACAAAGATCGCGGCCATCTCCCCCCCCCCCCCCTTAGCACAATCGCGATCACGCCCACGCAGGGAAGACAGACGCAATTGCAAAGGTCGCCCGATGCGGAGTCCGCAACCTGAGGCAAAATCTTTCTGAAATTTCCGTTCGCCGCCCGATTTGGTCCTGAACTGAGGCCTTCGTGAGCCGAGGTACCATTGTATTGGACTGCAACCTCCATTACGCCTAGCCATGCTGGTTGGGAATGATGGGAGTTTTCCTCTTGCACATCTGGAAGGCAGGTTGTGGAAGGCTGTGAAGTTTGCCTTCTCAGACACTCCCAGAATCAGTGGCCGCTCGCGTGCTGGTGATCCACTGCCTTTCAAGACACTGTCGGGGGATAATATCCATGCGGGGCTGTGCCTCGGGCAGCCACTTCCTGCTGCTTCAGGTTCTGGAACTGCGTTGCTTCTGCGGTGAGGAATGGCAAGAAAGGGGACCGTGCAAGAGCCTCTGTTTCTTTCAGAGATGGAAAATCATGTCTTGCAAGATGCGGATCGAGCAGCTGAAGCAGACAATCTGCAAAGAAAATGAAGAAATGTCAAAAAGTAAGTTTTATGTCTTTCTTTTCTGCCTTTCTGTAGAGCCAAAGGCTCTCTGATGCCTCATGACAGCACCTCAAAAACACAAGCCACGGCAGAGTGTCCATAGCGTAGAATGCAAGCACACCCAATTTAAAACAATTGGTGCAGCTAAAATCATGGTTAGTGTAGGTCGGCCAACATAAGGCCATTAAATGCTACTGAATCCCTTGGAGAAAACCGCTGTCTTAACCTGGCGTCTTAAAGGTAACCGTTGGCGCCAGGTGGGTCTCAGCGGGAAGATCCTTCCACAGTCGGGGCAGCTACTGAGAAGGCCAGTCCCTTTGCTGCTGCCCGTCCAGCCTCTCAGAGCTGGCCCTCGGAGAAAGGCCTCGGGGTCTATTGCAGTGTCTGGGGAGATTCGGGTCTGGGTCTGGGGATTTGGTTTGGAGAGGCGCTCTGTCAGGTACCGCAGCCCAAAGCCATGTCAGGCTCTATAGTGTCGAACCAGGGGCCAGGACTAGTGGGCCAGGACTAGTGTTACCTGCTGATATTAGGCCCAGTATCAGTCCAGCGTCTGCAGTGTGCAGCAGCTGAAGCCTCCGAACCGTCTTCGAGAGCAGCCCCACCTGGCGTGCACTGCGGTTACCTACCTGGGAGACCTGCAGAGCGCAGGTGACTGAAGCAGGGCCATCCCTGCCCGGATGATGTAGCTGGGCCCCCAGCCAAAGCAGGTCGGAGGCGCTCGGAGGCATCTGAGTGTCAAGCAACTCAGATGGCTCAGAGAGCACCGCCAGACTCGGCTGTCGTACGAAGCGGCCAAGAGCAGAGCCGTGCGGATAGCGGCTTTCGGGAAGCAGCAGCAGCAGCTCTGGAGCTCATCCCTGCCCTTGCTGACCTAGACGCCGAGTGGCTGCTCAGAATGAAGGACGAGAACCAGAAGCTCTACCGCAGGGCCCAGCGCCACCAGGAGAAGGAGGAGAAGATCCAGCGGCACAACCGCAGACTTGGCGAGCTGGTGGAGAAGAAGGCCCACGACTTGAGGAACCAGCGCGAGCACCTGGCAAACCTCCGGCGGGCGCACGTCCTGGAACTCACCTCTGTCATCTTCCCGATTGAGGAGGTCAAGATCGACACGAGGTAGGAAGGCGCGACCAGTGCAAGGTTGGGAGTTGGTTCCAAAGAGCACGGTGTGTGCGGGAACAGCAGGGTCAGTCCAGAGCAAAATCCTGGTTGGAGGAGTGGGGGGAGGCTGGGTGGACCACATGCAGAGAAACTTGGGGAAAGTGGCAGACGGGCCGGGGAACAGATGGGCCTGGCTCGGCAGGCCAGCAAGAGCAGCACGCCAGCCCCCCAAGCACGGCCTGGGGCTGGCTGTTGCCCAGACCCAGAATTCCTCTGGAGCTTTGCTGGCTTCTGGGAGAACTTGCAGAGATGGCCTCTTCCACTTCTGAAGAAAGCAGCAGTATGTGCAGGACAGAAGCTGCCTCAGTAGCAGAGATCTGTCCACTAACCGCCTGCCAGCATTAAGCTTGGGTGAATCCCAGCAGTGGCTCCAAAGCGAAGCGCGTACTGAAACGTTTGCAGCCAGACCCAGCCTTGCTGGGTGCGGTGATTCAGCCCCGACACTGGGCAGCACTCGGAGGGTTTCAGTCCACAAAGAGATCGAGTCTTCGGAAGCAGCGGCCCTGCGGTGCACAGAGAGGGAGGCGCCAGTTTGCAAAGGCGCCTGCCAGACCGGGAGCACCCACTCCCCTGCGGGCTGCATGGCCCGCGTCTCTCAGCCAGGCTTCCTCGGCTGCCCCCTGCCCCTCTGCAGGAGGGCCCAGGAACTGGCTTTGCTCTTCCACCCACGACCCCTCGCCCGAGCGTTGGAGCCCCATCCTTGCCAAAGGGGTGACACCCAAAGGGGCCCCCTGGGCTAGAATTCCTCAGCTGGGGGGCACAGGCAAGGAATGGTCAAGGGAACGGCACCCCTTGCTGTGCCCCGCTGCTGCTCCGGTTGTCCCTGCTGGGCAGCGGTCTTCATGTGACCCAGGAAGGTTGCTTAATCCAGTTCTCGTTCAGCTTCGTGGGCTGGTTTGTTCTCTCCTGGTGGTCTAGGGAGACTGTATTTCCTTTTCCTTACTCTCCTTCGGCACATCCTCCTGGGCACATCCCACCTGTGGCCCTCTAAAATCTGGAGGGCCCCGTCTTCCCCTGCTCTACAGCAGATTGCAGCAGCAGCCCCGGGAAGCCCAAATTCGGGTCCCCCTTCCACAGGAAGCTGCTGGGCCCAACCCACGCCTGCTTCTGAGAGTCCGTGTCCTTGCATCTCCTCCAGGGACCCCGCGGACGCCGGGGCCTCCGAGAGCGACAGTGCCATGACGTCGAGCACCGTGAGCAAGCTTGCGGAGGCCAGGCGGACCACCTACCTGTCCGGGCGATGGGTGTGCGACGACCACAACGGAGACACCAGCATCGGCATCGCTGGGCCTTGGATAACCCTCCCCAACAACGGAGATTATTCCGCCTACTACAACTGGGTGGAAGAGAAGAAAACCACTCAAGGACCAGGTGAGGGCTCGGGGCAGCACGCACCTGCGGGGCCCTGTCTGGGGGCCCGTGTGCTCGGGAGCAGCGCCTCCTGCATGCCTCGCTCTGGATCGGCATGCGGACAGACGCCGGCCGCATCGCCCAGCCCGGGTTCCTGGTGCCGAGGAAGGAGGAGACGCGACGGGGTGCTGTGTGCTGCCTGTGGCGCTGCGGGGGGAGAGTGCGGAAGTGCCGCAGGCAGCTAGCAAAGCACTGGACCCCAGAGGGCCTCGGCTGCCGGTCCGTGTCTGTAATACGGGGCCAGATGGACCACCTGTGGTCTGGCTCAGCTCCCCATACAGTGCGAGCCACCAGAGTTCGCTTCCTCAGCATCATGGCCCCGCTCTCCCTTGCAGAGAATGAAAGCAATTTTCTGGCCACCAGGGCTATCAAGATACGCTTGCCAGTCAGGTGGCCTGGCCAGCGAGAGTCTCAGGGAGGCTGGCTGAAGTTTCCCTGGGCTGGGGTTCTCTTGCGCCTTCCCTCGCCCCGGCCCTTTCCTCCTCACAAGCCGCGTTTTAGTATTGCAGAATAAGAGGAATGACGCGGTCTGCTCAGCGGCAGGTTGTAAAACGCCCGGTTTTTCTCGGCAGGGCACATCTGCCTTTCTTCCTCTCCATAAGGAGGGCAGAGAACCTGCAGCTCTGCCTGCTTGCTGGGTGGGTGGGGCTTCAGGGCCCTCTGCGGCCGTGGACCCCGGTGGGGCGGGGGCGGGCAGCATAGGGCGGCCCAGGGCGCCCCCGCGTCGGTCCCGTGGTGTGTGGAGAGGAGAGGGCAGCCGGCTTCCTCCCGTCGCTGCCGAGGGCTTGGTCTGACGCCTGTGTGGTGAGATGCCAAGGCGACAAGCTCCTCGGGAAGTCCTTTTCCTGCTCCCACGGTCCCCTCGCTTCCGTTCCAGACATGGAGCACAACAACCCTGCATACACCATCAGTGCAGCGCTGTGCTATGCAACTCAGCTCGTCAGCATCTTGGCACACATACTCGACGTGAACCTGCCCAAGAAGCTGAGCAACAGGTACCAGAGGGCGCCTGGGCGCGGGGAGCACGGCGCCTTGTGCCTCTGACCCGGAGAGACGCGGAGCCAGATCCGGGGTGTCTCCGTGTGTGTGGGCGCAGCCTGGAGGTTCGCCTGGAGGGCGCTGGCCTGGGGAAGGCCGCTGTAAGCCACTTCCTTGTGTAGGGCGGCTCAGCGGGGCCCTGTCGCAGGTGGCCCCTGTGCAGAAGCGCTCACATTTTTGAGCTGACCAAGCGAGTGCAGTTCGAGCGTACCGTTGGGTTGGGTTGCGGAGCGGATTTCCGCCCTGCCTTTCCACTCAAAAGAAGGGTGCTCAGCACGGGGTCGTGCGCAGTCTGCGGACTTGCCTTTCGTGACGGCAGCGTGGGAGGGCTCCCACCCCCACAGGCTGTGCTCACGGGTCTGGAGAGCAGAGACCGGGTGGCGTGACGGCCGCCTTCCCACGATGCTCGTTACCCCGGGTGCATGTGGGGCAGCTCCGTCCTCCCAGGGGCGGCTGCAAGGGCACCGTGAGACGGACCCTCTCCTGCCAGTCGGTCTGGCCAACCGCGGCCGCCTTGCCCAGTGAAGTTTGCTGGGACCACAGAGCGGAAGCAGGACTTGCCGCTTGCCTCGAGCTGGTGCGTAACGCCTGCGTCCAAATGTGTCTTGCAGTGAGTTCTGTGGAGAAAATCTCAGCAGGCGGAAATTCACCTGGGCAGTGAAAAAGCTGAACGCCAACATCCTTTACCTTTGCTTTTCTCAGGTATGGGGAATGTTCCCTTTTGTTTTTCCTCCTCATTTGCTCCTCCTCACCTTTGGCAGTCCAGCCTCACTGATCCTCCGCTTCCTCCTTCTTGCTCTTCTAGCACGTAAACTTAGATCTCCTGCACCCTCTGCATACACTCAGGAACCTGATGTACCTGGTCAGCCCAGAGACAGAGCATTTGGGAAGGTAAGAGACAGCATTGTCTCCTGAATCGCTTTGTCCTTTTCGCCTTCCTGCACCTCCCCCCGGCCTCCTCCCAGACCTTTTTCTTGGCCACGGCTTTCCCTCAGCAGCGGCGGGTGCAGGAGCCTTGATGAGTGCACAGATGGTAGCTCAGGAAGCCAGGTTTGGCCACGAGAGGGCCATGCACTGGCCCACCCAGCTCCGCAGCCTCTGCTCCACCTGGAAGACGCTCCCCACAGTCTGGGGAAAACGAACCCAGCCCTGCAGCCAGAGGCAGACTTCTCACTGGAGCAGCAGCTACTGGCTTCCGCCGGCGGCTTGCAAGTCTTCCAGACTGACTTCGCCACAATGAAGGATTGAAATTGGCTCCATGTTTTATGGTATCTCTGGATACCATGCACACTCTGTGTTCTGAGTTCGGTGTGGGCTTGCCGCTTGCCGGCTCTTTCCCAGAAGACTGGCCCTGCTGGTCCATCCAGAAGTCCGTCCTTGCCCACCCAGGGTTTCCTCCTCCCGGGGCACGGCCTTCCGAGGCTTCGATGTAGGTGACCCACTCTGCTGGACCCTTCTCGGCTCGGTCTTTGCAGGGCTGGTCACCACCTCCGTGATCTCCCGCTGCAGCCGCAGAGAGTCCGGTCTGACCGCAGCGTTCTGTTTCCTCCCCCAGGTCTGGGCCGTTTGAGGTCAGCGCCGATCTGGAAGACTCCATGGAGTTTGTGGATCCGAGCGGCGCCAGCGAGACGGACGAGAGCGGGGACGAGCACCTCAGCGACGAAGAGACGGACCTCGGGACGGACTGGGAGAACCTGCCCAGCCCTCGCTTCTGCGACATCCCCTCGCAGACGGCGGAGATGCTGCAGAGCCAGGGCGGGCAGGCCTCCCACCCGGCCGCCAGCAGCAGCGCCGGGGGCATGATCTCCTCCGCAGCGGCCTCCGTGACCTCGTGGCTCAAGGCGTACACCGGGCACCGCTGAGGTGTGGCCGGACCTTCTGCGGGACCCCCCACCACAGCGGCGGCGGGCGCAACCCGCCCAGTTCCGTAGTGCCTGGAACGGGAAGGGTCGGACTTCTGGTTGCGCCTGCCCCCGGTGCTTCGGGCTGGCACCAGCCGTGTTGGCTAAGGGCCGGCTGCTGCGCTTTTCAAAGCCTGCCGTGGAACTGGCACCCATGCCTCCCGCGTGGAGGAGCAGGCCAAAGCACGGCGAGAGAACGAGAACCGTGAAAGGAAGCCATCCGGCCCACGCGCTCAGCCCACGCCGGTCAGTCATTTTCTCACAGGGTTCTGGGGTCTCTTCGTCTTGCCCTGTTGCTCCTCACAAAACGCACCGGTCTGTCGGATGGCACAAATGCACATTTCAAGAGCCTTCTGTCGGTGCGCAAACGGTGCATCTTACGTGTTTTCAGATCTCTGTTGCCGTAATTTTAGTGTGCAGAATCATGGTTCTTCAATCTCAGCGGATCTTATTTTATTTTCATTTTTTACTTTTTAGAGAAAACGGGATTCTCGCGTGGGCACACTGTGTGCTTTCAGGCGTAGATTGCTCGGGATGTTTTCCGTGCCAGGCCGCGCTGGCTTCCCACGCTCTTTGTTCTGGCTCTCAGACACCAAAGGAAGGCCGGACTATAAGATCTTGCCGATACGGAGCAGTCGCTCAGCCCTCCCAGCATTTGTCCTTTTCGCGAATCCCCTCTCGCAAGAAGAGAAGGCACGCCTCTTTTGCACTTCAGCTGTGTACTTTACCTGTCCCATGTGCTTCTGGACGGCTGGTGCATCTGGGGCAGGGGAGCAAGGCTTGTCCCCCCCCCCATTTAATTCCCAAGGAACCCTCCCCCTCCTCTACTCAGTTTGGCCTCTTGGATGGCACACGGTTCACCCAGGAAGTCAGGCAGGCAGGGCTGCTCCAGCGAGTGACTCGCCTGCCAGGATCACAGTCCCGCCTGCTTGGCCCACCCTCCTCTGGAAGCCCTCGCTTCAGCTTCCGTTTTTGGTCGGTTCAAACACTTGCCAAGCTGCCCAGTTGGTTCATAGGATGGGCAGGCCAGCGGGCAGCGCCAGGCTGAGGCCTCCGTGCAGGCGGGCAGCCTCCGGTCGCCCCTTCCAGTCACGGCAGCGGCGCTCCTGTAAGTCGGGCTTCGGGGTGCCTGTGCCCCCTGCATTGTGGGCATGTTCATCCCCGCAGAGCTGCTGAGCTGGGGCAGCAGGGGCCAGTCTCCCGCGTCCGGAGGAAGCACCCTCCACGTTGCACGCCAGTTCGCGTCCTTCCCCAGTCTGCTGTTCTCCAGGTGTACTGCACTGCCGTACCCACAATTCCACAGCTGGCTGTGGGCTTACGGGGCTGGTAGTGAAGCTCGCCTGAAGGGCACCGGCTGGAGAAAGGCTTGGCACTAGCAGGGCAGCCCGTCCGTGCTCCTTCGTGATGACCCTGGCTCTCTCCACTCTTCCCCTGTTGCCGCCGCCCCGGCTCCGGTTGACCCCCCCGCCATTGGCCAGAAGCATTGGCCACGCATCCTGGCAGCACACGTCTCAGATGCTCTTTCGCCTCAGTGCCAACTGAAGTTGGGCTTGCGGTGCTCTCAGGCCGCGTATCCTTTCTGCGGAGGAGCCCTGCCCCCCGCCTCGCCAAAACTCGGGCAAGCACGGCTCCCCCACTGCGGAGAGTCCCGCATGGGGCCATCCTCGCAGGGTGGGTGTGATGCACGCCTGTGGCTTGCCGTTGGAATTGGCGCTGGACCAGTCGGTTCTGCAGCGCCCTCGGTAGGCTGTCCCACTTGGCCCGGCAGGAGTGCAGGAGGGGTCCCTAAGGTCTAAGCAACTAGGCCTGGCCAGGGCCAAACAGAGCCCTTCAGGGCTGGGCGAGGCCTCAGCTCCATCCATTTCTGTTCTGAAACCAAAGATCCCCCTTGTTCAGTGTTCTGTAAAGCCCACTGGGCCAGATTTCTCAGCCCAGGGACGAATCCGGGAGAATATCGATACCGGTCCAGCCTGCATCGCTGCAGGCACCGGAGAGGCTGCGTTGAGCTGCGAGAGTGGAGGTCAAGGGGGGGGGGCAGGGTGCCTGGCCCGGGATTTTGTCCTGGAGGGCGTTGTCATGGGAAGGAAGGTTCTTCGAAGAAACGCACTTTATGAGTCGCGGAGGACATGGGCTGCTTTATGTCGGGGCTCATACTGCTAGAGGAGCAGAATCGCGTTCCTCCACGCCAGCCCCTTCCCCATGTAAATATTTTTGTGTGTGTCTTTCTCCCCATTTTTGTTGTGTATGTACAAACCTTTCTGCTGCTTATTTATGGTTTGGTTTAAAAAGAAGGAAAGAAATCCTAATACACACACTAAGAAACCGTTTTCCCTACAACCCCGGTAAACTGCGGCAAATGCATGGAAATGCTGATGAAGCCGCGAGTCCTTTTCCGTTGTCCTCGTCTTAAGACGGCACCTTCTTTCTGCAGTAGCATAGCATCCGCTCCGTCAGCCAAGGGAGTCACGTCCCCCGGACTGTGTTAGGATAGGGTGTCACATCCTTTCAAGAGGATCCTTTTGTAATGCCTTTTTTGGTTTATTTTTAAACAAAAGAAATGTTTTTACACACATACAGCTATCTAGAGGAATTGGGAGTGCGTGCGTGCGTGTGTGCGTGCATCCAAAACCTAGTGCAATTGAGAAAAGTTGATTGTTTTGCTTAATATGGCAGAGAATGCAGCCAGTTGTGCATTTTGCGGGAACCCTGGCTGGGATCTCTGGCAGCAGGATGGCACGTTTACAGCCAGGAGTCTCAGATGCCCAGCGAAGAGATCTTGGTCCCACAGTGCCACTCTCAGATTAATAGGGTTCTGAGTAAACACAGGTATGTGGTTTTTTTAAAAAATAATTATTGTATTACTGCAATAAACCTTTAACAGGAGTTTTTGTAAGTGTGGCTGGCTTGATTTTTATTCCATGCTTCTGAACACTCACAGAGACCAGTTCTGAATGTGGTGGAGTCTACACAGAAGAAAACCTATTTTGTTTAGCTAGGGTGTCTGCTGCCTTCCGATTCCACGGGCATACCTAAAGTGAGTCCAGGTTTTCAGAAGCCCCTAAACTGGCCATGTACAATCAGCCGTAGATTCACCCCGTGTCTAAGGCAGTATCTGATGAGTTACGGATGCCAACGTAAATGCCATTTTGATAGTGGAAGGCACTCACAGTGCCATGGCAATTGTGTTCACAGACTTGGCAGGTTTACTGGGAATTCTGATGGATTGTGAGCTGTCCTTAGATGCCAGGCAGAAGGGATGGCATACGCAAGTTTTAAATAAGTTCCCCTTTGCGTTACTGCATGATGCCCCCAATTTGCAAAAAGTGACTTATTTTGGGACAAAGGAGGGAGGGAAGAGAAGCCAATGCCAACTGCCCACGTCACAGATGATTCGTACTTTGCACTCTTCTCCTGCTGAGAGTTGCCACAATCTTTAACGGTCAACTGTTTGGTATCTGTATCAACCCGAAACCTGACGGATCTTAACCCCTTTTCCTGTAATTCTGGATTGGTGAGACTGGTGATTGGGAGCTGTCTAACTTTGGCAGAGCAGCAAGCTAGCGAATACCTTAATGCCAGGGAAGGGAAAGCCATGCCTCATGGCAACGCCACAAGAATTCCGTGGCGAAGTCACAGGAAGTGCTGCGAGGCAGGCATGGGGTGTTGCAGCGGCAAATGATGGCAGCCCGTTTCGTGCATCCCTGGAGAAGCAACCGAAGGAAACCTTTGGCTGTATTGGCCGTATGAAGACGGCAGGAGGCGCTGGTGCAGCGGTATCTTGTGGAAGCCGGGCTCCGGAGAAATCCGCAGAGTCTCAGCCCATGCAAGCAAGCTTTGGAGTGGGGAGGGCGTGAAGGCAGAAAGAAGACCGGTAGGTCCACAGGCAGCCCGCACTAAATTAGCAGGCATTGCTGACTCAACGGCAAGAAAGAAAAGGCTTCTGCTGCCTGACACCCAACCCAGACAGGCTGTTTAATCAGCAGTCTCTGGGGAAAGCCAAGAGAGGGTTGGGTTGTGTGTGCACAATTGCGGAGAGAACAAGAACTTAGTTTGGAAAACTGCCCACCGACAGGACTGACCTTCACCGGTGTCTGGCCAGGGTCATGGGCTGGATGAGGGCCAATAAACAGGCTCAATCCGGACAAGACAGAGGTCCTGTTGGTGGGAGGTTCAGCCTTCCCGGTAAGTGATTTCCACCCTGTCCTGGATGGGGTTGCACTCCCTCTAAAGGACAGGGTCCGCAGCTTGGGAGTGCTCCTCAACCCAGAGCTGTGCCTGGAGCCCCAGGTGGCAGCGGTGGCGCGGAGCGCTTTCCTTCAGCTTTGGCTGAGCCATCAACTGTGCCTAGCAAGGTGACCCATGCTGTAGTAACATCCCGAATGGATTACTGCAAAGCGCTCTCTGTGGGGCTGCCCTTGAAGACGGTCTGGGTAGTTCAGTTGGTTCAGAATGGAGCTGCCAGGACGTTGACAGGGACCAGCAGGTACATATAGCGCCAGTCCTCTATCAGTTACATTGGCTGCCAATTGAAGTCCGGGCCCAATTTAAGGTGCTGGTGATGACCTGTAAAGCCCTAAATATCTTCGGACCTGGATTCCTGAAGGAGCGCCTTCTCCCCTATGTGCCCTCTGCCCCTTGAGATCTGAGGCGGAAGTCCAGCTCCGGGAGCCCTCCCTGAAGGAGTTTAGGAGGGAAAGTACCCAGAGGAAGTCCTTGTCTGTGTTGGCACCCTGACTATTCTCCCCAGAGAGGTTCACCTGGTGCCGACGTCACATTCTTTTCAACATCAGACGAAAACCTTCATTTTCCCATCATATTAATGTTTAGATGATTTTAACTGGGGTTTTATTACCTTAGTTGGATGCTGTGTTGCTTTAGCTTATCGTTTTCATTGCAAGCTAGTGGTGGATGGGTTAGAAAAGCGACAGACAGACAGAGACAGACACAGAGACACAGACATTGTACCTATACAAAGGAGACACATTCCTGAAAGTCATCTCTGCACTTCTGGGCACTCTGCTGTACCTGGCTCCAATTAGACCAGGGCTCTGCTAAACCACAAACTGGCTCTCTGATGCTTCCACACCTGTGTATGACCTACGTAGGAGAGCATGTTTGTAAAGAGGCATCTCCGGTTTCATCACAGACAACGTCCCGCTGCTTGTTTAGACCTCCCCTTTCAACCAGATCACCCGAACCTTTGTAGGTTTGGATGTAATAAGTGGGACCAGATCTTTAAAATTCAGGTACCGTGCCTTGTGGAAGTATTCCCACTGCCGCCTCTGAATTTGTCACACTTTGTTGGATTAAAAGCCTGGCATTGAAATGGGATTTACTGGCATTGTGACTTCTTGATGCTCTCAAGATCCTCAACACTGGGAATGCGCAAAATAGTTTCACCGTGACACAAAAGTGAAGAAAAACAAATTGCAATTAGTGAGTTGCAAGGAGATTCTCCTCCTCTGCAGCAATATGCCTAAATAAGCCCCAGTGCAGAAGGATGGAGTCCACCTGTGTGCAAGTCCAGTATCACATAATCTCAGATTAAATGCACCTTTCCTGCAAGGCCCCCGAGTTTTCTGGAGAGCAAATCTAAGCAAGCAGTGACAGGAAGA